>NC_092799.1:16809010-17117156 GCF_918797505.1 Bemisia tabaci | reverse complement strand
GGACTCTAGATCCGATGTGTTTTTTTTTTTTCCAGTGCACTGATTTTTGACTAGCCTGTTTTAGTAGACGCCCCGCCTGACCAAATAAAAGTACCTCGTAGTAACCATGGAAACGGATATTTTCATCTGTATATTTGTACGAAGGAAAGAGTCAGCACTCAAGAGCTGAAGCAGGGCAGGCCTTCCAGTCTCTCTTTTTCCACGGTGGAAGGAGCAATCTGGGCGATCCACACCTTTTGCGTGTCGAAAGAAACGAAACCACTTTCTCCTCTGGTTAAAGATCATTCGTATGCGCGCCTCGATCCCCTGCCCGAAAATGTCGCTCGCAGCCAAGTCCTTTCCTCGATCCGAATTAATGGCTCTGCCCAATTGTTGTTTCCCACTTCTTCCGATCGACTCGAGCTTTCGGCCCGTGCACGCATTGCGTCTCCTCATTCGGACGTATTTAAATCAAAAGGAGCTATATCCATCGTGACGTTTGGCCCTGTCGTGCCTGATTTCATATGGAACTCGGAGCACACGTCTCAATGGAGTTAGTTCCTTTTGATTTGAACACAATCTTTCATATCCAAAATCAATACGTCCTGCAGCCGGATTGTTGAAACTTTAACTGGCTATGTCGGCAAAATAAGACAAGACATAACCCTATCTGCGCCGTGTAATATATCGATTTTCGATTCTTGTCGTGCCTACATAAATTTCAACGATCAGGCTGCTGGCCTCTTGAAATGATAACGAAGGGACATCAGATGTTTCTGCTGTGCTCAGGAAGAACGCCGTAGGAACCACATCAGGCGTAGCTAAATTGCCTTTGACGGATCACAAATTTCCTTGAAAATTCGTGAATATATCTCTTCAGATTTTTCAGAGGATTTCGCGCATAGCTTGATCTATACAGTTAAAAAGTGCAAAGAAAAAATACCTAACTTCTTCAAAAATACATATTTTCTGAGAGGACGTTCGGCAGCATTCGAATGCTCATACGGCGTTTAAACTTAGCACGGCAGGATTACGCACGGAATTTTGCCAATTCTCTTACGAAATTTCAGTTTTTGTGATCTTTTCATTGCACAGGAGCTTTCGAGGCCTTGATAGGATCTGTAAGCAATTCAATAATATTCGATAGTGATGAATATTGATTAAGGTCATTCGATAACGATTTAACAATCGAGTTATTCAAAGGAAGCTCTCAAATTTACCGGATTCTTTCGGAATTTTTCCGGCTTTTTTATCTCACAATGGCACCTGAGAGTCCGTTGTCCATGAATTGCAGCATCATCAATACACTATCACCGTCAGTGCAGCTCCCTGTATTAGCATCATCCATCAGCCGGTAGCTCACGGCAAGGCTGTTTTTTTTTTCGCTGATGGCTATCCTCAGATGAGTCCGAGCGGAATCGTGACCTCTGGGCTTGTATCAACATACTCGCTACGAGACCAAGCGACGACGCGACGGAGCCATGACCTGCCGCAACAAGTGTTCTTTCTCGTTCGAAAGGACATTATTGCCATGCCTCTGCCCACAACCCACTCCGCGGGTCCATCACGTGACCCACTAAGTTTTCATCTCGCCCGGCGAAGAACCAATAAAGTGTCATGTCGGTGCGGCGATGGCCTCGATAAGTCTCCAGCGATCGAACGAGCCGTCGCAAATTTCTGCTAGAGCGAATTGAAGAGCAGTCTCCGCAGAATACATACACTGGAAAAAAACCACATTGGATCTAGAGTCCAGACTCTTGAAAACATTGACAAGAAAAAGGACTCTTGATTCAAGCAGATTTAAGCTTAAATCAAAAGGAAATCCGCTCAATTTAAGAGGTTTGGTTCTTGATTTAAGCTTAAATCTGATTGAATCAAGAGTATTTTTTCTTGTCGATGATTTTACGAGTCTGGACTCTAGATCCAATGTGTTTTTTTTCCAGTGTAGAGTCGTAATAGGAATGGAGGAGCTGACACCACACTCAGGACCAAATCAATAGGAAGAGTAGGACAATATATGAAAACTTTGGAAGCTTATATTTGCAAAAAGTTTGGTTAATACGGGAAGTAAAACACCGAACAACCCACGTTTTCGGTTGACTCAGCGGTTTCCCAGTCTCCTCATAGTTTTCTGCGCTAAATTCACCGCTAACTGTACCAAAATCTACCGAAAATTTGGGTTGATTTGTGTCTCACTTCTTATATTATCCGAAAGTAACACAATAACACAAATGTTTTTCAGTACACACTGGAAAAAAAAAACACCCCATTGGATCTAGAGTCCAGACTCTTAAAAACATCGACAAGAAAATGTACTCTTGATTCAATCAGAATCTAGCTTAAATCAAGAACCAAGCCTCTTAATTTAAGCGGATTTCGTTTTGATTCAAGCAAAAATCCGATTGAATCAAGAGTATTTTTTCTTGTCAATGTTCTCAAGAGTCTGGACTCTAGATCCAATGTGTTTTTTTTTTTTCCAGTGCACGTTTTCGGTTGACTCAGCGGTTTCCCAGTCTCCTCATAAGTTTTCTGCGCTAAATTCACCGCTAACTGTACCAAAATCTACCTAAAATTTGGGTTGATTTGTGTCTGACTTTTTATATGATCCAAAAGTACCTCAGTAACACAAATGTTCATCAGTGTAGGTTTTATTTTCCGGAAGTCTATGTTTAATATTGAATTTCGTAAAGGTATTTATTCTTATCGCTCTCCCACTGGATATTTCATCCTCGTGGTTTTTAGTTCAAGTCATTCAGAAACGGCTTCCTCGAGGGTTTATTGAAACAACCACGAATCGAGACGGATTTAAAGAGGAGGTGGAAGAACGCAACTGCAGTTTGCAATGCACCCTTTCCAAACAAACAATCGAGTTCATTTTAAACAATAAAACTATTAATGATGTAGTCCAATCGCAGGACTTCCCTTTCATCCTCACTCCCTCGTCCTAGCTATTGTTCTTTATCCCCCTAACTGCAATACAGGTTCTACGTACAGTATGTTGCCCTGTGTTTTTAAAACGACTCGAAAAATATTTCTAAAATTATTGAAATGCCCGATACGATTGCACGATATTGACGAAACAAAGATAATTCAAGAACATCAACCCGCGGGAAAATGGTTGCTGAGAAACCCGTCAAAATATCGTAAATCAGGAGCAGCATATGTCATTTGGACGTTTTTCCACCGAAAGGAACTATGTGCATAGGGATTGCGTGTGATATAGTTCCTTTTAGCACAAATACGTCCATTCCTCGGTGCAAGTCGTAACGTGGAGGGGTGACGCACTCGCACTGGCTTAGCCCTTTGAACTTGTGCTCTTGATGCACATTTTATTGAGCAGAGGGGTGGAATCTCGCCATTGTTGCCTAATTGATGAAAAATCATTATTCCTTCCCTCATTTGCGCAACGTTTTTTGTTAACAGCGCAGAAAAAAATGAATCGTCGTCGTTGGCTTGTACAGTACGAGTCTATTGACCTTCGAAGCTGTCGCCTCGCTTGTGGCAATTCCATTCGACTTTTAACCTCTCATTTGTCAACCAGGCAACTCGACGAACTCAGGAGCGGTGAAGGGCAGGTCTAGCCTGATCCCTGCTTCATCAAAGAAGCGGGTTTGACGCGTGTGTAAGGGCACGTGTGCGGAAATACTTGCACCCGGAGAACGAAGGGAGGATAATTGTGAAAGATGTGCGGGCCAGCATTTCATTCGGATTTTAAAAGGCGGTCGAAATTACATCCTGCGCTTGCGATTTCGGGTAGCACTGCAATGAAATTATCCGAAAAGAGCTTTGTGAATTACTCCTGCCTCACCATTACTGGCAGATTTCAGCTCTCCTTTCAGTTATAAATACCTTATCCAGAATTATACAAATTGTTGCTTTTATTTATATTAAAAGCACGCTTTGGATGTTTCAAGTGGTCGTTTTTGTGAGTTAAGGTTGAGGTGAATAAAATACACTGGGCACAAAGATGAAGCTTTCCGAGATTCTTAACTCGTATATCTTCAATTCGATCGTCTATGACCACCCCACATCTGGGTATGTTGCGAATTTTACGCTGCATCTCGATGTATGTGTTTCTATGAATTGTGCTTTTGTCGATCTTTTGTAATTTCATGCTCTATTTTTTCTGTTTCAGGTAAATATGGATTCTTGACACGTTTTATGAAGTAGTATGTATGTATCGAGTCTTGCACTCTTTTCAATGTCCTCTGTCACCTTTCTGCATGTTTGCTAATTTCTAGTGTCTAAAACTGGAACTTTTCTATCCGTTGTCACGATTAGAATTTTACTTAGAGTACCTATATTGAGAGAGTATGGCCCCTGGGCCCCATGGAGAGGCTTAGGACCCAAAAATGGCGGTGCTTTGTTTTGGTTTTTGTAGATGGGAAGGGGGTCATTGCCAACTTTTGACGGTTATCACCAACCGCACTTGCTGCCAACCTTACTACATGTACGATAATTTTTCTCAAAAATTGCACACGATTAGCCTTAAAAATATGTAAAGATGTCGCAATAGTGCATTTGGGTAAATTTCTCGTTACGATAAGCAAAGAAAACTACATTTTGAGTCATTTTGCATTACATTAATTTATGGCGTCCGCCATTTTTGGGTCCTAAGGGCTCCATTCAGCCTAAGATGGCTGAGCCAATCAGAGGTGGTAACCCCAGTGGCCATACTCTCTCAATATAGGTACTCTAATTTTACTTAACTCTTCTTCGCATTCTGGGATGAGCCTCGAAATAAATAAAAGCACGTCAGCACGTCTGCCGTGCTAAGGAAGAATGCCGTATGAACATTCAGGCGTCGCCAAGTTTCCTCCGATAAAGCCCGAATTTACTGGGGAAGTTGTGAATATTATTTTCAAAAATTTTCATACAATTTTGTATGCAATTTAATCTAAAATATCAGAAAATTTCAAGGAAAAATATGCATGAATGTTGTCAAAATTACAGGTTATATCAAAGGAAATTTGGCAACTCTCGAATGTTCATACGGCGTTCTTCCTTAGCACGGCGGATGTGCTAGCCGTGGCTCACGCAGAAATGCCCTTACGGCTCTTTACCGAAGCACGGCAGAACTGTCGTGCTCAGGAAGAACGCCGTATGAACATTCGAGGGTTGTCAATTCGCCAGTCGCCACGGATAAAGCATGTATTTTTGAGGAAGATTATGCGTATTTTTCCTTGAAATTTTCAGATAGTTTGGACAAAATTGCGAACAAAATTGTCTGAACGGACAAAATTGTCTGAAAAATTGAAGAAAAACATTCACAGTTTTCCCAGTAAACTAGGTATTCATTGAAGGGAATGTGGCAACGTCAGAAGGTTTACACGATGTTCTTTCTTAGCACGGCAGAGAACTGGTTGTTCTGGAAGTAGAAAATAGACAAGGTGCTCTGGGACCCAGAGGAAGATCTTGCATTTTTGTGGGAGGACCCGCCGGGCCGCTTATCCCCGCATAAAAGAAGATCTATAGAGAGTTACCGATAGGTTATCCACGACTGGATGTAAAAGCGAAAGAGGGGGAGGAAGAGACGAGCCTATGCGTGGAGGAATGAAATTTGGGTCAGAAGTCATCAGACAGGTAGTTTCTCTAGGTCACGAGCGGCTCGCGTAGCGTACGACTATGCGCGGTTGCCGAAGCGAGCATTGTTTTGACCGGGATTTTCCAACATCCATAGCGAAACGTACCAACTTCCCGATAGCCACGGCTTAACTTCTGTGGTAAGAAGAAACGCCGTATGAGCCTTTAGACGTTACCAAAGCTATCGTGATAAAATACACATTCTTTCTCTAGGTAATTCGGGAATTATTCAGAAGAAACAGCTTGATTACTTATTTTCTTAGTTTTTATGACGTTCGATTTGACAACAGGGCATCGAAGCTGCGAGGCCTGACTGCTTCTTGCGAGTCGAGGAATGAAGTGCTGCACTGCACTGCAATGCTGATACTCCTCTCTCTCCTTCTATGCCAGCGAAGGCGAACACTTGTTCTCGCCCCGATTTAACACTTTTTCTTCCGCTATATCAAAAAATGTAATCTGCTCATTAAACTCTTTCTTTGGAAATTTTTTCAAAATATAATCCTTGTGCCTTTGTGACACAACGGCATTCTACATGTCATAATCTTCTCTATGAAGGGACTCATGGTCTGACTGGAAGAGAGTTATGCACGGAGAAAAAAACTTCGTACGTGGGACCCGAAGTTTAGGTCATTATGGATCTCTGAAGTTTTCGGATTGAGCATCTGAACACTTAAGATCTAGCTGTCGAGGTTCGGCTCACACATCTGAAACTTCAGTTCTTAAATCTGAAGTACTTAGGTTTTCACATTTGAAAAACTTCGGTTCTCACATCTGAAGTACTTCAGATGTAAGAACTGAAGTTTCAGATGTGTGATCCGAACCTCGACAGCTAGATCTCTGAAAACTTGAGGGATCCATATGACCCAAACTTCGGGTCCCACGCACGAGGTTTTTTTCTCCGTGTGAACACGGGGACTGTAATTCTATTTGAATGCAGCGTTCAACAAGCCATTGTGCCGAATTTCCCGATTTTTTTACGAGGTTCGTCATTCCCTGACGAATACAGGCAAAGAAAAGTTATCAAGTTAGAATAAAAATTTCTCCATAGATAAAGTGATGAAGTTTTCTATGGATCCGAAAAACCGCGGCTGACGATCATGCTGGTTCTCCGGGGAGTTCAAGCAATCTTTTGCCTTCCAATAAACTAGTCTACGAGTAGCGTCTGAAGTAAGATGTGACTTGGGCCAAGTAGCTTGACTTAACTTCAGAGCGACTCGCTCCGTCTCAAGTACCGTTCGAGAGCTTGAGAGGAAGTGTTTAAAGAAAGGAGGAAAGAAAGAAAAAAAATCGAGCTTGTTTTCTGAATCTGCTGGTGGTCGATTTGCTCGGCAGTGGAGCTGTTGCGAAAAGGACGAGCAAAGGAGCACCCTTATGTTTAACCCCCCCCCCCCCTCCCCCCCCCAAAAAAAAAATCTGAGCTTCAAAAAGAGGGAACGCTAAGTCATGAGCGGTCCAAGCGAGCGAAGTGGAGTGGGGATCACCTTTGATAACAGACCCTTTAGAAGACTGGTACAATGGATCATCAACTTTTTTGGTATAGCACGTTCAGAGGATTAGCGATGAGTCCTCGTGGCTGCTTTCGCGAGCGATTAATTTTGCGCAGTCACTCGTTTTAGATTTCACTGTGATATTCTTAAGCTTTCAAAGAAGTGCTGCTAGAAGAATGCTCCTAAAAAATCTCCTTCTCCGACTGGCTCGTCCGGAATTTCCGGAAATATTACCGATTTTTTAAGGGCGGCCCGGAAGCACTGAAAAAGTGCGGAATTTCCGCGGAAAGGTCCGGAATTTCGGTCTTTTTCGTCGAAATTTGAGCGAAAAATTCAAGTTTTTGAAATTTTTCAAATTTCGCCAAATGCAGGTCCAGAAGAGGTACTGAATTTTTCTGTTGGGAAGTTACTGAAGTTTTTGGGAATGTACTGTAAAAGTACTGATTTTTGGCCAGCCTGTTTTAATAGACACCCATGCTCCTCATGCATGCCTGGACGCTCCCCCTCCCCCTCGTCCCTCCTCTTCCCCGCTCCTATACGCTGGACTTACAATTGGACTACATTTTGTAATTAGGACCTATAAATTCCGGCCCGGTTTAAAAACAACGTATGTGCCATTAGTTTCCATATGCACATATGTGTTTCTTCAGATGAGGCAGAATTGATAGGTCCCAATTGCAAAATGCAGTCCAATTAGCTCCAGTGCGAAATGTGACAGCGCGGATCCGCGAGCCCGTCCGTGCATGTGGCCTCAAGGATCCCGGGTTCGCGCCGCCGCACAGTGGATCCAGTCAATAGGAGAGGTCGGACGAAATGTCGAAACTCTAAAAGCTTCCAACTCAGTTTACACAAAATTTTGAGGTTCTATGAGTGGTTTCATCGGTTTTTTCGTGAAATTTCCTCGTAGAACCACCCCTAAAAGTTCAAAATGTGACAAAATAAACATCAAAATTTGCAGTTTTAATTTAAGATTTCATGTCCTACCTCCCTGATTGACTCGATCCACTGTGCGCTGCGAGTGCGCTCTCATTTTTTAAAGCCGGCCGCGGCCGTTCCCGCTGAATTTATCGTCCCGGGGAGTCAAGGTCACGTGTGACTCATGCATATTTTACAGCTCAAACTTTAAGGCTCCATTATGCGATGTGCCCCTCGCGCGAATATGGCAAACACTCCCGTCGGATGATTTCGCGCTTTGCCGCGTCATCGCAGCCAGCGAGACCGTCTTAACCACCACCCCCCCCCCCACTTCTTTATCCCTGCACCCCCTGTCGGTGTGAATTATGTAGTGTGAATTTCGATTCTGTGTCAAGTGGGGGAGGATAGTCCTCTGAAGCTGCCAACGTGCATAGAGAAGGAAGAATGAAGTGTTTGCATTTCGAAAAGTCGATGGCGTAAGTGGGTACGAACGTCAGGATGCCCTGTTTTTGCATGTTTTTCCGAGGATCAGAAGACTTTGCGGTGACCGGGACCTTTCAGTGTAAACTGTTCGCTTTGTCGTGAATTCTAGTCCGAATGCACTTAGTGGCGATTTTGCAAGTTGGCAAAACTGTTTCCTCCGTTTAAATCCATTAAAAATATCGATTTGAAGCGAGGGAAGCTGCCTCTTCAAAAATTGATTGTTTTGCGTACATTTAAATGGAGGAATAACAATGTCACTGGGAAAAAAAAAACACATCGGATCTAGAGTCCAGACTCTGAAAAACATCGACAAGAAAAAATACTCTTGATTCAATCGGATTTTTGCTTATATCAAGAACCAATCCTCTTAATTTGAGCGGATTTCCTTTTGATTTAAGCAAAAATATGATTGAATCAAGAGTATTGTTTCTTGTCAACGTTTTCCAGAGTCTGGACTCTAGATCCGATGTGTTTTTTTTCCAGTGGTTGTCAAATTTCAAGAATCGCCACCGGTCTGAATGCAACGAACAGAGGCGAGGCGAGAATCATCGGCTATCGATATTTTCCCATTTGAAGGTATGATAAAGAATCGATCATTAAGTAATACCCTGTGAATCGACCCTTTTCCATAGATTTAAATGGCAGATTATCAATCGATTCGTCGCCACGCCATCGGCAGCGAAACGGGACGTCTGATCAAAAGCGGATTAGCTCGCGGTCTAACTGGTCGCCGAATGTAGCATTCCACACTAAACTTTTCCAACCCACTAAGCAAAAACAACGCATCTTCACTGAAAACCCTATTCAGCTGTGCGGTTCTTCAATGCTTCGAGTTTATCTTGCTCAACTAGGCAACAATTACAGCACCGTTCGAGCGAGGGTGAGCAAGGAGGACGGAGATCAATGAATGGTCAATAAAAAATGCAAGAGTGGAAGAGAGAGACCGAGCGCGGGGGGGGGGGGGGGGGCGAAAATTGGAGTGCGGAGAAGCGTAGATGAATGATACCCTTATCAAGAGAAAGAAAGAAAAAAACACGCCCGTTAATTACGGAGTCATAAAGTTCGCGTCGGATTATGTCGTCTTGACTAATTGATGCCTCCGCTGACACTCCTTTACGGTGAATTATTTTGGTTTTTTTTCTCGCTCCGCGCGCCGCCCGCCCGCGTGGCTGTCTCGTGAGCCGCTCGACTTGTGCCCTCCCTCCCCCGCCCCCGCTCCCGGTTCCTCCCCCACCTGTTCCTGCTTCCCCCTTCGCTCCGGAGATCGTGGTGATTGACCTATTATCGGCCTGCAACCTAGTTACAGGTGAACGAGCTCAAAATCTGATCCATCTCGGGTGATCGCAGCTTTTTTACTTCTTCTCTTTCTTGTGATTGTGAACGCTAGTTTGATTTTGAGGAACTATTATTTTTTGCTCATTTCAGGAACGACGTATTTGCCACTAGAACCTGTGTGCAGATAGGAGCTTTTGTGGTTGAGCCTTTTTATGAGTAAGACTTAGAGGTTTTCCGGAGGGAAATCATGTGACGAAAATTGGAACGGAAATTCTTGGGAAAGTTCTCGGAAACTTTTCCGGGTTTTTATTAGTTCGGAACTATCGGGAAGTTTCCCGGGAACAAGAAAGTTCTCATTTGAGGATCCCAAATGGTCCCGCCTTTTCCTTCCGAGCAACCCCGCGCTGCCGCACAGTGGATCGGGTCAATAGGAATGGTCGAACAAAATTTGGAAACTTTTAAAGCTTATAACTCCGTTCATACAAAACTCTGAGGTTCTAAAAATGGTTCCATTTCTTTCCTCGTAAAATCATCTTCTAGAAGCACTCCTTTAAATTCAAAATAGGACGAAATGGACCGCGCTTAACAGAAAGGAACCAAGCCACATCAGCTATTGCCAAATTTAATCAGGCAATTTAATTTTTTCCATAAAAACGGTTGTGCGGATTTTAGTGCAAATTTCAGTGAATTTTCTCCATAGTGCGAGGCAAATTCCTTAAAATCCGCAGAAACGTTCTCTCGTAAAAAATTAAATTTCCCCCATAAATTTAACAATAGCTGATGTGGCTTGGCTCCTCTCTGTTAAACGCGGACGAAATAAACATCAAAATTTGCAATTGTAGTCAAAAATTTCATGTTTGACCTCCCTAATTGACTCGGTCCACTGTGCGCCGGCCGTCGCAAGAGCCAACCGCGGACGATTGACGTCAGATTAAAAAGTAAAGTAAATCTATCGGCCCGGTAGCCGAGTGTCGGTGAAATTAGCTGTCGAACGGAATCTCGAGCATGATGTCGGGTGTGGCGGCGGCGGAATGGTGGAAGTGGCGGTGGCGGGAAACACTAGCCGTCGAACCGTTAGACGCGTCGAGCACTGTGTGTACACCGATGCGGATCCCGCGGGCGGGGGCGGGGAGCCGACGGATTACCCGGACAATGCGACGGCTTGTTGCGTTCTTCGGCGTTGTCTCCAGCCAGCGCAGCGGGGTCGGATAGTCGAATCGCTATCCAGGAATCTCGATCGATGAATCCCTGAAGTCATGCATATTTTCCCTTGAAATTTTCGGATGTCAGATTAAGTTACGAACAAAATTGCCTAAAAAATTCGAAGGAAATTATTCACAATTTTCCCTGTAAATTGTTTTTCTATTGGAGGAATTATGGCAACGTCTGAAGGCTCAGACGGCAATTTCCTCAGCATTTCAGTCGCGGTGTCGCTGCTACGCCTCACTGGGAAAAAAACACATTGGATTTAGAGCCCAGACTCTTGAAAACATTGACAAGAAAAAGGACTCTTGATTCAATCGGATTCAAGCTTAAATCAAAAGGAAATCCGCTCAAATTAAGAGGCTTGGTTCTTGATTTAAGCTTAAATATGATTGAATCAAGAGTATTTTTTCCTGTTGATGTTTTTAAGTGTCGGGACTCTAGATCCAATGTGTTTTTTTTCCAGTGCTCCGTCTTAGGGGAAAGACGCCGTATAAACACACTCTCCAAATTTCTGTGTGTCCTCTAATTCAAAGCTATTTTTCCGGTAATTTTTGGAACTTTCCGGAGTATTTTTCCCACGATTTAATCAAGTACGAATAAGGTATGTTCAAGAAAAGTAAATTCATCTTCCATAAATCTATTATCGACAGAAATTTGGCAATGTTCGAATGATCTTGCAGCGTTTCTCCCGCCCGGCGCGGCGTGTTTACCTTCGTAACCGCTCGTTCAAGTCTCCAGGAAAGAAACTTGAACCGCACCACTTCGAGGTCCTTGAGAGTGGCGGTCGGTTTGAAACCCGAGTAGGTCAACTCCCTCGACTCTTTCCCACCCTCAACACTCACAATAGATCGTATTCGATAGTGGATCGATGAGTCGTTTGGTTCAAAACAACAGAACATAACCTCCAACGAAAATTTTAGGATTTAAGTTGGAAAAACTGGAAATGAGAAAATTCCCAACAATTTCACTCTTCATTGCCATTTTGTACTGAAAATTATCAAAAATCCACGCATTCCCTCAGATTACTCAGTTGATTTTTGAGGCTATGTTTACATGTTGAACCAATTGATATCGATACAATCTCACCTGTTTGATTTATCGAATACGATCCAGCGAAACTACAGGGGAGCCTCTCCTGGTTGCCACGCGGGCAAGCCCTGATAGGTACTTCGCGTCAAGAAAAGGCCTGGGCGTAATCCTTTAACTTTGATGATAGCTATCTCATTGAAAGTGATTATAATCGAAGGTTAAAATGGGTTTATTAGCGAGGTATCGAATACTTTTTCACCAGACTACAGATTTCGTTCCAAATTTTTGGCAGAAAACAGACGCATTCAGCCTTGAATCATTATTTAGTCAGTTGTTTATTCTGACATGATATCTTTTGTAAAAACCTGAACAAAAGTTGATCATGTCCAAGGGTAAAAATTAATTCTTCATTTTGACTAATCGAATGCAATATTTTGCGTTCAGATACTTTCATTTTTATTTTAGGTTTTGTACAATTATTCGTGGGAAAGCAGTTAAATATTCCATCTAGACTTAATTAATCCGTTTTTTCTCAAACTTCAAAGTGAAAACAGTACTTATTTCAGCAAAATTTGTTCGATACTTCGATGTTTACTTCCACTGTAGATTCACTTTAATCCAAGCTAAATACGAGAGCATATCTGAAATCGCACCTCAGAAAATGTTTTACGGAAAGATCGTGTACAAAAATTGCCGCGAGGGATAGCAAACTTTAAAAACGCCTTCAGTGAAGAGTGATACCGTACTGGCCGCACTGAAGTTAAAATAGTTGTATCATGACTTCCGCCAATTCTCACCATGCGGCAAATGTTTGCGTTGTATAAGTGAGTGTGAGGAAGCACAAAACTGAAAAGCGCCTTCAATTACAAATGATACTGCTTGGGCCGCACCGAAGTTGAAATAGTTGCATCATAATTTTCATTGCATATTTCTGATGTTTTTGATAAAACTGCTTACTTTAGGAGCGACAAAGCCTTAGATGCATGCACAAAAGCGAAGCTAACTAATCGCTCCTTTGCTGCTCAAATTAAAATGATTTACTTCCGGAACATTCTGGAAATGTTTTCCGAAATTAATGTCACAAAACAGTTTAATATCAATCACTGAGGTGTCTGATATAACAACGATTGTGTCACTGGGAAAGTCAGTGAGGCGCGGGAAAAAGGGAAGCAGGAGGAATGCTAAAGTAGCGTCATGGTGTTCGGGGCCCGGGAAAAACTGCAATCTCGAGAAAATCTGAAAGTTTTATGTAAAAAATGTCTTTACTGAATTTACCTCCCGACATCATAACAGCCGGATATGAGATTTTAGACCCCGGCTCCGGCTGCCAAGCTTTACTGTACGGATATTATGGGAATCTGTTTTGCACCGAACATTAAAAAATCGGTGTCTGAAAAACCGGGAGTAGAGAATTTGCAGGTGTCTGAAATTTGATGACTTTCGTGCTGAAGTGGAAACTTCTGAGTGAACCGAATACGAGGATACCCTTTGTTCATGAATTGAACAATTATCGGAGAAGATATGACAAAGTGATCTAATGTGCTAAAATACATGTGTTTAAATGGAAAATTCCGCTAGATGACGTCACTAGGCAGTGCATTTTCTCATTTTTAAGTTGATTTTTATACTCTTTCTCAAATCAGAAAAAAATGATAAAAAACACTGTGAAATCAGCTTTTTAATCACGTTCAGATGAAAAAATAAAACATTTTTATGCAAATTCTCCATTTTACCTATATTTTCGCTCCCAGTTAACCAGGGGAAAAAAGAAAGGCCAGATGAAGATTTCCTGCAATAATTTTAATACAATCTTTCAAATCCCACTTTTCTTCATCGCATCGTCTCATCATGATTTCGACACCAAGTTAGCAAGCACGACACGAGGAAAAGAAAATAAGAAAGAAAGAGGTCGTTAACTTCGTTCTCCCCTCCCGGAATGAGGGAAAAGGTCAAAAAATACGGTCTCCACCGAGAAATGCAGTTGACACCCGGAGCAACCCGAGTGGCACTAATTTATGCGCCGAGAACAACTTCTTCAAAATTCCTCTGACATTTTCCCATCATTAAAATATATTCAGAAATTTTTCAATTTAATAGAAACTAATTACCGCTTCATGAAAAAAGAACCGAGAACTCGCCCCGGTGCAATAACGGGTAAACGCTCGTCTTTTCAAAGGTCAAGTTCACCCGCAACTAACGAGAATCTCATGTCATTATCAAATTTTTCTCTCGGTGATGAGTCTTGCTCTTAGACGCAAATAACTGACACGGCTATCGTTAAAACATAAATAACATTCAAATAATTTTTATCATAACAACATCAGACTTAAAGATAATGCTGCTTAGTTGGATTACATTTTGCAATAAGGAACCACTATTTCTGGCCCATTTTAGAAACAACATACATGCCATTCATTTCCCTGTGCAGATATGCGGTTTTATGAAAGAGCCAGAGATAGTGGTTCCTTATTGCAAAATGTAATCCAGTTCATGTTGCATCTAATTATAATAATGAATGAGAAAAACGTGCGCCAAAGATGCATAATTTTTTCAATTTTATTTTTCAAGTGCTAACGCATTTCAGGACTCAGCCCCACCATCAGAGCTGAAGGATTTTCCAAGTTACAAATAGTTACATGTTGGAAAAATATCACAGACTTACAAAATAAGAGACAGGCTGGGGGTAGCTCTTTTTCCTATCTCCCCGCGATTTGATACATGATGATTTATATGACGCAAATGACAACATTAAACGAACGAGTGGAGAAATTCCTGAGCTTGGCGAGAAGGAAGAGGGGTAGGACGACGACGCACAGTGGATCTAGTCAATAGGAGAGGTTGGACAAAATTTGGAAATTTTAAACGCTTATAACTCCGTTTATATAAAATTTTGAGGTTATGAAATTGGTTCTATTGGTTTCCTCGCAAAATTTCCACTTAGGAGCACCCCTCAAAATTTAAAATCGGACGAAATAAACATGAAAATTTGCAATTTAAGTTGAAAATTTCTTGTGCGACCTTTCTGATCGACTCGAACCACTGTGCGACGTTGACGGTTGACGGCCATCAAAGCGTGAGAAAGTGACGGAAAGGACGAGAGGACCCGCGGGACGGGAGCTTAATCTCGTTAAGGCAGCGCCAGCGCCGGGTTGTGCGACTCTCTCCGGCCGACCGCAGCACCGCAGTCGCCAGCTTTTCGAACTTATAAATAAACACATGCATCAATAAATCGATCGAATCCTGACCTTTTGCCAAGTTAATTTCCCTCAAGCCGGTCGGAGGAAACCTATCCGCGACCTGGAGTCACCTACACTGAGAAAAAACTATGGCTTATAAACCTATTAGAGGTAAATATGGAACACCACTAATAGTAGTACCTCTACATGTAATAATAGCACATATACCTTAGTTATGGTACGGGGTACCTTAATTAGGTACAGAGACCTTAGTATGGTTCACAGACCGAGAATCATTAGTTTATTTACGACTATTATAGGTGTTCCATATTTACCTCTAATAGGTTTATAAACCATAGTTTTTTCTCAGTGTAGGGTTTCCCCCGGTCTGGGAAACCGGAAAAGTCAAAAAAAAGTCGGGGAGTTTCCGGTGACCGGGAAAGACAGGGATTTACTGGAAAAGACAGTAAATTACGGGATAAGACAGGGAATTTCGGGAAAAGACGGGGAATTCCGGGAAAAGCCCTACGGTTCGGTAGCTTTAGTCGGTGCCATTCTAGAGAACGTGGACAAGTTCTGAGTGCTTCTTCCCTTAATTGGAATCTCTAATTATAAAAATGTCGCCTTAAGTTGCCACAAAATGCACATGAAAAACTTTTGAAAAATCTGCAGAAACAGATTCCACTCGGCCTCAATCCCTGAAAATTTGAAAGCCTGGAGCATGGATGTGCACTAACCCTAACCCGATGCTCATTCAAGGTTGCTGAATTCTTAAATGGATTAAAAACCTGATATAACTAAAAAAATAAAAACAAACAAACAAACAAAAAAAAACAAATGCTTGAAAAGACACGAAGGTCAGAAAAGTTGAAGAGGCTCCTTCTAAAACAAATTTGCAGGTGATGGCACTAGCGAAGACTTGGCATCCTTGTCCGCGTGGTGGAGTTTGACCAAGATGGAGTCGGTTGTAAAAATTGATCGTAGAACGGTGACCGCGCATTGCTTGACATCTCTGCATGCGTACGCTACGCTGACCGGTTTGCCCAGTTCGAGGATCCAGTTGTGTCAATGAATGGGCCTTGCGCCGGCCGCCGCCGTAAAGCGCCACGACGCCGGGGAAGGTCCCGTCGGATTCTTCCATTTCTTCCTCCTTTCCCCCGATGGTAATATAATGTTGTTTCAGCCTGTGTTGCTGCGGACTGATCATTGAAATCAATAGACAAAGCGATAGCCAAAAAAGACATTGGGAGTATGGAGCGATCCCATTGGTTGAAATGAGTGCTTCCTATAGACTATACTCTTTGTATGTGCGATACGACGCGATGCGCAATGCCGCGCTAAATTGCGATAAAACACGGGATGCAACTAATCGTGCTCGGCGAGTGTCCGTGTTGCGTAGCAAAAATTGAAGGCGCACCAGTTGCAATCACATTTGCCCGTAGTGCGACAACATGCGCTAATGCCGTCCTGAGCAGTGTCAAGTTACCGTAGATTTGTGGATGTCAGGACTTGGGATCCGTTTTTTGCCTTTTAAGTGAGATCAGTCTAATCTGCTCAATATCTCGATGTTCGCTTCCTCCTGTAATCGATTCACCCTAAGCTTTGGCCCGCAACGGTCCCAACCAGACTCCCAACTCTTGTTCTCAATACTGTCTTGCTAAGAAAAAACGCCGTATGAGCATTCGAATACTGCCAAATTTCCTCTCGGAAAACATCCATTTTTCAAGAAAGTTACAAATATTTTTCTTTGGAATTTTCAGACTTTTTATATCAAATTACGAACAAAATCCTCCGAAAAAAGAAAAAAAAATATCCACAAACTTTCCTGATAATGCGTAACTTGTCGGAGGAAATTTGGCAACGCCTGATGGCTTTTACGATGTTCTTCCATAACTTAGCAGGATGGAGGTAAGGTAGGGGAAGAAGGGATCCGATTCTGCCTTTATCATCATGTCCCGAATTTATCGGTGCCTGAATGACCAGCAGTGACATTGCAATGGGATCTTTAGCCTAGTCCCAGTGCACCAGTGCCACCCGTACCGGGAGCAGTGCGGGATGAGGTCATTCATCCCAGACGCGCGTCGGGCTAAAATTACGTCATGGCACTCCTTCCACCTTCTTCCGCACTCCTCGGTTACCGTTCTACTCTTGTAAGTTGTAAGTACCCGTGCAAGAGGCCTTGTTACGGACTGCGTGGATCGCGTTCCTCGCTTGTTTACATGTTCGTTTGAAGTTTTAAGTCTTCGCGACCGTGCTTACAGAGGTTATACGCCGGTCGTACACTGCCGTGCCAAGGAAGAACGCCGTATGAACATTCGAGAGTTGCCAAATTTCCTTTGATAAAATGTTCATTTTTGAGGTAATGGAACAAAAAGAAAATTGGAACGAATAGAAAAACAAAGAAAGTGAAGATCGTAGAAAAAGAATATTTTTTTTTTTTTTAAATTTATCTTGTCTTCTTTGTCTTCCTTATCTCCATCTCCTTCTTCTTTTCCTCCTCGTTTTCTATCCTTTTCTCCTGTTATTCTTCCTCCTTTTCTTCTCTCATCCTCCTTCCTTTTCTTTCGCTTTTTAATTTTAACGTTCTCCTTTTAGTCATCTCCCTCATTCTCTCCTCCTTCTCCACCTCCATTTTCTCCTTCTCCTCCTTTCCTTTTATGGTCCTCCTGTTGTTCCTCATCTCGGTACAGCTGTTGTGCAGTCAACTGTGTTTTCAATTGGAGTCATTTCCAGGGGATCACTCAACTCAAAAAAAAAAAAAAAAAATAAAAACCGGATTAATTCTCATGACCCTGACAGCCACCAAAACGCGTTCTAAAAACCACCCTATCCAGTGGGAGCGTAAATTTTTAATTTCACGTTTTTCTGTGTTTTTTTAAAAAAAAACCCTGATAGCCGAGTCTGCGAAGAGGTACAGATTCAGACGGCGGGGTAATCTTTACCGTAATCTGGTAATGGCATTACAATCGAGGAGAATCATAGTCGAGTCACCCCACTGCACCGCATAATCAATAAATGACCTGCGGTCGGGTGCATTAGCCCACGGAACAGGGGCCGAGGCACCCTTGCTGAGTTATTGCGTGTTTGTGTACTCAGACGCTACTCCAAGGGGCGGAACAAGGAAGCTCCCTATTGGCTCATCCGGATGTATTGTTACAAGGAGCGAGAAGGGAAGTTCGGCCCTCGTTCCATTGTTTTCTCCTCCGTAATTGAGTAATCGCCCCTGTTATTAATCGCAGATCTCAGCCGTCCCAACCTCGAACATGTTGCCAGTTGCAGGCAAAAGCCCAGAAGGCAGGCTTCGGGTACCGAGTCGTTTGCTTATTGTTAGAGTTGGCCAACCTGTTGAATAATTTTGAAAGACAAACAGGTGACCTTCCTCGGGTTGAATGACACCGCCGCGCACTCTCGCGGACCTGCATAGGGATAGTATCTCCATGACTGTGCCGTTCTCTGATTGGTTCATCAGTTTGAGGTTTTTCGTGGGACTTTTGTGGACTGACGTTTATAAAACCGATCATGAAGCATTGAGGAATTGATGATACTCACAGGAAAAGTAATCCATTAGAGTCTGTCAAGAACTTATTCAGGGTGCCTATGATCAGTAAAAACCGGAGGGAGATCCCGGAAAATATCAGGAAATTCGATGTCATCAGGAACCATCAGGAAAATTGGTCATTTATTAGGAACGTCCGAGTGTTTCAAGCATTTTTTAAGCATTTGATTTATTTCATGTGCTTAATATGTTGATTTTTTAATCAGATTTAAAAAATACCCTGGAAAAAAAAACACATTGGACCTAGAGTCCAGACTCTTGAAAACATTGACAAGAAAAAACACTCTTGATTCAATCAGATTTTTGCTTAAATTAAAAGGAAATCCGCTCAAATTAAGAGCCTTGGTTCTTGATGTATGCAAAAATCCGATCGAATCAAGAATATTTTTTCTTGTCGATGTTTTTAAGAGTCTGGACTCAAGATCCAATGTGTTTTTTTTCCGTGTATGTTGATTTTTTAATCAATTTGTTGATTTCTGAAGTGTCAATTACTCGCGCAAAAAATCAGGATTTTTTTTAAAAAAAAAAATTAGTTCAAATATCGATCATTTTACGTGCGTTAGAACGAACGAAACCCAATGTCGACAAACTGCGAAAGTCGTCACAATACATACTATATCTGTATCGTGGTGTTTTTCTAACGTGTCACTTGAATGATTACGATGTTGTGGCAAAAAATATTTCAAATTTCGCGTTCTCGTTTCAAGGATTCCTAGATTCTGCCTTCAGACGAGACAATTGTAATTTTTGACGGGTGAAAAATCTGTTCAGGGGTGTTGAATCCAACGGATATTAATTTTCCATCCGGCGAAGGAGTCGAAACGAGAATCGCGTGAAAGCGAAAAGTCTCCGACAAAGACGTCACCAATCCGCCCCTCTGCTGACGAAAACTCACGAATAGTTCTCGAATGAGCCTTGCTATCCGTATAACTCCGTGCTCTCCAGGGCCCAACATTAAAACGGAGTTACGAGCTTTCGTTCTCGCTGGCAGCGATGAAGTCGTCTGCAGGATCCTCGGCATGTTGGAGTGACATTCCGCCGTGTTTTTTTGCGAAAGGAATTACCTGCATGAGCGAATCGAAGGAATGGATATAGTGCTCTCATAATTGCCTCAATTCAGGATTGCAGGGGAGGGTCGCGCCCTCGGAATGTTGCGAGGGGCCAAGGCTCGAAAAAGGAGAAATTACGAATTACACGCACGACTTGTTGCGGGCAAAAGTTGGCAAAATTAGGCTTATTGCAGAGTTAAATCGTGCGATTTGCGGTGCAGGGATGCATTGCGAGGAATCATGAATTCTTGTTTGAAAATTATTCAGGCAATATGAAGTCTTTGTTTGTTCGGTGTGTGCAGATGGAATATGAAGTCTTTGTTTGTTCGGTATGTGCAGATGCTCTACAATCCTTCTTTTTGTAAAAAATGAAGATTGAAGGATAAGATCGTCGTTTCTCTCGCCAAAGAACTTAACTACATATCAATGTTGCCGGATTTTTCCGGAAAAATTGCATTTTTACCAGATTTTGAAAATTTCTAACTGAAAATTTTACTAACTTCTTTCGGATCTCACGCAAAATTATAAAAATTTTCCAAAATAGTATTCAAGTTTATTCTCGTAAAAATACGCTCTTGAATGCACTAAAATAATTGGATTTTAGCTCGATTTTTATCATTCACTATGTCTTTGGTTTGACTTTGCATCCTTTATTAATCGTCCTCCAGGGCATCCTGCGGTGCGTGGCGAGTTGTAAATACTGCAACTTATGATAGTAAAATTAGCGTGCGTAAAATGGACGGCCCTGAACCCGGCGAACTCTCACCGGCTGACGAAAGGGCGTGATGAATCGTCGCCCCTCTGACGTAAGGACGTACCCCAATTTCCACGTGAGCCTTGCTTTACGTATAAATCCATGCATTCTGGAGCTCATGCAAAAATCGAGATACGTCCTTACGCCAGAGGAGCAACGAAATTTCAAACAAGTTATTTGAGAGTTGCGAAAGAAGATGAACACGAAACTTGTCATAAGATGCGCGCAGACCATCTCTCGGCGCAGCGTGACCTCTGTTGCCAGACTGATACCAGGGAAAAACGACGTAAGCACATTCTAATGCTCCTGAATTTCCTCGAATATAATTCTCATTTAAGGGAGAGTAAATTAAAATTTCTCCCTGAAATGTTTCGAAAACGCCGGATTAAGGAAGGACTGAAACTCCTGGACAAAATTTTCGCGAAAAATAATCGGGTGTTGGCGGGAAAGTTCAAAATTTATGAGAGCAATTTTGGCAAATTCGAATGCTCGTACGTCGTTTTGACCTTAGCACGGCAAAATAGCGAAACGCATTCCGACGACGCGACGAGCACCTGAGTCGCTGATGTCATTTCGCCAGTGGCGAAAAATGACTCGCGCATTGTTCCGAGACACCGATGCCGATATGAAAGGATTATTCTTCATTTCTCTTTTAGATTTAATGACGACCTCCTTTGAAAATCTGCAACCTATTCCAAGGCTGAACGAATAATGAACTACTTTGATATCGTTTATTTTGCCGCGCTTTTTAAGATTAGCCAAATATTTTGTAGTTTCCCGCACGAAGGAACTCAACTTCATTCTAAGGTTGCAAAAAGGTCTGTAACATCATATGATTGTCACTTTATTCGCGCAAATGGTCGTCAGGAAATTCCATCTAAAATATCAGGGAAGTGTCAGAAAATAAAAATGAAATTTTAACAGACAACCTGGTAAACTTTCTTATCCTGTCGAATATCTTGTGAATGAAGCCGCTACGATCGTAGAATCTATACTATAAGCTCCGAGACCTCCTAATTTTGCGAAACTGGTAACGCTTCGTTCCAGCCTTCTACCGGGCCGATTTTCATGATTTTTGCGGCCATCGACGGGCAATTGTCTCTATATAAGCCAACTCTTTTTAGATTATCAAAATATGGCCCAGGTTTTTTTATATTACATGGTAAAGTTGCGAATTCTCCCATTTAAACAATGTAAATTTATACTTTTTGTCATAGTTCGTTTGAGCGTTGCGATTTCCATGATTTTTGCGTGAATCGACAGGTAATAGGCCCTAGATGAGCCCGCTCTAATCAGATTTTGGAAATAGGACCCAGGTTTTTTTAAAATCACGTTATAAAAGTGAGTGAATTTACGGAATGCTCCGGGACTGCTACCGCTATGCGCGGGAGGATGCGCAGTGGTCGAGGAGGTTGCGCAGTAGCTGTGTAGCCTGCGCATCAGCTCTACACTTATCTACACAAGATTCGCGCATGCAATTTCACATCGAGAGGTGGCCGAGTCGGCTAAGATGTCGTATGCATCCACATTGAACTCGGTGTGGGTTCAATCCCCCGACCTATGATAATTTAATTTTTAACTGACTATCATTGTTCATTGTTTTACTGCAATATTTCATCAAGCAGTCATTCCAAAACGCGTCCTTTTAATTTCAAAGTAATTTTAAGTGAAGTTTAAACTTAAAGTATACCTCATATCGTAATTTTTTAGGGGAAAAATAAAACTATTACTGATAGGAGGGTAAAAATAGGGCCGCGAAGCGGCCCATTGACGGCGCGGAGCGCCTTCAGGGGGTTGGGCCGCGTAGCGGTCAGGGGGCGGAGCCCCCTAGTAGCTTTATAGCGACTGAATTAATGTTGAATCTTAATACTTAAGATCTTAATACTTGAGCCCTTATTGGTACTTTCAGAAATATTTTACCTTACATCCGTATGATAAGCAAATATGGCGACATGTGGAGGTACTCGTTATTTGAGCTCTCGTGAATGTGAAGTGCACCAATTTTGTTTCTGTTTTTTCTTAATTGCCTTGATACCGATGTTCAACCTCCAGGGCCGGATTAAGGGGGTGGCCACATGGGCCGCGGCCCATGGCGGCAAATCTAGGAGGCGGCAAATTTTGCAACTTTTTTAAATGTAGGTATAAAAAAAAGCGGATTTAGAAAAAAAAATTACAAACGAGAAAAGGCTACAAAATCTCTCATTTTCTGAGAGTATAGTAATTTCTAATTTTGTCGTCTTTCAGTGATACAAGAGACAGCACCTTTAGTTAGTCGAGTTAAGAGAGAAACCAAACACGTAATTTGGCCTGGAACGGCACGACTTAGGGAGAAATGATGACGAGGACTTGAGATGAAAAGGAGAAGCCCTCGGCGCGGCAATCGGCATGTAACACATATTAGCGCCTACAAGACTGCACGAATACCTCACGCATTGCATCAAACACAGTGCAGTCATTGTGGTCAGCGTGAAACGGATAGCGCCCACAAGAATGCATGAATACTTCACGCATTGCGCCAAACACAGTGCGGTCAGCGTGAAACGCATAGCGCCTACAAGACTACGTGAATACTTCACGCATTGCGCCAAACACGGTGCGGTCGGCGGAAGTTAAAATCATTGAACCGAATTTTGTGTTTGTTCTTTCATAATTTTTTTGTTCATTTTTGTGAATGGAAGGCCTTGTCCATTAGAGATAGGTTTACGAAACTCGACTTTCGCGCAAAGTTCCGTGACCTTTTGCTAGCAGTGTTGACAGGGCTTTCCCAAAAAATGTGTTCAACACGAGTAAACGCGTCTTATGCACCCCTCCCCCGCTGGCGGCACATTCACTTGATGATTTTTATTGATGTTTCAAAACGAATGAGAAGGGGGTGGCAAAACACAGGCGGCCCACGGGCGGCAAGTAGGAAAATCCGGCCCTGTCAACCTCTGCTGAGATTGTGATCTCTTCTGTTTTTATCCATCACTAATGTTGCGTTTTCTTTTCTGTTGCAGGTGAGTTTTACGACACACATGAAATTTTCATAAAAACGACTAAACTAGACGTATGAGTAAACTAGTCTCGGTGAGTAAACTTGTCACCTTGTCATAACGCTGTGTTCAGAAAGAACGTCGTATAAGCCTTGAGACGTTGCCGAATTTTCCTTGATACGATTAAAATTCCCTGGGAAGCTTTTCAAGCGCTTACCATTTCGAGGAAAATTTTCCGTAAATTCTCACGAAAGTAAATTAAAGCAAAGAAATTTCGCAACATAGAATGTTTGTACGGCGTTCTTCCTTAGCGCAGAAGTATGGGGGTCTCCAATTCTCCATACGGGAGCTTCACTCGAAGCGTCCCAACTCTATGGATCTCTATGGACCTCCATGGTCTCTATGGATTGTATGTGGCAGCATTGAAGGCAGTTTTCCCCTCTAGATAGTTTCCCGATTCCTTTTGAAGAAAAATAGAACAAATTTGTGAGCAGCATTGACTTATGCGAGTCACTAGTAGTAAGCTCAACTGTCCAACTGCCCACGCTGCTGCGCCCTCGACAGTGGTAACTGGTAATGCGCAATGAATTGATTTACCGTTTCTGGCTTTGGCGCGCGTATACGCTTTACGGCCACGAGTATTGCCACGTTGCCGCTTCGGTTAAAATCGTGTTTTTTAGTGGTTTACCTCCTCGCATCGGCCCAAAGTCATCGTTTCCCTCACGACTTGCCCACGCTCTGAACATCGACCAACGACAACTGACGGATAAATCACATTCCTTTCGGCTGCAACCAGTATACCACCATTACGTTCGGCTGCAAACTCCAGTATACCACGATTTTGTGTCTCACTGGGCAATGCCGAGCATGACGTGGATCCCTGTGCTTATACCCGCCGCGCCATGCCGCGTTGCGCCCAAGTGCGTATAAACATGATTTTAATGGCACAGATAAAAATGGCACGTGTTGCCATATCGAGAGCTGGATTTCTCTTTCCAGAGAGAGCCGCGCGAAAAAAAGACGCAGAGGAATCGGTCTTTTATCACAATTAGATTTTTGTTTTTCAAGGTCGGGTAGTGCTCTTGGACTGAAAGTTTAAGCTGCTAGAATTACACGGAGAAGCGCGAATTTAAAATTTCTAAAAGAGTGTACTGGATGAATTTTGAGCATCGAGACATTCTTCGCAGAAATGATGGAAAACCATTGCAGTAGTGCCCAAAATGTGCAACTCAGTGTATCGTTTGTAGTTAACGAAGCCAGCACACATGCCCTTATTTTTTCTATGGAAGTATGAGTAAAAATATGGTAAATTCTCATTTTACAAAGTGAAATACATTTTGCTGTAAGGAAAAGCTGTTTTTGGCAGTTTGGCTCACATTAGTAACAAATCATGTGCTATTAGTTTCTCCGCGCAGATAGGTGCTTCTGTAAATGCGGCGAAATTACTAATCCATATCGCGAAATGTTGTACGATTCTAGTACACGGAGGAAAATCTATTGCTTTATTAATCCTATGGCTATCGTCCTTTTTTTGCTAAAAATTCAAAATCTGCCGAGTTTTTTGACCTTATCAATGCGATGTATCGCACGCCAGTTCGACCACGTCACTGGAGCTTGACGAATCACCTTAAGTGATGTGAAGTAGAGTCCCTTTATACTGAGAGTCAAGACAACACCCCCTCATGGAGTCACAAACGAGAATAAAGATTACACAAATCGAACGTTTTTCGTAATCTTTGATCGGCCCATTCTCAAACTCCTTTCTCCGTTCCTTCTCTCATTCCGTTTGTTCCTTGCCGAACCCGTAATTCCCTGGTCCATTCCAGATTATAATCTTTGCAATTGGTGAAAATGTAATCTTTATTCCCGTTTGTGACACAGTGAAGGCCTAAAATACGGGAACCAATCAGAAATGGATTCACATTGTCTTGACTCTCGGTATAAAGGGACTCTAAAGTGGAGTATGTTCCCAAACCGGCAACGATCGGCGTTCGAAACGTGGCAGTGGCGGGTCCCCCGTTGAAGAGCCAACGATCTTGAGCGGTACGTCACGTTTGCATCATCGTATCAGCTATGCAAGAATGCCGTCGCGTCGAGAAGATGCTCTCGAGCACAGGAACAAAGTGACATAAAGAGCCAGCGAGCGCCTGAGATATGGCGAGGAAAACGCGGCCGTGGCGCGAGGAGTGACCTACTGACTAATTTACTCCGGGCACCTTAATTGATTCCGCTAGTCACAAAACGGACCAGGCGTAATTAAAATAAAGAAAAACACACCCAGACACGCATACGAAATGCTCGGCTGCATTCTAACGCGTTTGGCCGATGTAACTTTAAACGCCATAAACTAGAGAGAATGGAAAATTTTTAGACGACATAGGTGTCGGGCAACTCGTTAGCATTCCTGCTCTGCCATGCTATGGAAGAACGCCGTATGAGCCCTAGGACCTTGTTATATTTCCTTCAGTAAAGACCAAATTTACTGCGGGAAAATGGAGATGTGTTATTTGTGTAAAAGTGTTATTTTATAAGTGTAAGCAAGAGCGAATTTTGGATCAAGAAGGAAAAAGTCCATGCCAATTGTCATGGACTTTTCTGATGAATGCACTGTAAAACCATTGAAAATACAGGGAATCTCGGCCAAATAGTCAGGGAATCTCAAAATTTTCAATAACCGAAAACTTTTTACACTCGGAAATTCTTGATCACTGGATTTCACCATCAGGAGCGTCGTATAGGACCATATATCTTGTACAAGATGAACAGTTCAGGATTAACGACCGGACATTTTTTTATTCCATGGTCTGCGATTTTTAACGCGGATATTAAGGAACTTTCGCTCTAGGCTTTCGAAGACCTCGTATTCTGCCGTGATAAGGGAAAACGCCGCATGAACATTCGAGCGTTGCCAAATTTCTTCCGGTCAAATGTTAAATTCTCAGGAGAGTTATGATTATTTACTCTCGAAATTTTCGGATTATTCAGATCTGATTGTGAAAAATATTCCCCGAAAAATCAGAGAAAAATATTCTTAGATTTACCTGAAAATTCATTTTTTATCAAAGGAAATTTGGCAATGTGTAAAGGCTCATACGGCGTTTTTCCTCAGCACGGCTGAGTATGGCCCACAATCGCACGAGCAAATAGGAGACCTGCCCACATTTCCAGAGGTCAAGGACGCTCCGACGCCCACATTTTCGCGAAATACGCGCGACTAATTTTTCGTCCGCGTGCGGTCCGCATTCTTCCGAAATAACCTAGTCCTTGTCGAAAACCGAACGGGAACGTAAGACAGTCGAACCTCCTATTTTTTCATCTCGCGCTTCAGGGACCTTCGCGCGGCGTAGGTTGATGAACCTGCCGCGAGATATATTTGATAATGCTCGAAAAATGATGGATTGCCCTGTTGCCGAGTGGTATGCGCAAACATCGAGTTACTCGATTATCCACGGTCGCCTCAACACATATTGAGCGCATATTTTTATTGACACCCGTTGCCCCTACACTGTCAAATATTTTGGTGTAAAATTCTGTGTCAGAGTATATTTAGCGGCCAAAAGCCTCGTGTGATATGAGTGCGGAGCGGAATCCGTGCTTCTTACGGAGTGATTTACACTCCCACTCGTTTTGCGGATTGTTAACACTGAAAAGAAACTACATTGGATCTAGAGTCTAGACTCTTGAATACATAGACAAGAAAAAATACTCTTGATTCAATCGGATTTTTGCTTGAATCAAAACGAAATCCGCTTAAATTAATAGGCTTGGTTCTTGATTTAAACTAGATTCTGATTGAATCAAGAGTACTTTTTCTTGTCAATGTTTTTAAGAGCCTGGACTCTAGATCCAATGTGTTTTTTTCCAGTGCCAGTGCCAGTGCTTTTATAGTGCCAATTTCCCTTCAAATCATATTACCGGGGGTTCGTGGGTGCTGCATAGACTGCGGCACTGAATTTCACCACTTGATTTTCCACATTGTACATAGATATATCTGGCAGGAGAATGAGGAGGACACAAAACTTTCATTAATATTTGTCATGTGATCCGATCGCGTAGTGGAATTCCTGCTTAAATATAGTCCAGAAAAATGGTCACATCTGGAAGACAACGTGGAAAGAAAAAACTTGTCTCTACTCATTGTCACTTATGTGTGGTTACACTCAAGAGAATGTGTAGTGCGCTCCGGGACCCAGGTTGGGTTCAGTTCGGTTATACAACTAAACTACCTCCGTGACAAAGCGTGGAGTATCACAAAAAATGAAGGCGCTTCAAGCTGAGATTATGCCGATCACATTCACAGTCTTTACTTCTTGTAATTCTGGTCTGTCTATTACTGATACCTCCTGTCCATTACAACCACCCGCTGCACCAAGAGGATCGCTACATCTCCTTTTCTCTTCCTTGTCTAGCGCCTTGTCTATGGATTTCAATAATCAGCCGGCCGATCTGGCAAGGCCGGGGCAGGGACTTGGGACTTGGGGGCCGGAGCGTGACGGATCGCGATTCCGCAGTCACTCGTGTCGTGTTGGAGTGCTCCTCGTCCTTCGAGGGCTCTAACAGCCGTTTAATTCCTTGTTTGACATCGCGCTTCCTCCCTCTCGCCCCCCCCCCCCCCCGCCCTCCCTTCCGTCCGATTCTTCTTGGACAGTTTCGCGACGCCACGGCTCGAGCTCCGGGATTTTCGGGCGCTGTAACCGGTAATTATCCTCGCGATGCGCCCGCGGCCGAGCCGCGTCACGCCGGGATTCCATCGTCGGGTTCGACAGTCAGGGCCCCGGGCCCGTTGTCGAATTTCGCCTGCTCCTCGACGAAAATATCATACAGGGTGATTCAAAAGTTCCGTACCGCCCCCGTAACCCTAGGATTCTTGCCCCTCTTTCTTCAAATTTTGAGGAATCTCAAAAGTCGCCTTCTGTAACCTAGGAACGCTCATAAAATTTCAAGCTTCTGTCTCAATTTGTTCGAAAGTTGCAACGGTGATGCCTGATACTGGTGCTTTGTGGCTTTTGAATCACCCTGTATACGAATATCGAAACAGGATCAAGAGTAGAGGACCAAGAACGATAGTCTGACAAACGCACGGCTCCTGTCGGATGAGGACGCATTGGGTATTTGAAGGAAGATAAGTAGAAATAGGAGAGGGGGGAGGAGGCGAAGGAGAAAATAAAGGAGAAGATTAAGAAAGAATGTAATGAAGGAGACGAAGAAGGGGGGAAAAGAGATAGAAGGGGAGAGATGGCAGAAGATGAAGAAGAAGGGAGGAGGAAGAAGGAGAGAAGATGCTTATGAGAAGAAGGAGGAAGAAGAGAAGAGGGTCGAAAAGAGAGAAGAAGAGAAGAGGGTTGAGAGGAAGAGGAAGAAGAGAAGAGGATCGAAAGGAGAAGAAAGAAGAAAAAAGGGTCGAAAGGAGGAGGAAGAAGAGAAGAAGAAGAAGAGAAGAGGGTCAAAAAGAGGAGGAAGAAGAGAAGAGGATAATAGGGAAGGGAAGAAGATGAAAAGAGGAGCAAATGGAGGAGGATGAAGAAGTTAAGAAATGGATCAAAAGGAGGAGTAAGGAGTTGAGAAAAGGATCAATAGGAGAAGAAAGAAGATAAATGCATCAAAAGGAGGAGGAGGAAAGAGAAGAGAAGAGAATCAAAAGGAAGTGAAAGGGGATGAAAAGAGGAGCAAATGAAGGAAGATGAAGAAGTTATGAAAAGGATCAATAGGAGGAGGAAGAAGATGAGAAAAGGATCAAGAGGAGAAACAGGAGGAGGAAGAAGAGGAGAAGAGGATCAAGGAAAGGGAGGAAGAAGAATCGGAAACAAAATTAAAGGAGAAGAAGAAGCAAGGAGGAAACAAAGAAAGGCGATTTGAGCGCTATCGACCCAGCCGTTTGCGAACGGCGAATTTTCCTGACCAGAAGATGACGGTTGCGGCGAGCGGAACGGAGCCTTCGCGGCCCGAAATTTTGCGAACCACGTCATCGTCGTCGTCATCGTCATCGTCGGTCGCGCGAGGTCGATGATCGTGCGTCGCGACGGCGACGACGCTGACGCACAGTGGATCAAGCCAATGGGAGAGGTTGCACAAAATCTCGAAACTTTAAACGCTTATAACTCCGTTTATACACGACTTCGAGGCTCTGAAAGTGGTTCCAATGGTTTCCTCGTGAAATTTTCTTCTCATAATACCCTTGAACTTCAAAATGTGGCGAAATAAACATCAAAATTTGCAGTTTTAGTCATAAATTTCATGTCCGACCTCTCTAATTGACTCGATCCACCGTGCGCCGGCGAGCCGCGACGGACATGACAGCACGTAACCTTGAAGAAAAGCGATTGCGGCCCGATGAGGTGTCCGCTTCGGCTCCCGGAAGACGTAGCACTTCCAGCGGTTCCAGCGGAATTCGCCGCAGTCACCGCCGCCGATCGTTTTCTTCGGAATGAAATCGTCTCGGGAGCCTCATCATCCGGGGCACGATACGCCGAGATATATTTTTTTCGGCACGTCCAACTTCTACGATAAGCAAATTATACAGTTACCGGATAAGATTTTGGCTCTTGTAGGGTGAATAGTCTTTGAAAAGTTGTGCGAAACTTAGGAAAGACACACGGAGAAAAAAACTTCGTGCGTGGGACCTGAAGTTTAGGTCATGCGGATCTCTAAAGTTTTCTGATCACGCACCTGAAAACTTGAGGTCGAGATGCCGAAGTTCTAGTCAGACATCGAGGCACTTCGGTATGTACCGGAGTACTTCAGATGTGTGACCCAAACCCTATCGAAGTACTTCAGATATCGGACCCGAACTTTGGCAGCTCGACCTCAAGTTTTTAGATACGTGATCCGAAAATTTCAGAGATGCATATGATCTCAACTTCGGGTCCCACGAATGCACGAAGTTTTTTTCTTTGTGCAATATCAAGGTTGCCACAGTCAGGGAAAACCGGGAAATGTCAGGGAAATTTTGTTAGATCACCTTCATGTGCTTTCTAGGATGGGTTTGGGGTTTCAAACAACAAATTTTGCCCGAAAACTATTTTCAATTATGCTTTCTTAGCCATCCATCACATCTTCAATTGTCAGGGAATTCCACCAAAATGTGTCAGGGAAATCAGGGAAATGTCAGAGAATTTAATTTTCAATTCTGCGACAACCCTGAATAATTTTCATAGTTGGGACTCAACGAATTCCTAAATATCGATCGTTCGCCGCAATTTGGCGTTTTTGCCTCACGAATCACGACTATGCAAAGTGCTCCCGATTTTTTGGTAAAATGTGCGATCCATACTTTTTAGAGCAATGAGAGAAACAATGAAAAAAAAAGCAATACTTCGTCAAAGTGCCTCACGACCAAAAATTTTCCGCGATCCCGGGATTACGAGATCCAAGTAACGGGAACTTATTGGTAATTTTCATGTCCCTCAAAAGGACTGTCGAAGGATTTCGATCGAAATCATGTGGTCCGTAGTCAAAGTTCAAAGCTTGCACTAAATTTTCTCTGTGGCGAGCATTTTAATGCCCATCATCCTCAGAAAAGCACCCTGAAAAATTAGGATAGTTTAGGATACTTCTCCCTGCGTCATCCGTGAGTCAGTTTTGCAACGTTTTTTCGTACGTGACACAGCAAATTTTGAATCAAATTCTGTGTTTTAGCTGCTGATCTTAATCAATTTTCTTTGCCTGTAAGCCGGTAGGAATTGTTCAAAGGGTGCCGGAAACGGCAGAGAATTCGTGACCTGCGCAATGGGATGAAACATATTTATAGAAAATTCTCCCGAAACCGTAAACGCGGTGCCGTATAAAAGCTAGAATCGCCGCCTTCGAAATATTTCACAAGCTCTATAAAGATTCTATCGCTCGAATCCGAATGCACCGGCAATTTTCCGGACCATAAAGCGAACGCAAACGGCCTTGAAACTAAACTGATCGTGCCTCTTTCACAGTCACACACACAGTCACGCCGACAGTCATAGCCGCCCAGTAGTAACGGTGCGTCACGCGCTGAGCAAAATTGAATTTAATTAATCATGGACATTTTTCCTCCTCCTCGTTTTCCATCTGGTTGCGGTCAAAAATGGACGTATCTCTGCCGAACGGAACTATGTGCAGTGAGACATGAGCCCTGAGACCCGTATGAATATATGCAGAATAGGGCTCACGTCATAATGCACATAGTTCCGTTCGGTAGAAATACGTCCAAATTGACTTCTGACCAACTTCTAGTCCTCGCTCAAGTGAGGAATCATCTCCGGGAGGGCGTGCGACGATCAAAAACCGATCGTGGTCCACCGGCATCACCACGACAGAACGGAAGAACGACTTACGAACTTGCAAATGTTGCCAAATTTCTTCTCAGAAAATATTTGTTTTTAAAGAAAGTTATCCATATTCCTCATCAAAATTTTCAGACCTTTTAGACCAAATCACGAGCAAGATTCCGTGAAAAAGCGGAAGGAAAATATCGACTAATTTCCCCGAAAATTCGTGTTGTGTCAGTGGAAATTCGGCAACGTCTGAGGGCGCTTACGACGTTCTTCCACAGCACGGCAGAGCGATTCAGGTTCGGAAATGGGAGTTTGATCCGCCCCCAGGTCGGAGGTCACACCGCGCTACGCAGCCGCACCGCCGCACAGTAGATCGAGTCAATTAGGAAGATCGGACATGACATTTTTGACAAAAATTGCGATTTTTGATGTTTATTTCGTCACATTTTAAACAGGATGTCTAGCATCAGGAAAAACCGAAAAATATCAGGAATTTTGACCGATCAGGAGAAAATCAGGAACATTGGAAAAATCGGACGATTGATCCGGAATTTTTCTAAAGCGAATCTCCTCAGCGAAGAAGTCTTACTGCTTTTTGCCTACCTTGACAGTAGTCGTTGAAAAATCAGGAAAATATCAGGAATTTTCAAAATGAAAAAATCAGGATTTTTTCGTAATATATCAGGAAAATATCAGGATTTTTCAAAATTAAAAAATACTTGACACCCTGTTAAATTTTGAGGGGTGCTTTTAGACGGATATTTCACGAGGAAACCAATGAAACCACTTTTAGAACCTCAAAGTTGTGTATAAACTGAGGTATAAGCGTTTAAAGTTTCCAAATTTTGTCCGACCTCTCCCATTGACTCTATCCACTGCGCGCCGCTGGATTTAAGGTATGATACCGCGGTTAGGTCGGACCCCGATGGGGGGGGGGGGGTCACGGGAGCGGGGACCCCGAGACCCCGACGGACGCCCTACGCGACGACGCCCTCCCTACGTCGTAGTAAGTACATTGACCGAATTACGAAACGCCTTTGTGAAGGATCCGAAAGCCGGAAGGTAGTTCTTGCTCAATTGCAGTCATCCTTTTCCCCCCTCGGTAACGGATGCCTGTCCCGCGCCGTCCGAATTACGCTCGTAGAGCGGGGAGGGGGAGGGATTACTGTCCTATCTTACGGTTCACGAACTTTCCATTTCTTTCGGGCGTTTTTTTTCTCCTCGTAATCGCGTAAGTTATGTGTTCACTTTTTCTGGTCTATGATACGATTGTATTTGATAATCCATCGGTATTTTTTTCTCCGAAGCGGTGATCTTTGTCGCGCCCGAACCTGCGCTTCATTGAGCAGAATCCCACATGAGTATTGTGAGTAATACCGCCTCGGTAACTTAAGGCAAAACGCCGCGCGCCGTATGAACATTCGAAAGTCGCCAGATTTCTCGTGATGAATATGTATGTGTAAATATATTTATTTATTGAATTTTTCAGGTACTCCAGATTACATACTACAGCGAATAAAATAATCTGAAAATCGGGAGGGAAATATTCGTGGATTTCCTTACGAATTCGTATTTTATCAAGGGGATTTTTAGAACTTTTTTATCACCCTGTATACGCATTGGACGCCGTGTGCGCATTTACGACGCAATGCGCAAAAGGCGCCGGTTGCTCTGCACAACGACGATTCACAGAATGGAACATCTGGATTGCATTTTGCGAAAAGGAATCAAGAACATTCCAATGTTGCCAGGATTTTGCAACTTACACTATTTGCAAAGAAATCATGAAATCTTGCAAACAATTTAATTTACTGAGGTAATTTTCTCCCGAACTCATTGTTTACTGGGCGTAAATATAAAACTTGTTTAGATGATCACTATATAGTAGCTAAGTGGATTGCATTTGGCAAAAAGGAACCAAGAGCATTCCAATGGCGCTAAGATTGTGTAACATTTTTTACTTTGCACATACCCACTGATCATATAATCGCGTTTTATCATTACTCCCAAGAAACCATACATTCAAGACGAAAGCCACCTCGGTTAATTTTATTTTCTTGCATGATTTCAGCACTGTTATTGCAAAGAATGTAAGTTGCACAATCGTAGCAACATTGGAATGCCCTTGGTTGGTTTGCAAAATGCAATACACTATCTCAGCGACACTGCAATGCTCTTGGTTCCTTTTTGAAAGATGCAATCCATCTCATACTCGTGCGTTTTCGTTTTAGCGCTGTCAGAATATTGCCCTTTGAGGTCAACTCCATCCGACTCAAGATATTTTCGGCGGACCCATCGTTTAATTTCCAGCTCGACTACGTCGTTTGAAGCCAACGTAGGGAGTAATTAACTCCGTAATTCGTGCAAGCCACCCTCCACGTTGCCAGCTTGCCCCATCGGAACGGAATAACCTTCGATTTTCGATTGTATTGGCGCGGAATCCAGTCCTGCGTTGAAGAATAATTACGGGCGAGGAGATTATCTAAGTCAAACAGATTACAAGGAAGCCAGGGGCGATTGTTTTTCGTTGTTCGCCGCCGAAAGAGGGCATGTGACCAAGCAGCGTATCCCCCGATGCTGTTTCCGGTGGCCAACGCTCATTTCCTTCGATTCCCGAGCGAAGGAAACGCGAGCTCGCGGGTCGATCGTCGATATCTCGATCGATTAAGCCCTATCTTAGCAGTGCTTTATATCGATACGTTCGATAACGTTTCAATCAGTGGCATGGCGTGAATTGTGATATATCGATTGATATGTAATTTTAACTTATGGTAAAGAATCGATTATTAAGGTGTTCGCTGAGAACACCCTGTTTATCGATCCTTTTCCATTGGTTTAAACGGCAGATCATTCGATATATCGCAAAGCACGCCACGCCACTGGTCTCAATAATCGACCCGCTGGAACCCGCGAGCCGCGACCATCGCGCAATCTAATGCATCTGGGAAAAACGCAGTATGGACACTCGGGCGATGCCAAACTCCGTATAAAAATTCAATTTTCTAGAAAAGCCACGAGTTGTTTGTCTCGATGTTTTCAGCCTCGCCTGATTGAATTGTGATTGAAGTTCTGTAAAAAATTAAAATGTTAATACACGTAAATTGCCTGCGAAGGGCAGTTTGTGTCCGAGGACTTTTGGCAACGCCTGGGTGTTCATACGGTGTTTTTCCCGAGGACTTCACTATCACGATCGTGCGAATCCGAGTGGAGCCGCTGAGCCATCTTGCTGTGTTTAGAAAAAAAACCACTGTGGTTGTATGGAGTTTTGGACGATGCCAAATCGCCTCCGACAAAAATTCTATTTTCGAGCTTAAGAACAGTTCTCATGTAGGAATCGAGATAAGTCCTTACGTCAGAGGAGGAACGATTTTTGGCAACGTCTTGATGTTCATACGGTGTTTTTCCTGTGTACTACACTATCGCGATCCTGCGAATCGGAGTATAGAGCCGCTCATCCGACAGGCTTTCTTCTTAGTCTTGGGTCACTCCTTCCGGACGAAACCAAATGGAAATCAGAGGGCTGGTCTGGCAATCTGCAAGAGATGAGGACTGCTGTCAAGCCATTTCGTGTGGGTTTTTTTTTTTTTTTTTTTTTTTTTTTTTTTTTTTTTTTTTTTTTTAAGAGAATCGGAAATAACAGGGGGAACGGGGATTTCTATCGGAGAATACACCCCTCAAAATCAAAGGAGTCTCAGGGAATGAAAACATTAGAACATTACTCTACAACATTAGACACCATGACTCTCTTTACTTAACTAAGCAAGCCTTTGCTCTCATTCTGGGGAGAATCTCTCAGTTCTTCGCGGAAGGACGTCCGTGGAAGAAATCCCACCGGTACATCGTTCGCGTGCTTATTCTCTACGGAGCCCGGCAGAAAACAATGCCAACAGTCCGGGGTGGGGGGGGGGCGAAGGGGGATGGATATAGAAGAGTCTTAATTAATCGGAACTGTCGGAGCGAGGCACCAAAGCGCATTGCCATCAGGCCGGTCCTAGGCAGATGAAGCTGGATGCTCCTCATCACGCCTGCCAATTCGCGTCGAAACCCGCGCTTTTTTTCTTGTCCCGACAAATCGGAATCCTGCCTTTACGGCATGGTGTCTAGAATGGGAAAAACCGGGGAAAACCGGGATTCATCAGGGAACGAAAATTTACAGGGAAAAATCAGGGAATCTGTTCCAGAAACCGGGAATCTCTGCTTCTAACGCTTAGGGATCATTTCGTTTTCAAAGGCGGTCTAATCTGATCGAGCGCTATTTTTGACTTCTTGAATGACACATTTGAAACTTCAAATCATTGAAAGAATGGAGAAGCTTTCATTCACCCGATATTATAAACATCCGGAACGCTATTGGAATTGAAATCGATATTCATAAATGGAACTCTGGAGAGTTAAATTCTTTTCCCCCAGAAAATCTCGGGGAAGTAGGAGAAAAGTACGGTTTCTTATCAGGGAATGAGCTCCTGTAAATCAGGGAAAATCAGGGAAAAATCAGGGAATAAGCCTGGTCAAAAATTCTGGACACCATGCTCTACGGGCGCAGTTTTACACTAAGAAAAAGTAACCGATATTCCGTGTTCATGTGGGAACATGGAAAAAGAGAGTATGTCGTTTCGCAAACGTACCGTCATCGAAAGCTCTGCTTCCACCTGGTAGGTAGGTCAACAGCCGAAAAAAGGGTGATGTCTGATGCTACATTGTAATTTTCCTCGTGGAAGTGTTGTATCCCGGAAGTTAAAGTCTCCACCTGTCGCCAAGAGGCCTGTGGAGGGTTCTCTTTTTCTCTGTGTGGGAAGTAGAACGCGAAGTAATTAAACTTGCGGTTTATATTTCGGGCTCGTTTTTCTTTGGGTTACATTGATCACTTCAGGTTCCAAACTAGCAACCTCGTTAAGAACCAGGCGCGAACTGCTAGGATTGAACCTGAATCCTATTGGTGATAAGAGAAACAAGAGTACATTTATTAGCTCAACAGGACTTTTTCTTCATCCCCCGATGTCTCGAAGTATCGACTGTTTCGGTCGATTTACGTTAAAACTTGGTCGATCAACCAGGTCCTTTTGGTCGTTGTGAACGAATGAAAACCAACTAGAAGTTACCCAAAAACAACGGGAATTTTTAACTGTGTAGTGAGTGGCGGGTCTCAATCGGTTGAACTATATTTTATAATTAGGAACTACAATTTCTGACTCAGTTCAGGGACAACGTATGTGTACCATTTTTTTCTCTATGCACGCAAGTATTTTTCCGAATAAGTCAGATATTGTAGTTCCAAATTATTGCAAAATGAAGTTTGTCTCTGTTTGAGTGTTAGTCGGCAAGTTGGTCGCGAAAGATGGCGGCGCGGCACGGATTGACTGACGGCGGACAGCGGATGGATGCAGTGGCGTGGCATGCTTTGCGATATATCGATTGAACTGCCATTTAAACCCATGGAGAAAGATCGATTAACAGGGTGTTCGCAGCGAACACCTTAATAATCGATTCTATACCATAGGTTTTAATGGCATAACAATCGATACATCGCGATTCACGCCACGCCACTGGATGGATGGTTCGGATGCTCTATGACATGGAGGAGCACGGAGGGCAGGCATCTGGCATGAGCCGAACCGGGTCGGGCCCAGTCAGTGACACTGTTATGTCGCCAGATGACAATTAAAGGCTCAATTTAAATTGCTCTCTGGACACTCCGCTCGTGCACCCATGCGCTATGCAGCTCCCCTCCCCCCCTCCCCAACCCCCTTCGCCTACGCTTTGGCGGCATGGCTCATTGCAGCAATCGCAATGCATACCCGGTTGTCGAGTCGACGGTGGAACGACCTGAACCGACACCGCAATTGAACCGATCACTGGAAAAAAAAAACACATTGGATCTAGAGTCCAGATTCTTGAAAACATTGACAAGAAAAAATACTCTTGATTCAATCGGATTTTTGCTTGAATCAAAACGAAATATGCTTAAATTAAGAGACTTGGTTCTTGATTTAAGCTAGATTCTGATTGAATCAAGAGTACTTATTCTTGTCGAAGTTTTTAAGAGTCTGGACTCTGGATCCAATGTGTTTTTTTTTTTTTTTTCAGTGATTATTTTTTAAATCACGTAAGCGCCAATCTCTATTTTGGCGGTAGAGAGGTTATTTTTACTTTGTTTTTTCTGGTTTTATCAATCATGTCTGATTTCAAAATAGCCTTTTAAAAGAACATACATCTTTTGGAATTCGGAGATTGTCAACAAAGCGAATAAAACGGGGTTTCTTGGTTTTCTCGCATTCGCTTTTTTGGCACCTACGTGATTTGGAAAATAATCGGTTCAATTGAAGCTAAAGTGAATCCATACCGAAAGTGAACTAACATCGAGACATCAAATACATGTTGCTTTAACACTGATTTCAATTCTTTTGGACAAATAACTCTTTGAAAATCATGATACAACTATTTCAACCTAGGCGCAGTCCGTGCTGTATTATTCGCAACCGAAGGCGTTTTAATTTTGACATCTAATCACACTCACTTTTTGTACATGTTCTTTCTTGGAATTCTTTTCAAAGTCGGCACAGTGCGGTTTCCAGTGTACTCCCGCGTTCAGCTTGGGTCGAAGACAATATAAATCGGGAGTAAACTAACATCGAGCTAGTGTTACCGAATCACTGGTTTCATCTTGAATTGTTGGCAAGTAACTCTTTGCGGAAATCGTGATACAACTGTATCAACTTCTGTGCGGTCCGCACAGCATCATTCGTAATTGAAGGCGTTTTTAATTTTTCTACTTTCCACACTTACCTTTTGTACTAGTTCTTTCCTGATTTTTGTTTTTTTCAAATTCGGCACAGTTCAATCTCAGATGTACCCACTCCCTTGTTCAGCGTAAAAGTCGCGGAATAGGCAAAAGCGAGTTCACGGGAGTCGAAATAGTCGCATCAAACATATCACGCATCGTTCAAGTTCTACGTCAAATCGAACTTGAATTTTTTCCTAATTTGTTTTTCTTAAATACCTACGACTCGTTGCGTCACTGTTTGTTAAAACTCAATCCATTCGATCGAATGAAGGAGGTAATTTTGAGTCTTGAAAAAATCGTCAATTTTTACATTTAATTCAGTGATGTGGCCGCGTAAATGCTGATTCATAGATTCCCCTTGCGTGTGCTAGAAGCTCCGTCAAATCATGTTTCCCATTATGAAAGTCGATTTTGATCAGATTGTCTATCCACTGGACGATGATTCATCACCAGATTGTCCGTCCTCTTGTATCTTTTCATTAAGATAACAATATTATCTTTCTCATAATTCGTCCGATTTTTCTTGTTTGTTGCAGGTAAACACAATGGAAATTTCGAGCTCCATTCTTCCGTTTGTATTTCGTAAGAATTTTCTTGTTTACAATTTTATTTGAAGTGAAGCCTCAGCTACCCTTCCGAATGGATATCAGCACCGTTGCTTGATTTCTTTCATTTATTATGATTATTTCTTACGTAACATTAACTTAAATGTACGTTTTTCCCCTTTCTATTCCTCGAAACTAATAAACTTCTCAAGCTGACATCAGTGTCCATCATTAAGATGATTTCGAAATGCGTTTCTTTCCGATGATAAACTCGAATCGTTCCCTTATCTTATCTCGAGATGAATTAAGTCAACATACTATTAATTGCTCGCGCCCTCGTCAGTTTATTTACTTTCTATCTCATAAAACCCCGAATAAACCGTTTCTGTCACACGCTTCAATAAGCAGGCTGAGCTGCTTCTCTTACTACGAACTTACGACCCGAGCAAACGAATTTGACTCTCAAATCAATCAGTTTGTGTACGATTTTTATTTTACTCCAGGGCCGGATTTACCTACTTGCCGCCCATGGGCCGCCTGTATTTTGCAGCCCCCTTCTCATTCGTTTTGAAACATCAATAAAAACCATCAAATGAACGTGCCAGCGGGGGAGGGGTGCATAAGACGCGTTTACTCGTGTAGGACACATTTTTTGCGAAAGCCCTGTCAACACTACTAGCTAAAGTTCACGGAACTTTGTGCGAAAGTTAAGTTTCGTAAACCTATCTCTGCCTGAACAAGGCCTTCCATTCATAAGAAATGAACGAAAAAATTATGAAAGAACAAACATAAATGTGGATTAATGATTTTAACCTCCGCCGCCGCGCCGCGCTGACCGCACCGTGTTTGGCGCAATGCATGAAGTATTCCGACAGTCTTCTACGAGTTTCACGCCGACCGCTGCTGAACGCACTGTGATTGACGCAATGCGTGAAGTATTCACGCAGTCTTGTAGGCGCTATCCGTTTTACGCTGACCGCAATGACCGCACTCTGTTTCATGCAATGCGTGAAGTATTCGTGCAGTCTTGTAGGCGCTAATATGTGTTACATGCCGACCGCCGCTTCGAGGGCTTCTCCGTTTCATCTCAAGTCCTTTCATTGTTTCTCTCTAAGCCGGCGCCGTTCCGGGCCAAATTGCGAGTTTTAACTATTTGGTTTCTCTCTTAACTTGAATAATTAAAGGTGTTGTCTCTTGTATCCCTGAGAGACGACAAAATTAGAAATGATTATACTCTCAGGAAATGAGAGATAATGTCGCCTTCTCTCGTTTGTAATTTTTTTTTCTAAATACGATTTTTTTTATACCTACATTTAAGAAAATTGCAAAATTTGGAAGATGCAATTTTGGAACAATGGAAGAAAGAATATGAGCAAAGTATAACAGAAACCAGGGTTGCCATAGTCAGGGAATACCGGGAAATGTCAAGGAATTTTAAATATTCAGGGAAGACCTGGAAATTTCAGGGAAAATGTCGAAAATGTTGGGGGAAAATTGTTAATATACCTCTATTCGCTTTCTACAATGGATTCGACGTCTAGAACTGGTCTGGAAACTATTTCGAATCATGGCTTTTTGACCACATGGCATGTCCTCAAATATCAGGAAATTTTACTCAAATGTGTCAGGGAAATCAGGGAAATGTCAAGGAATTTCATTTTCCAAATTTTGTGGCAACCCTAAGTTTGCTCCCTATCTTCGCATGGAGAGTTGGATTACATTTTGCAGCGAGGAACCACTATTACTGGCCTATTTTAGAAACAACATACATGCCATTGGTTTCCCTATGCAGATATGTGCTTTTATAGGAGAGCCAGAGTTACTTAGTGGTTCCTTTATACAAAATGTAATCCAGTTTGTCTTGATGAAGATGTGGATTCTCCGGATAGCGTGGGATATCCCCTCCATTACGCCCTAACCTTTGAGAGCTTTTTTCGAGCTTGGGAGTTGATTTCAGAGAAAACCAGTGGCACCATCGTGTTTTTCGCGAACTTTTATATAAGAATCAACAGTCAAATCGCAAATTCCTCACTCATGCAACATCTCCATTGCAGAGCGGCTCGCGGTACCGTCCCCTCTTCGGGAGGTTTGGCTCCTGAAGCGCCTCGGTCTCGGAGCCGAGGCTGAAAATCCTTTAACGGCTTAATTTGGTCTTGTCCGTACATCTGTTTTAGGTAGATGTTGATAAATATAAACTCGTTGTTTACAAGTGATGCTTCCCGATCCGCTTTCTCCTCGCCGTCTCCACTCAAACTCGAACGCTCCTCTCCAATGTTTATCGAGCCGCTCGCCGTTGCCGACATGCTCGTCCTCGAGGTTCAATCGGGATCATCGATATCGTCATGATCATTTTCGCCCCCCCCCCCCTCTTATACTCAATACTCGGTATGAGGATAGGGTGTCTACTAGTCCGGAATGGAGATGTTGCATGTGTGAGGAATTTGCGATTTGACTACTTATACTTATGTAAAAGTTCGCCACTGGTTTTCTCTGAAATCAACTCCCAAGCTTAAAAAAAAGCTCTCAAGTTGATGCCAAAATGGAGGGGATATCCCACGCTATCCTGAGAGTCCACCTCTACATCAAGACAAACTTTCCATGCAAAGATAGGGAGCAAATACATTAGCAGGGTTGCCGTGTTTTCAGTTTTAGAGTCCCTAAATAAAGTGGCAGCCCTGTCAATTTTTATTTTCCAAATTCTGTGGCAACCCTGTAAGAAGGCGTTCATAATTTTTTTAGAAAATTCTTGAAAGCCTGGTGGACCAATCAGAGATCAGCATTTTTTTTGGTAGTGAATGAAAGGATTGAGATGACAAAAGTATCCCTACGTAGGTGCTCGGTTATTCGGATGCCACGACTAATGACATTTCTGACAGTCGTTCCTGAAGAGATGAGAAAAGCGGGAGCGCCTTCAATTCTGAGCATGCTGCACGCCCATTCGTGGAACACGAATAGTTGCATATCAAGGCGCCACCATCAACTCGGGTTCAGATGATCCTCGATTTCTTGCATTGTTGCCAACAAACCCCCTCTGCCCAAACGACTCGTGTGGCGGCATTTTTGTATTTTGTAACAACTCCATGGAGTTTCTTTTTATTTTTTATTTTTATTTGCATAATCTATACTTTTACTAAAATTAGCTTAGTGAAGAACAATATTAGTCTGTCAAACATCAGATCGATTCAGCTCTCTTGAAAGCCGAGTTTCTGCATTCTAAGCACCATGCAACTTCACTGAAAATTGCCAACAGCTGTGGTTGAGTCTCTGTTTCTGAGAAGTGACGAAGAGAAAACCCCTGCGTTTGCGCACGTGGATCGTCTGACAATGGCGAGGCGTGAACTATCGATTATCGATATCGCCCCATTTGAAGCTTTGGCGAAGAATCGATTATTGAGGTGTTCATTGCGAACACCCTATTTATCGATCCTTCCCCATAGGTTTAAACGGCAGATCGATCGATATATCGCAAAGCACGCCTCGCCACTGTCGTGCGAGGTTTCCAGCGCATCCAGGATCGTGATACGGAAAATGTCGGAAACTCAGAACCGGCAACTCTGCGACATCGCGTTAAGATAACGAAGAAATAATGTTCTGGATCGGAGATTGCCGTTGAACTAAGTCATTTCGATTGCGCGATCTTCTAATAATAAATCGGATTTCCTCGGATTCGTATGGATCACTGGTACGCCCAGTTCCAAGGGTGACGTCATTTCCGGGTTGAACATCGATCTGTGCCGAGCTGAATTCTAGGACATTCTGCGAGCTGCGCCGCAATGAATACGTGTCAGTAATACTTTTAAGAAGTAAGAATGTTGTGTTGCGTTACAGTATGTGTGACTGAGGTCGTGTCAATTATTGGCAGAACTTATGGAAGAGTGCAAAAATGGTTATTGTTAATGAAATTAAAATTTAAGGGGAAAACTATAAGAGGAAAAATAGAATACATCTCCTCGTCTTCTCTTCCTCATGTAATTATTTCAACCATCTCATGAAAGTAATTATATTGTTGCATTTTAGAGAGAGTAGAACATGTATTATTATCATTTGAACCAACGCATATTAAGTACAAGTACATTCATATTTTTTCACTTACTTGTGTAACTACATTTTTTCGGATTATTCAATTTTATTATTTAGCTCCGATCTGAATTTTTTAAATTTTCTTTGAACTGCAAGAGTTTATCAGCAAAATTTGTCATCCACGAAATTGTAGTGCATTTTACAATGGGGCACTAAAACTAGCATATCCATAAAACCACCTATCTGCAGAGGCAAACAAGTGGCAAATATGTTATTTCTATAATGAGCTAGAACTAGTTACTTTTCGTAAAATATTGTCCAATTAATTAATCCTTCAGCATCACAATGTGTCAATCGAAAAGAAATGTTTGCGTCAAAATTTTTTTTCGAGAGAAAATATTTTTCTCCTTCCATCATCTCTTTCATCCCTTTCTTTTTCATACTATTTTCATATCTTGAAATATTATTTTTTTCCAACCAGCCAGCAATTTGCGTGACCTAATAATAAGGAAGCGCTTACACTTACAGGTACTCTTGAAAACGGGCAAGAAAGTGTTTGATCTTTCGCGAGGATTGTAATGTTTGCTCTCAAGAGATACCCCAAATTAGTCTGACATTGTCATCGTTGTGCGCAACCGAGAATTAACGATTCAACAATGCCATCTCTGCAGAATCTGAATCGATCCAATCAATTGAATAGGTTATCTGTTAGTGCTTGCAATTATTAGTTTGATAACGGTTCAAGGCCTATTCAATATCGTCGACTGCAAGCTGGGATTTTTACCGACTGCCGCGACTTAACGCTGTGATTCTTGTCTGTCATCCTCACAGATCTGCGCAAAAAAAAAATCACTCGCACTATTTCAGTGTCTTATCGGAAAAGTCCATCATTCACCTGGTCAGTGATAGGCGGGTGGCGAATATTCGTTTGTGATAGGGACCGACGGTGGCGATTTTGTCGGTAACATTGTTTTTTCTCCATTTAATTCCATCAAAAATATCGATTTTCAGTTTTTTACCAAGAATCGATCGTTTTACATAAATTTAAATGGGAAAAAATCAGTATCGCTACCTTTCAAGAATCGCCACTGGACCGGAGGTACCGTGAAAAATCCGAAACTTCGCGACGCGGCTGGAAAAAAGTACTTAGTTGGGAAGACTGTATTGGAAATGAATGGTTTTTTTTTTTTTTTTTTTATTATTTGTACAAAAGTTATAATATGTACAGAATGTTTTTAGATGTAAGATACATCTTTAAAAAACTTGGGTTTAACTTATAAGATAAACTTATACTAGGTTACACACATTTTTATATGGAGAGAAATACAACCTCTGAAAAATGAGGAGGGAAAAATAAAACAATTTTGCTTCAAAGTAAAAATGTCTTTTTGCTTTGACATGGAATGCGGGTGACCGAACCCGGTCAAATGCCCAAGAGCCCCTGATTGCGTTCGAAGAGCACAAGGAGGCCCGTCAGTTTAAAAGAAGGATAATTTTGAGAACCCCTGAATTCCAAGCTCGTGGGGTTTGCGACGTTTTAATCTTCGGGTGCATTGGTCCTTTTCCAGAAGCGCAAGCGCTTCTGGGTTGGGATGCCTATGCAGCCTAGTTTCGTAAGAGTTGTACATTTTTGTTATGTAGTCCTCTACAGAATCAATGTTGAGGTCGGCGCGAATATCCGCGTTCCTCTCATACCATCTGGCTTTTGAAATGCTTCGTAATATTTTCATTTGTATGACTTCTATCTTTTTTAAATTTGACTTGGCTGCACAGCCCCACAACTGGCAGCCATAACTCCAAACCGGCCTCAACATTGACTTGTAGAGGAGCAGTTTGGTTTCTAGAGATAACTTGGATTTGCGGCCAATCAGCCACTGCATATCATGAAATTTAAGTCTTAATTGCTCGACTTTTTTCTTTATGTGTGCACCCCACTTGAGCCTGGAATCCAGGTGGAGGCCGAGATATCGGGCGACTGTGTCGCGAGGGATTTCAGAGTTTCCTAAGTGAAGAGGAATATGAGTAAATGGCCTGTTGGTAAATACAATTTCTACCGATTTAGACGCATTTAATTTGGTCTTATCTTTGTTTGTCCATTTATTAATCCTGTTTAGGTGGGATTGAGCGTTAAAACGTGCCTCCCTGTAGCTTTTCGACGCTGCTAGCACAAGCGTATCATCGGCATAAACTCCCAGTTTCCCCCCTCTCCCAGACTGCGGGATGTCTGTGGTGAAAAGGGAATAGAGAAGGGGGGAAAGACAGGAACCCTGCGGAACTCCTGCCCTTATTGGTCTGAAACTTGAGGTGGTATTTTCATATCGCACTCTAAATTGTCTACCTGATAAAAATGAAGACAGGAGTTCAACATGGTTACATGGGAGCATTTTGTAGAGTTTTCCGATGAGGCGCTCGTGCCAGACGCGATCAAATGCCTGCGCTACATCAAGAAAAACCGCCACACAGTATTCTCCCTTTTCCAGGGAGTCTTCTATAAATTTAGTTATTCTATGAAGTTGATCAATTGTAGAATGTTTCGCTCGGAAACCAAATTGGGCGTCGATTATTAGATTTTGCTTGCCAACTATCTCGTTCAATCTCTTAATGTACAGTTTTTCAAAGAGTTTGCCGATAACAGGCAACAACGAAATTGGCCTGTAAGATGCAGCCTCTGTAGGAGGTTTGTCTGGTTTTAAGAGGACGAAGATTTCCGCTATCTTCCATTGAGAGGGAATATATTTGCATCTAATGACAGCATTAAAGATTGAGACCAATTTCATTATTGCCCTGTTAGGCAAGTTCTTCAAAATCAGTCCTGAGATTTTATCAAATCCAGGTGCTTTGTTTGCCTTAATTTTACCTTTTATCTCTTTAATGATTTCTGAGGGAGATATGGTTTTTATTTTTATTGGTGGGATTTTTTTGATTTTTCGGGGTTTCAATGTGGACACTTCCCCTTCATTCTGCAAATCTGAGTCAGAACTGCCGGTGGAAACATCAGAGTCAGATAGTGTTTCCAGGTCTTCGTGCGGTTGAAAAGCGGCTTCAAAGTGATCAGCTAAAACCTCTGCTTTTTCAGCATCTGTATTTGCCCATGTATTGTCAGGTTTGCTGATTGGGAATTTTAACTGTTTTGGCCTTTGGAAATGAATGGTAAAAACACTAATTTGTAACGTATTAGAAAAAAATATAGTCAGTCGTTAAGAATGGATCTCATGTTTTTATCCGGTATACGTTTGAAGCTAACCTGGTAGTTTCCTCTGCTCGATCTAGGGTGTGAGGGTGCTAAGAAAAAAAGAAAACTGACACGAGGCCGTTCAAATTGACCACGAACTATCTGAATGACGAATTGTCGAGACTATTGCAGCAATTTCTGGCTCATTTCAGAAATAACACACTTGCCCACAGTGTTCCATTGCAGATAGGTGATTTTATGGAAAAGCTAGTAACTTTAGTCCCCTATTGCAAAATACTGTCCCTACGACGAAGATATTTTCAACTATGGTTTATCAGTGGAGAAGACATTGACCCAAGCAAATCAAATCTATGCCTTCATGTCGTTCCTGCCTGATCATGAATTCAATCGGAATTTTTGCAGTCTGTATAAATTAAAATTCCTGTTAAATCAGGCCCTACATCCATCCGACGAACAAAATCGACAGTTGCGTTTTATTTATTCTAGCGGTGTATTTAATATTTCATGAGAGATCGCAAGAGGCGTGTCTAACCCTTGAGATTTAATATAAAGCCGACACATCATTATTATTGTTTCGAACTGCCAAATCTGACAACTCGGGCGGCTTGGAATCCGCCGCTCCACAGTGCAGTGTCCAATGGAAATAAGTCAAATTTTCGAACATGTAAAATGAAAAAAGTAATGAGATATACGAAAAATGGGGACATTGGTGGTATTATTTTCAATGTTTGTTTACTGATTTGCATCGAATTGGCGTGAGGGGAGGTGATGAGATTTAAGCTCCGCGCGCGGTGACTGGTAGCCGATGACGCGCAAGTGTCGTGATAGCAGTGATCAAGGCTGATTGACACGGTACCAAATGTCCGGTTGGTGATAAAAGTGGCTACAAACACTCCTGGTAAGTTATTTAATTAAGATTTAATCGTAAAAATTATTTTCTCAACTTCTAAACATTACTTTTGAGGACGTTTTTCGATGGTACTCTAATTTAATATTCTTTCCTCTTATTTAAACTTTAAAGACGTTTTTAAGAAAAACCAAAAATAACCTATTTTCCTGACAAGTGATAATGATTGCAAATTTCCTGTAGATTCTGAATTTTCAAGTCCCATCTGCGTCTGGCTGCGAATAATAAAGTTATATCGTTTTTTCTGTCTCAAGGTCTCGCTCTGAAAAACTCTGATTAGTCCAGGCGCCTGGTAGGTCTACCTGGAATTTTGGGTACACAGCTATTTTTTTGGCTTACTTTATGTTTTTGGGGTCGCTGAATCCGAATCTGAAGTTTCCTACCGCGTATATGTTGAGCATTTTCCGCCATTTTGTAAAAATGGCCTAAAAAGGCCTTTTTTCGCGGGTTTTTTTTTATATAGCGGCTACGCATGAGAAAAAGTCCCGGATTTAGTTAATGTTTTGGATAGCTGAAATAATTTGGAAAAAAATGGTATATGAATATGCTAAGTATGCTCAAAAATTGAGGAACCTCGGATTTCGGAACTTTGGAACGCTTCGGAACTTGGCTGACCGCGGCGAGCCGGATCGCGCGTTGACGGGTGCGCCGCGAAAACGTGAATGGGCGCGATGTTCACGATGCTGGATCTTCCTCAATTTTTAAGCAAACCTAGCATATGTACACACCATTTTCTTTCAAATTATGTCAGCTATTCAAAACATTAACTCAATCCGGGACTTTTTCTCATGCGTAGCCGCTATATCAATAAAACCGCAAAAAAGGCCTTTTTAGGCCATTTTTTCAAAATGGCGGAATATGCTCACCAGATACGCGGTTGGAAACTTCAGATTCGGATTCAGCGACCCAAAAAACATAAAGTAGGTCAAAAAATCGTTGTGTACCCGAAATTCCAGGTAGCCTCATTTTTAGCTACCAGGCGCCTGGACTAGATCTCTTCGACTTGTGGACACGGGCATCGAAAAAGGAGTGCGTTACAACAATTGAGGGGAAACTCCGCAGAACTATTCGCAAACAAACGTGTCTCAGACGAAGATTTGACGAAATGTCGTGTATTTTTTATGGATTTTGTGTATTTGTTATGGATTTTGTGTATTTTTATGGATTTTTTGTTTTTATCTTTCTTTTTTCTCTTGTCTCTTGTGAAGTTTAAGTTTGCTGTAAATTTTCGGTGATGTTTTACTGTGCTGAATTTTTTATTTTTTGAAATGCCTTCTCCTTTTTATTAAAGACTTGTAATATGACCAAATCCAAGTGTTCGTCCTTTTTCTCATGCTGATCCTCGGAAACCTCATTATTTTATAGTGTATATTTGAATTTTTCAGCTTTCATTTCACGCAGCATTGAAATTGGGAATGAAAGAAAGGATAGACCTTAGTTTTGTTAGGCCCAGAGTTAAAAAATAAAATATGCATCGTTAGAATCTGTGAGTATACGGTCGATTTTTGGAGCGAGCTTGCGTGAATCTATACATTTTAATCCTTGAATTATTGCTAAAAAAACTGTTTTTTCCAGGCGTGTTGGCAACACTGTATTTTGGAGGTGTTATGAGAGGGCCAGATATACCCTCGTAAGCCTTATTAGTAGTGATTTCAGGTTGGTTTTCTCTCTTTTACCACAAAAATAATGTACTCATGTCATTAAAATAAGTGGAAAAATAACGGCACATTTGGCAAAATTTGGCAACACCATACTCAATCATTTGGGGAATTTTGGAAAGTTTGACTTTAATACAAGGAAGAACATGATGAATACTTAACACTGTCAAAATTTCATTGAATTCCATGCATTATTCGATCAGATATGAATTATTTCCCATCCGCCCATAAGGACACTGCACTGTGCGCTCGCTCGCGCTCCCGATCCGTTTGTTTTGAAAGGTCTCGTGGCGTAGTACTACGAGGTTGTTACGTCAGCCGCTTGGGGGCGCCACCTGTTGGCACTCGTAGTACGGCCTGACAGACGGAGCCCATGCAGATATTCTTATGCCTCCCGCTCCCCTGGCTATTGCAATGTTCCTGTGCTGCAGCGCTGTAAAAGTTGTAAGTGGTCAGCAGTGCGGCCGTCGGCGCGGCGCGTCTCTGTGGCGCCGATTTTTTCTCTCTTTATCAGCGTTTTTTTTGGCTTGTTGATTTGATAAATTTGCGGAATATCAAATTTTTCCTTCTCCTAGCGTCCACGTTATTAAACGCAGGAAGATATTGGACTTTAAACGTTATCATGAGCTAAATATAATTTTTTAGTCGGCGCGTCGGCTGCGCGTTGCAAGTATTATTTTTCTGTAGCCTCATTTGTCCCCCACGTAGGAATTTAAAGATCATAAGAAATTTTTCGGAACGGAAAGTCAGTGAATTTCCTCTGAACGGGCTTGGAGAGGCAGCGTAATGCTTGAAGTATACCTACAGTTTTGGAGGCGCTCCTTGAGATTGTTTTTCCCTCAAAGTTCAACTCTCGGAAATTTTCTTCCGAAAGATGAGGTTTTTGCATTGATCCAGTCACGATCACGATATGAAGCAACGAAACTATTCGGCCTCCAACTCCGAGCAGGTTAAGTTGCGTATCCACGAAATGAAGGAGAACGTGAGCTCTTCTCGGCTGGCTCAGAGACTTGAACGCCGGAGTAGAAAAGTCAAATAGGGCGAAACACGTGATACAACTACTTTGACCTCCAGGAAGGTACAATTGCATATCCACCAAATTAAGGAGAACGTTAAAGCTTTTCAGCTGACTCAGAGACTTTAACGCCAGAGTAGAAAAGTTGGATGGGTGTAACACGTGATGAAAATTATTTAATTGGACTTAGTTTTTCATAAATTCACTCGTTTTTGCGGGAAGACGCTATTGTTCCAACGATCAGAGTGTCAACTAACAGTTTTTCTACGTTTTTGTCAACATCTTGATCATCCAAAAATAAAATACAAATCTGCCTCCTATCTAAAAGATGACCACGGTGTCAACGAAACTTAAAACTTCCTTCTATAGAATCTTTCAAATTGTAAGTCTCATTTTTCTTGTGATATTTAAACTTACCTTACCCAACCTAACCTAGCCTATCCCAAATTTATCTTACCTGACCTGACCTGACCTAACCCAACTTCACTGAATCAAACCTTCCCAGACCTTACCCTACCTAACTATAACCTTACCTAATCTATCCTGCCCTTGCGTATAACCTAACTAACTATTCGAACATCTCCTGGAGACTCATTTTCTTGGTTTTACTAATGAGGAAGATATTTTTCCATTTGTTGACACTGTGATCTTTGACACCATGCTCAGGGCTCATGTTGAGCAGGACGTCGAGCGGTCGACAGTCGTTGACTCCACGATCAGATTTTTGGTTCGTTGACACCATGATCGTTGACCTCATACAACGTTACCCTTGGTTCAAGATTGGAATCTAAAGATCGGCAGCAGCGGCATTTTTCTAGTTCTTTTCGTTTCAGAAGGTTTGCTACCCTCTTGAGCCCTACATTTCTACGTGTCCGCACTTCTCCCCAGCGGGCCGATTATTGAAACTGGTGGAAAAAGCGATAGACAAAGAAGACATAAGGAGTATGGAGCGATCCTATTGGTTGAAATGGGTGTTTCCTACAGGCTAAGGGAGAAAATGATGGACTAACTATCGGGTCCCTCGTGGGTTGCCGTTACTTAGTCTATTACCTACCTCCTTTGTCCATTGTAATCACCCGCTTCCACCAATAGGATCTCTCCATATCTCTTTTGTCTCTGTTGTCTATCAATTTCAATAATCGGCCCGCAGGTTCTAGGTGGTGGAGTCGTCCATCGGCTTGGTCCTCGTAGAGGATGGGGTCTGGAGCCACCGACCGCGGAGGAAAAAAGAGAGTGGGTGAGCGCGAGGTGAGGCGCCAGGGCAGGCGCGAAAAACTGAAATTGACTTTCTCCCGACGCGATGAGCGGCCACCGTAGCGGGACCGGCACCGGACTCGGGCATCCGCCACCGCCAGCTGCAGCGTCAATCACGCCGTTTTGCGGTCAATGATTCATTGATGCACCGCTGACTCCACCTCGGCCATCCCAATCCCCCGCCCCCGCTATCCCTACGCGCCACTTCCAGCAAAGATCACTGGGTCCACGTCGCTTCTCACGTCTCTAGCGCCCCCCCCCCCCCACCCCCTCCGGTACCCCGGTGTCCTCCGCGCTGAAATCCGCGCTTCTGTGTACGCAAATGAAGTACGGGAGGTGACGGCAGGTCGAGAATACTGCCGTGCTGAGGAAAAACGCCGTATGAGCATTTGAATGCTGCCAAATTTTCTCTCAGAAAATATGTATATATGAGGAAAATAAAGAGCATTTTTTCTTGAAATTTTCGGACTATTTAGATCAAATCAAGAACTAAATTCCCTGAAAACCGGAAAGAAAATGTTAGTTAATATTTCCGAAAATTCGTGATTTGTCAAAGGACTTCCCAAAGTGACAGACTACCCAAAAGTAGCGAAATGCTCCGTTCTGTTCGTTTCGTTTCGTTTCGTTTCAGTATTGGCCTGAAGTTTGAAATAAATGACGGTTTTCTTCTTTGTCCAATCGCTCCCGGCCAGAGGGAGATTGGACAAATGAATTGCATTTTGCAAAAAGGAACCAAGAGTATTCCAATGTTGCTAGGATTGTGCAACTTAAGTTCTTCGCAGTAAAATTACTGAAATCATGCAAAATATTAAATTTACAAAGGTAATATTCGTCTTTAATTGATAATTGATTGGGAGCAAAGATAAAACTTGTTTAGGTGATCAGTCTATATTTGCAAGGCAAATAGAGTTGCGCAATCTTGGCGACACTAGAATGCTCTTGGTTCCTTTTTGCAAAATGCAATCCAAATGAGAGTCGGGTATGAAAATCTTTTCATTTTTTTTTTTTTTTGTAGTTCTTTTGTCGAAGCGGGTCTAAGAGAGGGCGAAGCACCCTCTTGGGGTTGGGCCGGGTAGCGGCCTGGGGGCATAGCCCCCTAGTATATCCTATATTTTGAAATGAAGTCGTGTCCTTAAGATCAAAAACCTAGACGTTACCCAGGCTGAATACTTCAATGTTCATTTGAACCGAAGTTTTCCTTCTCCGTGATGGTGATCTGTACTTTTTGCAGACCCGTGCACTCGGTGCCGGAGCCACTGCCAGGCCGCCGAAGTCGGTCAACCCGAGAGGAATAGCGTTGATTCCGCTCCAGTAACGTCCGCGTCCAGACAACGATGACGTGTGCGCAACCGGCCGAACGCCGCGTCGCTCGTCGGCAGAAACGATTATCTCCACGCGTTTTTTTGGCGCGGAGCCGCGGTTCTCCCCGAAATTGGCGTCACCGTCGGTTATGTGCTTTTCCGATCGTGTACCGGGCATTTCCGCGCCCGGCGTTTCCGGTCCCGGTGCCCGGTGCCGGTGTTGTGGCATCCACACATCCGTCTCGCCCACTCCACCGCTTCCCGGCCGAGGTTGCCGTTTCGCCGAACTTTTGGCCGAGTGACTCGGATGGCGCTGTGCACTTGTGAAGGGTGTATACTATCCGGATATTATGGAAAGGTCGGAAATAGCATTGATTTTTTACGGTCGGTCCGGAAGTACCAAAAAGTGCGGAAATTCCGCAAGGAGGTCCGGAATTTTTGTCATTTTTGTGGCAATTAGAGCGAGAAATTCAAATTTTTGAAATTTTTCGAATTCCGTCAAATGAAGGTACTGAAAAAGAACTGTATTTTTCTGTTAAGGAGCACTGGAAAAACAAAAACATTGGATCTAGAGTCCAGACTCTTAAAAACATCGACAAGAAAAAGTACTCTTGATTCAATCAGATTTAAGCTTAAATCAAGAACCAAGGCTCTTAATTTAAGCGGATTTCGTTTTGATTCCAGAAAAAATCCGATTGAATCAAGAGTATTTTTTCTTGTCAATGTTATCAAGAGTCTGGACTCTAGATCCAGTGTTTTTTTTTCCAGTGGAAGTACTGAATTTCTTGAGAATGTGCTAAATAAGTACTGTAAAAGTACTGATTTTTGGCCAGCCTGTTTTAATAGACACCCTGGAGTCATATCCTTACGTTCGCACGTTAAATACGAGCAACCCAACACCATATGGATCGCATGTTACGTTAACCGCGCGAAATGTGGCAAGCCTCCGGCGGGGTGTCTAACCCGGGATGCGAGGACGTCGGGATGCCGGGAACAATGTTCAGAAGTGCAACAGTTATGTCAGTCGCAGTTAAAACGAGTGAATGCGGTTCTGATTGAATTAGGAAACCGCCGACCGGCACACTGCACCGATGAACACGCAGAACCGGGGGAGGAAAATGAAAAAAAGAGCCAAGTCATTCCGAAAGCTCTCGTGGGAGGGCTCCCGTATTGCCGTCCACAGCAGAAACGCAGTATCTTCATTCTAAATTTTATTTTTTTCTTCCGCACGTTACAATAAAAACCACACTGGAAAAAAAACCACATTGGATCTAGAGTCCAGACTCTTGAAAACATTGACAAGAAAAAATAATCTTGATTCAATCAGATTTTTGTGCTTAAATCTAAAGGAAATCCGCTCAAATTAAGAGGCTTGGTTCTTGATTTAAGCAAAAATCCGATTGAATCAAGAGTATTTTTTCTTGTCAATGTTTTCAAGAGTCTGAACTCTAGATCCAATGTGTTTTTCTTTTCCAGTGAAAAAAAAACACCCTATTACTTACAAGAAAACCCATTCGTCACAAGGATTCATTTTTTAAATTTTTAGCTCTTAACGGTGCGCCAGAATCGGTTCGAAATTTCAAGGATACGCATTTGCTTATTTTCTTGCAAAATAGCATTTTGGAAGAAATTGTTTTTGAAAATGTTACTCGGGCTTTTTTTTACTTAAGACGGCAGTATAGGCGCTGTATAATTTCAACTAAAGTGGAGAATCACTCTCAGGTGCAAAAAAATGAATTTTTATAAGAATTGGAAAATATAAACTAAGTTGAGCAAGATGACATCCTCGGTTTCTCAATTGAACCGTTTTTTTAGGATTCATGACTTCCGGAATGATTAATTTACTTATTAATTTTCAGAAAAAATGAAAAATAAGCGTGTGCATCTCAGAACTCTTATTATTTTTGACGTGTGTTTTAATATTCGATTTTTTCTCTGTTTGCAGTATTTGGTGTTCCACGGGGTAATGCGTTTCTACTTCCAAGATTCAGGGCAGAAAGTAGCTACCAAATGTATTCGCGTTGCATCTGACGCAACATCACAAGATGTAATCGAAACACTCATTGAAAAGTTCCGTCCGGATATGCGAATGTTATCTGTCCCAGAGTATGCTCTCTACGAAATCCATGAAAATGGGGGTAGCTCTGGAAGCAAATACCGTAAGTATTTATTCTTTAAAACATTTTATCCAAAACTAAGCTTCTATTCTGTATTATGGTAAACTTAAGACTTTGATTTTTCAAAATGAACAATCTCGTCAATGATTTTGTGTACGTGGAGAGATCTGCACTCCTACCGCGTAAAATTAGAGTTAAGCGATGGTTTTTATTTTGTATATCTCTGTCTTAATATACTATTTATCAACAGATTTGATCTTGTTAAATGGTAAATGAAGAGAATATGAAAAAAATCAGCATACCAGCCAATGAGTGCATTGAAATAAAAAGTTACGGGCTCTATAGACATACCGTCCGTTCCGGGCTCAGAGGCCGAAAGTTCCGGGTGCTGTATCCGCAGCTTCGATTGCTCCGGGTGCCACGCTCGGAACTTTCGGCCTCTGAGCCCGGAACGCGGGTAGTATGTCTATCCAACCCGTAAGTACGACTTCCACGGCCGGAGTTTGTTTTAATGTAATCATTGAAGTATCACAGAGGGAGGTGTTGTCATTTTTCTTTGTTCTCTGTTCTGATGCTCTCTTCCTGTTGACTGCCAGCTCCACTAATAACATCTTTGATGTATGTTTTCACAGATGAGCGAAGACTGGATGTAACGGAGAAGCCATTGTTAGTCCAACTTAACTGGCACAAGGACGATCGGGAGGGGCGGTTCCTGCTTCGGAGGATAGATGACACAACCAATGTAAGTTGAGATTCTACATCCTTCGACCAATGAAACTTCCTAATTTGAAATCTTCGCTGGGAGGACCACTCACGGATCATTAAAGTTCTTTTGTTTCTCAGATGTTCCGCATGTCTAATATCGCTTTGCCTCAGTGGAACCGTAAAAAATCAAAAAACCATCATTCTCTTTAGATTCTGTGTGTCCACAAGTATCATCATTCCCGCTTTTTGTAATAAATTTGAATATCAAAGTACAGAATAGAACGGAATGTTTTTAATGTTATTTTGAGTGATAGAAGGATTTTAGAAAGGAATAAATGAGTTGAAGATTGCTAAGTAGAATTTTACTCTTAGTGTTCAATATTCGAGAGTCTTTAGTGGTGAGGATTTTTTTTAAAGAAAATATAAAGGCCCATAATTTTTCATGATGGAACTGTGTTTTTCTTCGTGTCAGGTGCCAGCTGGAACGTTTCAAGAGAGTGGCTCAAGTTTCCGCAGAAAATTATCCAAACGAGAGAAGAAACAGCTGAAAAAACAGGAGAAGTTAAACCGAGTAAAAAGCACGGGCAGCTCTACCACAGTCACCGATGAAAATGATTCCGGAGTCGCTGAAAAATTATACACAGGTTCGTTTTCGTTTTATTTTTATACTAAAGAATTATCAATAAAAATAAATAAAATTTAAAAAAAAACTGGTCAAACTTGAGTTTATCGCAATTTGAAAATCATCATTTGGCTGTAGAACAACTTAGAATGGTGCTCGCTAATGGTGCGCTAGTTGCGCTAATAGTATTCTTGGAAGCGAGAATGTGTGTTGAAAGCTCTTAAAATGTCTCTATCGCAACAAACTCACAAACGGTTGAATGGTATCAAAAAGGAAGGATTTAAAGACATTTTTTTAAGATTTGGAGACAAATGCATGTGAATTTGAAATATCACATAGCAATAGACAACACTAATGAACTTGAAGCTCGTACATGGAAACGTAAAAATGAGCTTTATTTTTGAATTTTTTCTCGTATGCACTAGGCAAAAATCATAACTTGAAGTGACCTTTTTGTCAAGTTCATGAAAATTGTATCTTAACCCCTTCATCTGTGACATGGTTCATTTAGAGTCTTGATCAAAGTGGCTGTCAGTCATATGATCACTAAATTTGCCTCCAGCTTTCTCCATATTCATCATACTTTCTTGATCAAAACCTAAAAGTTACCAACTTCCTACTATAATGATTATTCTCTGAAGACCACTGCACAACCGGTGGATATTAGTTGAGAACTCCCAGGGACCAGTGGTGCAAATTCCGAGTACAGTCTACTGATCTAAATTGCATAATTCAAAATCGCAAAAATTTTAGTGGTTTTACAGTGGAGGTCACATAAACCCCAATGCTGAATGCCTTCGAGTATCTAATGTCCAAATTTTTGTTCACAGAGCTGCCGGAGACCAGTTTCACCAGGTCAATATCAAACCCTGAGGCTGTGATGCGGAGACGAAGACAGCAGAAGTTGGAAAGGAAACTGCAGCAATTTCGAAGTAAAGATGGTGGTCCTGACACTGGTGGTACCTTAAGAATTTATGGTGAATCACTGTGTAAAGATGTTCCGTACAAAACGTTGTTACTCTCCGTACGGGACTCTGCAGCAGCTGTGGTTCGTGAAATGTTAGCAAAATATGGTCTCGATAAAGAAGATCCTCATAATTACTGCCTTGTTCAAGTGAGTATAGTCATATGAAATGCTGTCATAGATTTATGAGAGCATTGGGGAGTAGTGCCCGTTTTCATTCTTTTTTATCAACTTTTTAAGAATGCTCTGTGACTTGCATTGAGATGTTTAGCATCACCAGTTGTTAATTTTTCATCAATTTGAAGCAATCTTCTTGACGTGAACCCTGTAAAAGGAGATAGCACAGTTGGATCATTTCAAAATCCAATGATTATAGCATAAATCATATCACAATTTAATTACACTCACATCTGTTGAAAACTTCCTCTAGAGCATAAACAAGAGTTATCTCATCATGAAACTGGTTTGAAATCTCAATAAGCGCATTTGCCAAGTCTGAAATTCACTCCTTCACGGCACAATATGCGCCAGCAATTCTAGCATTTTTGAGCTCTCTGCCTCTGTAAGTATATCGGAGTAAGGACATAATTTAATTCAGGAAGTCTCCTGGTCCCCTAGCACATTGCAAAGCTCAAAATGACTGCTGACGTTTGATGCAGTTCTCAGTTAAAAAGTTAAAACAACAAAAATAGTCTGTCTTTATAAACAAAACTTGGAAAACAGGGAAGTAAAGATTTTGGATAAGAGGTGTTCCTCAATTTATTTATTTTCAATTGAGGAACTGTTTCCGAAGACAACAATTATTTTGAGTTGGCATAGTTATGAGACTGGGTTGACTCATCTTTGACTAATAATGTGGCTGTGGTAGTATACTTTTTGAAGTGGGAAGTCAAAAAATTGTGAAAATCTTTGAGACAGGCTGTTCAGCAAGGAGTGAATTTTAGGTTTTCTCCATTATTTCACGGTTATTTATGAGCATTTTTTCATGAGAAATTATTCTCGATTTTGCTCCTGTTGAAGTTTGCAACAGACCCACTCTCATAAGAGTATTTAATTGGCAAGCAAAATAATGCAGTTGTCTTTTAGTGTAGATTTGGACGCATTTAAATCAAAATGAACAATGAACTGTTCTAATATTTGAGCCCTAACTTGCATGTATGCTTATGGATCTCCAGGCTCATGCCAGAATGGATATAATTTCTTCCAATTTAAATAAATCCATTTGTGGTTCAGTGTACATCAGTAGAGCCTTCTAAAACAAGATCAATTCAGTTCGTCTAGAACATGCATTAGATAAGTTGGCAGTTGTTTGCTGTCTGTTTGCAAGTCACTGCGCTGCTGTAGCCCTACATCGTTGGAGGATTGACCAAGTGCGATGGCGTCATCATGCAGCCATTTTGCGCTGATAGCGAAAATCAGCACCTTCCTCTGAGAAATTATTACCAAATTTATCTTTTGCATGTGATGGTCAGATGTAAACAACTGGAAACTTAACTGATGCAAGGTCTAGTTTTTTTTTGCTCAAGGAAAGAAATGTGTAGTTTGTTGGAAGACATTTAGAGGTTATCAAAGGAAGATTTAAAAAAATTGTCTCTCTGAAACTTATTCAAGGACAGGAAAGCCACATACATAAGTGGCTTTGTGTAGTTTGGAAAAAAGAGGAACTACATCCTTTCTTTTTTCTCTTTTTTTCTATTATCTGTAATTAAAATGTAAATAGATAGCAACACATTTTCAGACCTTATGGGTTGCCAAAAATTTTTACTCATTATGTATATCAGACAATTTTACCATAATGAACCACTTTAAAATATACGAAACCTGGTAAGGAAATCGATGGAAGAAAGTAAGGTGGTATGAAGGGTAAGGGGATTGTCTGGAGAAAGTTAGGTGATATAAAGGAAGGTGGAACTCTCTTCTATTTGCAGAAGAAATTTACTATTAAATCCCCTTTGTTGCAGGTGAACAATGCAATACCTTTAGAAAACTCAACAAATACAAATGGAGCATCTGTACCTGGCGAAAACAACAACAACCGAGAATATATTTTAGACGATGATGAATGTCCTTTGGCTATTCTGATGAATCATCCCCAGTCAAGAGGTAAGTTCTGTTTTAGTTCTTATGTGCATGAAAACTGTTGCCGGTTTTTTAAAAAAATTTTAAGCTTATTTTCTACCTCTAGCTTTGCTCTCCTTTATTCATTTTTGAAGAACATCAATTCAATTGAAAATTGGTTGACCATAAATGTTGACCTGTGTTGCTATGTTCAAGCAACGTTGATGTTCTTGCAACATCGTGTACATTAAAGTACTCCAAAGGCACACCATCATCATGGTGTTCAAGATTTTGTCAACATTGAATGTTCGTAAAGAATCTGTCTGATTGTTAGTCCCCAGAATGGGAGAATAATTTTTGTTTAGAAGCCTCCATTTAATGAGCTGATGAGAATGAGATAATCAGAACAACTATCAGTAATTTCAGGTTTTTAAAATTCACAGAAAGAAAAAAATGTGAGCTTGTTGGCTATTTACAATAAAAATTTTAAATAATGAAATATGAGCCCATAATGCAATTTCATTCAAGTAGGAAAACTTGTTTTGTCTTAGCAAATATTCTACTAAGCACAGCTTCCCCAACATGACAAGTACTTTATTTTAGACAACAGACAACCGCTAAGTAAACGGATTCCTCGCAATAATGATTCCAATCATTCTTGGTGTAACATTAATCTTGCCAAAAAACTTCGATGAACATCCTATTTTTGTCCAGACATGGACTGTTAAATTGATCTGAACGCTGTATATATATTGTTTCTTTTCCGAGTCCAAATTCATTCTTTACTGATAAATTAATTATTGCTGATTAAGTAATAAAATCTTCATTCTAAATGACGGAAACCAAAAGTTTCAAGTTTGCTTCTTACTCGCAATTTGGAGATAGTCACCTTCTTATAATTGGTTTGAATATAAGTCTGCCTTGCCGTTGAGTATCCGAAAAATTGACCATGCAAAGTGGATGTATTTTATCAGAATCAGCACATCCGTATTTCACGTTGCCTGACTTCCTCTCAACTTTATTTATTTATTTTTTTTTTTTTTAAACAGAGAACTAAACAACATAACTCCTTGTAACTTCCTCTGAATTTTTCTCTGACTATGAGGACTATATTTACAAAATTTCAAGTCAGAATATTGCTACTTTTTCTGGTGAAAAAATGAATCATGACAAGAAATTATGCAACGTATAATGTAGTTAGGCTGATTCTGATAAAGTTCGTCCAAATGTCATACTTTTACTGTTTACACGTGTTGTCAGTCTCGGCGCCAACAACACGTCTGTTCGTCGCAATCGCAACCAAGTCTCCTCGACAAAACGCCTTCATTTAAGGTGCTATGCATTTTGTGATACACCCCGTGTATTTTATGTTGCCTACGCGCTCTGGTTGAAGGCGTTTTGTCCGCATCCGTTTACCGCGGATCTTCTTTGAAATAAACACCTTGGAACATAGGCGCACGAAGGAGGGTCTAAGAGAGGCTTCCCCCCCCCCCCCCCCCCCAGAATTGAAAATTGTATCATCTAGCCCCCCTAGAAATTATTGATGGTGGGGAAAAAACCTTCATCGAGGATGATTATCTCTCTAAACGTAGAGTCTTTAATGAAAACACTGTGTTCACTCCGTTCGTATTTTCTAAAATTTTCATCAAAATTGGCGCGAATTCGAACACAAATTAGAGTTCATACGTTCATCGAGCTGTGGGATTGTTCAGTTAATGAGTTCCCTATTGAGCATTTTCAAAAATTTACAAATAAAATGTTAATTTGAGTCGTAGAAGGCCTCTTCCAATATTATTTTGAAATTAAGTGTAATACCCAGAAATTTTTAGACATGTAAATGTGCAATCTAAAATCCGTTGAAAATTGATTAATTCGCTGCATTAGATGTGAGACTTATGTGAATAGTCCCCCCCCCCCCCTCAGGTCTCAAAACGTGCTATGATGTGAGAAAATTAAGAACGTTTTTGAAACATTTTTTTAAAAAAATGTCAGAGCCCTCTCAAGCGCCCTAAAGGACACACATAAAAATTGGTATTTTGGCAGCAATAGTGTCGTTTCTCTACGGAAATCATCAAATTTCTCAGAACATCGCAAGACAAGCTGAGGGCCCCCACTCCTCCCCACAAGTAGCTTATGTCAATAGCTTAAACGGCCTCTCTACTATAACGCATCTCCTAAGAACCCTATTGCGTGACTCCAAGACATTCGAAAGCAAATCGACGACTCTGGGAAGGATGAAGCACGGCCTCTCGCCGCGTTATTTGCAGTTGGAAGACCTCGTGAGAATTTTAAGCGCTCGAGACGGATTTCGCTCCTTTGTGTCGGGGCGTGTATGTCTGTGTGTGTGCCACTGTGGTCGTGTGTTTGTCAACGTTTACCTTCGCAGCGGCGCACAGTGGATCGAGTCAATTAGAGAGGTCGGGCTTTAAATTTTTGACTATAACTGCGAATTTTGATGTTTATTTCGTCACATTTTAGATTTTTCAGAGTGTTTTTAGGAGAAAATTTCACGAGGAAACCAATGGAACCACTCTCAGAACCTCAAAGTTTTGTATAGACGGAGTTATAAGCGTTTGAAGTTTCCAAATTTTGTCCGACCTCTCCTATTGACTCGATCCACCGTGCGGCGTGGCGGCGCGTGTTCAGAGGATGTTCCCCGCGCGGGATTTGACTAATTAGACGGGGCACCCTACCGCACAGTGGGATACGCCATCGGGAGAAGTCGGGCAAGAAATATTTTAATACAACTGCAAATTTTGATGTCATAACGTCCCTTTAAAAATAAGGGGTATTGATAAGAGCCACTTTTGGGCCCACCCCAGGTGAATTACCTCTACTCCACGATCATTTGTTTTTTAAGGGTCCATATTTTACACTGGAAAAAAAGTCTCTTGCAGCTGGCGTCCAAGCTCTCGTGAAATTTGCTAAGAAAAAATACTCTTGATTTAATTGGATTTTTGCTTGAATTGAGAGCCAAGCCTCTGAGTTTAGCAGATTTCCTTTTGATTCAAGTAGAAATCTGATCGAATCAAGAGTATTTTTTCTTGTCACATTTTTTAAGAATCTGGGCTCTTTTCCAGATCCTCTTTTCCAGTGTTCTGAATGCTTAACGAATTTTTCATTCCTCATCTCTCTTTAGGATTTTGGCTCAAGTATGGATCTAAAGACCGATTTTGAGGAAAAACACAGATTTTTCGGCATTCGACCGCCGAACCGCTGAACTCGCATGTTTTGCCAAAATCAACCTCTTGACACCTGTTTATACTATAGTACAAGACCTAAAACGAGACGAGAAATGACGAAACTATGATGCGTTCCGTAAAGTGACCTTTATGAGCAAAAATCGTAGAGTCAAGGAAATTCAGGATGGGCCCACAAACGGCCCGTATTCCTCCTCTTTAGGGATGCCTCATTCAGGATATTTTACGAGGAAACCGACGGAACCATTTTTAAACCTCAACTTTTCCTATTAATGAAGATGTACTTGTTCAGGGTGTCTAGCATCAGAATTTTCCAGATTATATCAGGATTTGAGGAAAAATCGGTCGTAAAATCAGGATTTGAGAAAATTCGGCTGTCCGGTTGGATTTTTTTATGTTTTCGCATACGCCTATGCAGAAATTTCAACTTTTCTCCGCAAAAAATCAGGATTTCGAAAAATTATGAAATCAGGATTTCGAAAAATTATGAAATCAGGATTTCGAAAAATTATGAAATCAGGATTTCGAAAAATTATGAAATCAGGATTTCGAAAAATTATGAAATCAGGATTTCGAAAAATTATGAAATCAGGATTTAACGGTCAAAAATCAGGATTTCCCAAAATGAAAAAAAAAACTAGACACCCTGTTGTTTTAATTTTTCACATCATGTCCGACCATTTCCATCGACTCGTACCACTGTGCGCCGCTCGTGGCTGCGTTCCGCAATCCTCGGGATCGCGAATCGCAGTCTGAGTCTTCTATGAATTTCAGAAACCGTGCGAATTTTGACTGTTTTCTCTTTTTATTGATACTCCGTTGCCGTATTTACACAGGTCCTTTTGTTTTCTCTCCTTGGCTCCGCTGTCTCGTGTGGGTTTTTCTTATCGTGCCCTCGTTAAGAGCACTCTCTTGAGGATGAGACAATGTATTTATTTGGTATCAAACGTGGTTCATGGTGTTATTTGTTTTCGTAGATTCTTCTACAAATTATGAATGGCAATATTTTGCTTTATAAAGAAAGGGGGGAAAATGAGATGGCTCTTACAGCGTTATTCCTTAGCAAGGCCGCATAAGGGAAGGGCCCATGTTATTTTGAAGCTTTAATACACGTATTTCTTGACATAGCCTTAACTTCATTCATGAGATGTTCGACGCTCCACAGCCCGTGACATGATATACAAGAAGAACAAATTAAAACAGCGGGTAACATGGCTAATTTTTACATAAATAACCTCAAAACGTTGCTGCTGAAAATTCAGCCTTCCTCAGTTGGATGCAAACAGTAACAAATTGTAAAAATCTGAAAACGTAGTACTTGGCTGTACCTTTTAAAGCGAGGAAAATGATGTTATCCAACAATTTGTTCTTTTATGAAAACATTTTCCTCGCCTTGAAAGGTACACTGAAAAAAAAACACATTGGATCTAGAGTCCAGACTCTTGAAAACGTTGACAAGAAAAAGGACTCGTGATTCAATCAGAATCTAGTTAAATCAAGAACCCAGCCTCTTAATTTGAGCGGGTTTCCTTTTGATTTAAGCTTAAATGGACTGAGTTAAGCAGAAAGGAACCAACCCACATTTTGGAAAAAATGGAGTTATGAGTGGTTTTGAACTCAACCACTGCTCTACTATCTATTGCCAAAAATTCAAAGTTTTTGCTGGAGCAAATTTTGCAGAAATTGAACTTGAAGTTTAACTTTTACATTGAGTCTTATGCAGGAGCTAAACTTTAAGCCTCTTTTTCTCGGTTCGATCCCGATGTGGCTTGGTTCCTTTCTGTTTAACTCCGTCCAAATCTGATTGAATTAAAAGTCCTTTTTTTTGTCAATGTTTTCAATAGTCTGGACTACGGATCCAATGTGTTTTTTCAGTGTATTTTCCGAAGGAAAGATACGAAGTTTTTTTTTTCCAGTGTACAGCCAAGTACTACGTTTTCATATTTTTACAATTTTTTACTGTTTTTATCCAACGGAGGAAGGCTGAGTTTTCAGCAGAAACGTTTTGGTGTTATTTATGTAAAAATTAGCCCTGTTACCAGCTGTTTAATTTGTTGTTATCGTAAAACTTCATTCATGCGTCTTGTTCTCCAAGCCCCTCCATTCGCCATTCATACGTGCGGAAGGTCAAGACGCGTTTACACCGGAGTCACTGACGGGTGGCGCCTGGTGGGATCGAGGGGAGGGGGGTAAAGGGGGGGCGGTGGGGGGCTCCTGGCGGTTCTGACCGAGTCCGCCCTCCGCTGCGGCCGCGGTCGCGGGATCATCCGCCGCGCCGCGACGCCAGTCGAACCGCGTGCGCCCCTCGCGAGCCTCTCGGACCACGTTCTCGCGCCCCCCTCGTTTCACACGTACGTTTTTCACCCCCTCGGAGTTTTTAATCGCACCACACGCCTCTCCACCCTCGTGTGCACCACTGCTTCGTTCGTACTCACTCCACCGAATTTCCGTCTCTTTGCATTTTTGACCGCCTTCCAAGGTTTTCTTCTTTTCTTTCTCTTCTTCTTCCTCTTTTTCTTCTTTTTCTTCTTCGTCTTCCTCTCCTTATTTTTTTTGGCATCTTCGTGTTCTATGTAGGGTGGCATGAAACGAAAAGACTCCGAAAGGACACGTGCCCTCCAGGGGCTCTATGGCGTAGCGTTACGAATTCGCAACAACGTATTTTTTGGGGTTTTAAAAATCGATTATTTTCTCTGTATGTGCGAATTTTTATTAGTTTTTTCTAATTTTGAGGAAATGATTCCCTTAAATTTACAATTTTGAAAAACAATTTGGTACTCAATGTTTTTTATGCAAGCTACAGAATAGATAAGTGCCCCCTAGAATCTGAGATCCTAAATTAATTCATGCCACAGAGGGTTAAAGAATAGTTTTAGAGTGAAATGCCTTACTTTTTCATGTATTTGGACCGCATTTAGTAGAAAGGAACCAAGCCACGTTAGGTATTGCCAAATTTAACTGGGCACTTGAATTTTTAAGAAGAGACCAGCTGTGCGGGTTGCTTTGAAAATTTTAAGGAATTTGCTTCGTAGCAGAAAATTCACTGAAACTTGCACGAAAATCTGCACAACCGTTATCATGTAAAAAATTAAAGTGCCCTATTAAATTTGGCAATAGCTGATGTGGCTTGGTTCCTTTCTGCTTCGCGCTGTCCAGTTACTCTGAGATTCAACGCTCAGTTTTGATGTCGTATCGTGTAAGAAGAGAAGCTCACGGTGTCCGAAGTTGTGGTCTCTGTGTGTTGTCCCGAAAATAGCTGACCAGTCGCAAATTCTCCGATGCATTCGCTGTTGATGAACCGTGAGCGCAAAGTTAGCAGTTTCTTTGAATTCGAACACGATATAAGTATGATGTACTGTCACTAAAAATAAAATATGCAAAGGAAGAAACCTGTCAACTTCTAAATATAGTACAGCAAATGCATCGGAATACATGCTGTTTCCAGCTATTTCTAAGAAAACTATGAGGATGTATAGGTTGAATTGACCAGCTCTGTTATCGTGCGTTCAAAAATCTTTACCATTCGTATGGGTTCTTTCATCGGGAATCGTGCTATTCATTGGTGTTAAGATTTATTTCATCCTCGTGAAGCTTCATAAAATTTTGATTTTTCCGTAAGTTTCTTTCGTTTCATGCAACTCAAAGCTCTGCCAGTCTCTGTTAACACTCTCCCTTCCCTCCCACTGCTACATTAGTGTGACAATTTTTCGGAAAGTTTTTGGGAAAACCTGAAAAATCCAGTAAATATACACAACCCTGAACAGGAAATGTTACCATTTAACCTCGAATTTTCTTGTTCTTTCTCGTCCAAAGTCCTGAAAAATCCCGGAAAATTTTGTTAAAAAACATAAAAGTCGGAATGTTAAAAAACTATAGGGAACTCTTGTCACTCTGCACAGTTTTCGTTAACTATGACCCAAACATTTTTGCTTGAGTAATCTTGAAGCGAATTTTTGCGCGCGAATACGATCAATTATGCCTACGTGAGTCACGAAAAAACAAAATCCCCCCCCCCCCCCCGATATGGATCTAAATCTTTAATTTTTCCGATTGACAGCAGTTTGTTTATCTCTGGATTCAAATCTAAAAAAATTACTGTTAACATTGATACTTCGAATGCGTTTTAATTCTTTTAATTCGCTCCATCGTCATTTATGTTTAAATGCAAAGCTTGACACTGCTTCTTTCCTGATAAATGAAAGTCTTCGATCGCAAAAGTTCGCTTTCTATCTGATTTCTTCTCATATCTGCCACTGGGACCACAGTTTCTCCTTCAACATATCGGTGGCTCCAATTTCATTGTGCGAGACTAGTCTTAGTTCGAAATGCATTCGGAGGAATAAAATTGAACAGGTAATAATATTTTAATCAGTGACTGATTTTCGTAGCCCTCTTCAGCTTTCTAGAAAGCGGTGCGCACCCAACACGTGGTACCTATCACAACACGTGGCCGCCTACCTCCTGCGCGAGGCGCAATGGGAAAGCTTTTTCTTTTTCCTGAAAATTTTTCGTAGCTATCTCTGGTATTCATCGCGTTTCCGTATCCCTGCGCTGACATTTTATTTTCCTTTGATCATATGCACGAAGCCCTTTTCATCTCCGATGCATTTTGAATCAAGATTGAGTTTTCGCTTTCGCCCCCGATCGTTTAACGATGGTGAGATTACAAAAACGCGTATCTCATTCGCGGTGTCTCAAAATCTCCGATGCCATTTTATTTTATCAGAGTACAATGAAGCAACACTAAATTATCAGATAATATTCTTCACACCGAGCAGAAAAATCGGAGAACTTTTTAAGGAATTACTTTGAGTATTTTTCAATTTCCGAATTATAATATAAAATTATTTTGCGACGTCCCCAGGCGAGATACGCGTCTTTGCAATTTCTTCGACGATGAACGTCTCCACCTCAACGCACGTGAACACCCTCTTCTGGCGTCACAAAGTGGATCGAGTCAATAGGAGACGTCGGATATGAATCTAGTGACTAAAACTGCAAATGTAGTTATTTATTTTGTGGGAACTTTTAAAGTTTGAAGGGCGCTTTCTAGAGTAAATTTTACGAGAAACCACTTTTTAAGACATTCACGTTTTGTGATAATGAAGTTATGAGCTTTTAAAGTTTCCAATTTTCATCCGATTTCTTCCATTGATTCTTTCCATTGTGCATCAGTTCAATGTATCGTATACATATTACTTAGTTTTCAAGAGCTTATAATGAAGAAGGCCCTAATTTTTGTACTCCTCCCTTTCACATTTGGCAAGAGTTTCTTTTCTCTAATTAACTCCATCCTCTTAATTTCCAGCATTTTCACGCATCTTATTAATGCAGCTGTTGCTTAGAAGCTTATTGTTAGTTATGTTGGCAATTGTTTTCATCCTTCAAGTTCACGTACTTCTCGAAGTTCAGATATCACCGCACTGGTTGTTTCCTAATCCCGCAATTTATCCCTTTCTTTTTATACCAGACTTTATTACATGACTTGCATCTTTTCCTTGTTGTCCACTCAACATTTTTTTTTTTTTTTTTTCGTCCTAGTTTACCAAATTCGCTCTGTGAATCATCGTCGAAGCAGCGTTTGACGTTTATTTTTTGTTTGTTTAGTGATAGGTTGATTAGTTCGACTCTTTTTCTACTCAAGTTTCCACCCTAACATAAGAAATCTGAATTTATTTTTAATTCGAATGCAGTGGTTAGTACTAAATTTACTAAATTCTTTTGAAGAGACCTCTAGCCTAATTTTTATGGTGACTGCGCCAAGCTGTCAACCTAAACTTCTAGATTAACTTTTACGATGAATTTCAATTTTTTTTTATTTTTATTTTTTTATTTTTTATTTTTTAAATGTCATTGACATTTATCTAATTATTAAACTTTTTCAAGTCGAAAACTTCGGTTGCTTAGCCGGAGAGCTTTTTTTTCTTTCTTTCTTTTCTTTTTTTTAATCATCATGTAAGAAAACACATTTTTATCAAACTCCTCACAAGTTTCGATTCTTACGAAACGGTTACTTGTTGGAGGGGGGAAAAAATCTATCTTTCGTGCCGGTAATAGGAGCAATCTTACTCGTGTTCTGCAACACCGCGAAAGAACACCCGCTCAACTTTCCGGGAAAGTTTTCCGAACAAGCGGCAGAATATTTTTTTATCTATTAATTAAAATTTGCCCCACTGGAATACTGACCTCCATACCGAGCACTTGGGTGCGTGTAACCCAGGCTAGGGAAGCGCTGCATTATTTACACGATCTTATTTAGCCGCCCTAAGGTTAAGTGCTCTTTTCCTCATACCCACAGACGCGGTAGTTGGTTATTATTGATTTGTTAGGGGTAAGTCTCTTGACGAGACTTTAATACCTGGCGAGTCAGTTTTGGCGGTTACGTGGGAGGACGGGAGGGCGGGGTTGAAGCGGGTTTTACCGGCGGGGGAGGGGGTGTTTGACTCCTCAATCAACTAATTGCACGGGTAGATGAACCTTGCGTTAGTCGATGGTGTATTGCAATCACCGAGTGCGAAGAACCGCATATCTTGATGATGGCCAGTCAAAATATTTTTTATTTTTTTTGTATCAGTATGTGTTGTTTCGTAAAGTGCCCCTCTCGGGATAGAAAAAAAAAGGTAGATGAAGTGTTTTAAGGAACTGACTTAACTTTTAAGACTTTGATTTCTCAAAAAAATACTACCACACTGGAAAAAAAAAACTTATTCGATCTGCAGTCCAGATTCTTGAAAACATTGACGAGAAAAAATACTCTTGATTCAGTCGGATTTTTGCTAGAATCAAAACGAAATCCGCTTAATTTAAGAGGCTTGGTTCTTGATTTAAGCTAGATTCTGATTGAACCAAAAATACTTTTTCTTGTTGATGTTTTTAAGAGTCTGGACTCTAGATCCAATGTGTTTTTTTCCAGTGCAGACCTTCTGTAAGATTTGCATTTGCGAAACTCGATAGTTCTGAAAACGATTTTTCTCCAGGGCTTTCAGAAGCGTCTTTAGTGCATTCGTCAGTTAGGTCATATTGGACCGTTAAAAATTGTGCATCGAGAATATTTTAAAATTCTCGACGAATTCTTGTCCAAAAAATTTCATAAATATCTTTTTTTACCCCTTTTCTCTTTTACCTTGGTCTTTATTTGAAGCATAACTTTCATTTAGTTTTCGAGCAAGAAGCCAGTTGATTTTTTTTTTTTAAATTTTCTGATATTATCTTGTATGATAGGAAAGAAAAAAAAGAACAGAACTTACTAATTTTTGAAGGAAAAAAATAACCTAGAGCAGGAGGGATCTGGAACATACATCTTACCAAATTACCATACTTTTTCCCCCTTTTTTTTCCTTTTTTTTTTTTTTTTTTTTTTTTTTGGTGAATGATGGTTCACAAATTTGTAAAAAATTCGGCATTTAACTTGCAAAGGTACGAAAGGCTACCTCTGTAAAGTAAATGTATTCTAGCACACCATTAAGTAATGATGACATGACGTAGCCAGCAACCTACTTCCGACTCCGTTTGAAGTAAAGTGCCAAAGAATTTTAAGTGAAAAGAGCATTTGAACGTTAGTTTGAATCTAATCAAACGGTAGATTGTGGGGGAGGGGCAGGACACATCAGTGCTCCAACACCCCCATTTCTTTTTCCTTTCGTCTTCATTCAACCATATTCGTCGCTCGTATCATAACTCATATCGCATTGCTTTATATTCATCCCCGAGAATTTAGAAATTATTTTGAAGAGTAACGAGTGAAAACTAATATTTATGCATGCTCAGCTCAGCTCTCCCTAGACTACAAAGTTGATTGTTAATTATATTAATTACATTTTTAACGTTAGTCCCAAACCTGCGAATAGGGAAAGTAGCGTTTTAATCGTGTCATTTGTGTAAGTGTTTAACGTGTCAGCAGGAATCCACATCAGCATGTGCATATTTTATGTCCCTCGTCGTGACTTTTCTGGGCAAAAAAACGTGATTTATAGTCGAGTGCTCGTAATTTTTTTTTCTTTTTTTTTCTAAAAAAAAGAAAAATTCATTGCTCAACATAGCTCGTCCTATTTTGTACGTTGTCCGATTGATATACTGCAATGTCACCCACGAAAATGAGGAGAAAGAATACCGTTTAGGAGTGTTTTCATTATTAAAGAGGAAGCATAATATAATACTATAATACGAACGATTAAAAAAGAGCAAGCTGGATGTATCAAACACGAACAAGATATCCTTAATTGTAGTGTTGATAAATCAGCGAACCTAAGAGAGATATTCAGCAAGGTTTTATCGTGATGGAGACAGTCTTTATTTAGGATACCTAATTTAAATGTTCCTGTGGCGAGGCGTGAATTATCCCCTTTTGAAGCTGTGACAAAGAATCGATTATTGAGGCGTTCGCTGCGAACACCCTGTTCATCGACCCTTTTCATCGGTTTTAATGGCAGGTCAATCGATGTATCTCCAAGTCTTTTTGTCTGAACATCTGTTTCTTCCTATTTTTCGTGCTTTTTGTGAAGGTTCAGCAAAATAATAAGTCGATATTCTTGGATTACAGTTCCTCCTTCTCATCTAAGTTTAAATTTTTGTACGCTTTACTTAAGCGCCGTTTTCCTGTATAATTTTCTTGGGCAGTTAGTTTCAGAGAATTTCTAGGTTACGGTTTATAAAATTGCGGGCATGGAAATTTGGTCTTGAAAATTTGAAAAATGTCCCTTTACTCTTTTATCCGTGGTTATTTCTCTTACAAAATGAATTAGGCAACAAACTAGCTCAGGTATTCCGAGTTGAAAGGAATTTTTAGCACATAAATGAAAGATTTGCCCAACTCAATGACATACCTCTAATTGGACTGAGTTAAGCAGAAAGGAACCAACCCACATTTTGGACAAAATTGAGTTATGAGTGGTTTTCAACTCAACCACTACTCTGCTATCTATCGCCAAAAATTCAAAAATTTTGTGGGAGCAAATTTTGCAGAAACTGAACTTGAAGTTTATCTTTTACATTGAGTCTTATGCAGGAGCCAAACTTTAAACCTCTTTTTCTCGGTTCGATCCCGATGTGGCTTGGTTCCTTTCTGTTTAACTCCGTCCAATTCATTGTGTACATTATGACCTCCGGTTCGTTTAAAAATTAGGGTCCATAAATTATTCTTTTTCTTGCCTCTCCGTCTTTCCTAGCTTTTAAGAATGAAAATAGTCGAAGGATTGAAGAGGCCTGTCGAATAATGTAAGAAATAATTGTAGGAACTCGTGAGGGAAACACATATCAAAGAAAGAAGCCTTCACATTGACTGATAGACAACTTGTCCGGCATGAATACTGATCGCTAAATATTTCCCCTTGAAGTTTCTTCAGTGATTCAGTGAATAAGTAATCACTGAAGTAATTTTGCACCGAAGCTTCATCTACCAACTAGGCTTATTCTCTTTTCTGCTCATTTTGTCTCCTTAATTTTTATCAAATTTTCGAATTGTGGACTTACAGAGGCTGAATCGATGATTCGCAGGGCGTTTATAATTCGCGTAGTTTTATTTTTACCACAGGTGCACTGTGCAGTGTTCCAACTTCACCCAGCGCTCCACGCCATCTGTGCCTCTTAAAAACAGCTGCGCTAAGACTATTTGAAAAGATAATTTTCTCGTTCCCGGGAATTCTCAGCTAAAATACTTATGCTTCCCTGGGACACTTTGAATGAAATCACGTATAGACACGGCAATCACTCACACATGTTGACGAGTCACCGGGAACTTTCTCGTCACTTGTTTTAGCACATGACTTTTCCGGGAAACTGCGATCCCTATAAACGAGACAAGAACCGATAAAAAAATGTTACACCGTAAGATTTCAGATAAAATAAATGAATGAATAAATTTCTCCGTGTGTATTACCTTCAGAAAATTGTACCTGGCCCCAAGAAAGGGCCACCCACACTGGAAAAAACACATTGGATCCAGAGCCCAGACTCTTAAAAACATCGACAAGAAAAACTACTCTTGATTCAATCAGAATCTAGCTTAAATCAAGAACCAAGCCTCTTAATTTAAGAGGATTTCGTTTTGAGTCAAGCAAAAATCCGATTGAATCAAGAGTATTTCTTCTTGTCGATGTTTTCAAGAGTCTGGACTCAAGATCCAATGTGTTTTTTTTTTTTTTTCCAGTGCACCCAATCAAAATTTTTGAGTGGAGTTAGAACACTGCACAAAAGTGATTGCTACCACGTTTTTGACTAGTTTACTTTCAATTAGTTATCACTAGTACTGCCATGCACACCTTTACCGAGTTCTCGTAACCACGCGATTCTTACTCTCGTTCTCTTCGATTTAAGTTCACAATCGCCTTTGTATCGACCTCAACCCGGCGCATAAGACACGATTTCAAGGATGATGGATTGGGGCATAAGACGTACGTATTCTTCTCTGAATTTGAATGCATACATGTTCGCTTGTATCTCCCGTTAATGGAAGGCCGAGCGTTCCTAGCTGAGCTTTCACAAACCGCTTTGGATGTTTTCACTCATGCTTTTATGCCTGCATGTGTTTCGCACCTCTTCCGTGAGAAAGGGAAGTCCTTTCTTCTATCTCCCTCCTCCATTGATCAAATTATTCTCAGACTCCACTGTCAACTCCTACTAGATTTGTTACTCATGAATTATTTTAAAGGTATTTTTTTTCGTCCAGTAGAAGTATTGATTTTTACTTTAATATCATTATTATTTTTTTGTTTTCAAATTTTGATTGCGAACGGGGAAAAGACTTGTTTAAAAACGTGTTTACAATGAAGTCCTCGAAATTCGGATGAGCTGTGTTGCATTACGGCATCGTTGTTAAATGTGTGCATGCTTTCCACCAATAACAATTCCACAATGGCAGCGCAGATGTCAATCCCGCAAATTATTACCGACACCATTTTCGTAATTCGCACCATTTTGCAGTGCTGCCTTGGTGTCACACAGCTCACTCAAACTCTGAGAATTTCGTGGTAAACATGATTGTACCTAGATGCAATGTAAACCTTTGAGAACTAACAACTGCAGCCACACGTTGTATTTAAGAAAACCAGAGCGCCTGCAATTTTTTGTGTATGCAACACGGATATCCCAAGAGCACGTATAGTTGTATCCAGACCTAGCCATTGAAGAAGCCAACTCGCCTTCAATTTTATCCGGTTGTGATAATATAATAGGTCACTCATTGCATTCATACTTCGTAGTTGCACGGAGATGTAATGGTTTGAGTATGCAATCAAATAGAAAAAAATAAATAAGTAAATTAATGATTAATAAATGCATAAATAAAACGGAGACTCTTCATGTAGGAAGTACTCGCCTGACTTTATCGGCAGTGGAGGATTTGCACGCAAATTTATTATTGATTCAGATTTTGAGAGTGCCTAAGGAGCTTTTTCCTAGTATGTTTTTAATAAATTTGTTCTGTAATAGGAAACAGTATTAAAATTGATTTACAAATGCACCGCCTAGTAGCGTCATCTTGGCGACATTTTTGGGGTGTATTTTAGCAGATTAATTCAGCTTGTCGTATCTCCTCCAATAATTGTTCAATTTATGAACCAAAGATATTATCATACTCAGTTCACTCAGTAGTTTATGATCGAAATTCATCCAATTTCAGACGCCTGCAAATCCGCCATCACACACAAACTTCCTCCGAGTCCTCTCATTTAATTCAGCTAAAAATATGTAAAAATCGAATCCCGTTCATTATCTACTATCTTCCCTGCGTGGTAGCGTTGCCAAATAGTGCAATTTGTGGCACCTTTAACGGCGAAAACGAGCGAAATCACTACCTATCGTGATCACCGCTTTTTGCAGAGCGTTAGGGGCCGCAGCACTGTTGCTGTCAAAGAACTCAAATATCACGTAAACACGAGGCTTGTGTTAAAATGATATTTATATTTCTGAGAGTGTAGACTACGACGTCATTGACGGACGACCCCTCTCGTATCTCGTCACCAATTAAATCCCGTCGGCATTTCGGTCTTTTAATCCTCCTCTTTTTCGTCGCGCGTCACCCCTCCGTCGAATTGCGTTGATTCGCTCTCCGTGTCACCCCCTCCGCGTGACCGTGAACCCGACAGAATGATCCCAAGTCTCAACTTAAGAAAATACACCCTGGCTTTATTTGCTCCGAGGGGGTGAATAAAAGGTCCTGCGGTTGAACCCGCTGACAGTTGACACCGCGCGGCGTCGTGGCGTGACGTCAGAGTTGAGGGTGGTAAGTGGGGGAGGGGGCGAGGGGAGGTCGACAAAGGTCTTCGGACGATGGGCGAGGAAAAATGAATTCGAAATAACCGCGGACGGAGTCGTGTTTCCCGACGGAAGCTTTTATGCTCGGCGCACAGAGGCTCGAGTCGAATAGAGAGGTCGGACGTGAAATTTTTGACTTAAACGGCAATTTTTGATGTTGACATGGTCACATTTTAAATTTTAAGGCGTGTTCTGGAAGATAATTTTACGAGAAAACCAACGGAATCACTTTTAAAACCTCAAAGTTTTGTATGAACGGAGTTAAAAGCGTTTAAAGTTTCCAAATTTTGTCCGACTTCTTCCCAAAGACTCGTTCACTGTGCGGCGGAACGCGAATAGCTCCGGTCGACCACACCGCCCGCATCCGAGTTTTTCGGTCGCCAGCACCGGGTCACGTGCTGCCGTGCTAAGGAAAAACGCCGTACGAACATTTGAGAGTTGCCAAATTCCCTCCTACAAAATGTTTATTTTTGAGGAAAATTATGAATATTTTTCCTTGACATTTTCAGGGACTTTGGATAAAATTGTGAACAAAATTATCTGAAAAATTGGAAGAAAAATATTCATAAGTTTACTAGGAATTTCGTATTTTATCAAAGGAAATTTGGCAACGCCTGAAGGTTCATACGGCGTTTTTCCTTAGCGTGGGAGCCGAGGGCGATCGGAGTCTCTTTGGTGACGTCATCGCTAATAGCGTCTATGGTTTTCCGGGCTCTTCTCTGAGTTGAGTAACGCCGTTTTGTCAGCCAGTCGACGCATTTGTTCGTGGCGATTGGTCGGTGACGCACGACGGCGCTTCGCTTTGTTGCGGTGATTCTGTCTGCGTTTCTCGAGGGTTAATAAACTTCGCACCGGCCCAGCTTTGTCGGATTTCTGTAATTTGGGGCCGTTCACCAGAGTGAGGAGCTCTTGATAAGTCGGGGAAAACGTGGAAAAGTTCAGGGGATTTGCAGCGGAATCGTCGTGCTTTAGAAAGCCAGAACGCCTGCAATTGTTTGTGTATGCAACACGGACATTGCAGGGACACGAATAGTTGCATCTGGACTCAGCCATCAAAAAAGTCGGAGCGCCTGCAATTGTTCGTGTATGCAACACGGACATCCCTGTAACACGAACAGTTGCATCCGGACTTAGCCATTGAAAAAGCCGTAGCGCCTTAATTGTTTGCGCTTGTGGTAGTAATGTGCGTGTGTGTGTGTCGCTCATTGCATTTGCATGTCGTCGTTTGCACGAAAATAGGGCGGTTTGAGTATTTAGTCAAGCTAAAAAAAAATAAAAAAAGAATAACTAAAACTAGCAGAATCGCAAATATGAAGTAGCGCTAGGTCGAATCCTAAACGATATGAGTGAACCCATTGTGGGAGTATGTCAGATACAGGAAAGTACGCATATAATCAAACAATTGCAGTACCTTACGAAACTTGTCGTGATAAGTGCGGAAATTTTCCGTGGAAAGGCCTAATAGGCTTGCTTCTCTGTTTTCTCGTCAAAACTTAAGCCCCGCATTTGGACGTATTTATGCTAAAAAAAACTATGTGCCTATAAGGTCTGCGTGCGACATAGTTTCTTTTAGCATAAATTCGTCCAATTGATTGACGCAACTGTAAGGTTAAATATCAATTCATTTATTTTTAATCCGAAATAATTGGGGATGAACGCAAAACCTAGTAAATCCAGTGAGGCTCAGAACAAGATTCTCGTTTGGGCGTAAGGATAAGAATATCTTTAAGTATTCTCAGTCCTCGTCCCTATTTTATTCGCGCAGGAACACCCACATCTCTGACCCATTAACCCCCGCACATTCTCGAATCCTAATTTGACAGCTCTCGATGAACTCCTCGGTCAACTTAGCCCTCTAGAGCACTTAAATTGACGGGTCGTCCCGGAGAGTGGACGGGAGGGTGCAGGGGGTTGTTTCTACCCCCTGAAGCGGCATCAAATCGTGTAACTCCGGTCGGAACACCGGGACTCAAATGATATCGTTGTACGCAGAATTTTGGCGGAGGGTGTAATTCTGTTGACGTAACAGCCCCACTAACGAGGTGTACTCCGAAGGGGGTGAGATTTGCCTCTTCCCCGTGTACGGTGGGGTGCGTTTTTGTATTACGCAACTTACACGTAGCGTTTTCCGACGGGGTTCCGTGCCTGCGTTGCGGTACGTTTGGGCCGGGAGGGGGGTGTTTACCAAAATGGAAAATTTTCATTACATTGAGACGTTCTTTCATGATGCTTTCTTTGATCCACGCCCGAATTCGTCGTATTTTAGCAACAGAAGTTGATAAAACCGCATGTTGCAACTTTGTAATCCGCTTAAATTAAGTGCGCTAGGTATTTAAGGAGAACTGTGGGAGTTTTTGAGTGATTTTTGCAGAGACAAGGGAAGTTCTCTTTAAAAAGAAGTTCCTGTATTTCAAATTATTCAAGTTCTGTAAAAGTACCGATTTTTGGGCACCTTGTTTTGGTAGACACTCTGCACGAGACTCAATGTAAAAAATAAACTTTAACCCCTCTTTTCACGAACTAATTTTTTTCCGACCTCGAGTTTTTGGCAGGAGAAAATATACGACCAGTGGAACTCGAAAACACCCACAACTCAATCTTTTCGAAAATGTGGGTTGGCTCCTTTTCGACAAACTCGATCCGTTTCGCCCAAAGTTCATAACCTACTTGTTTATTTAAGTCGTCCCGAAAATATCAGCTCGCCAGCACGTAACTTATTCCAGTCTCTAATCAATCACCCTTTTCCCCACCCTGGAGAGTGGAGTGTTTATCCGGCGGTAATTATGCAAGATAACCAACCCTCTCCAACCCGATCCCCATAAATCCGAATCGGCCGGATCGTGCCCTTAAATCGGCGTCCTTTCGACGTGAGGGTGTATCTCTATCTCCGTATGAGCCCCAGAGAGCATGGCTTTTTATGCGAAATGGAGCTCACCTGGAAATTAAGGTACGTTCTTACTTTAAAAGGGCGACGAAATTACCCGCGCAATTCCCCATCATCATAGTTATTAAGACGTTAATAAATGAGGGAGCCCACGCCGCTCCGCCCCGGGGGGGCTCATTTTATGCACCGGTTTTACCTTTCCACCAGTATCCGGCCACCCCCCCCCCCCGCCGCCCCCCGTAGCGGGGGATGTCGCTGTTGCATCCGAGCAGGGTGGGTTTTCGCCCGGCTCAAAGCCTCTTTCCTGTCACGTTGATATCCGTCCGTCAAAGCCGTGTCACCGGTGGGCTCTGTTCCGCCGTGCTGAGGAAGAACGCCGTATGAACATTCGAGAGTCGCCAAATTTCCTTCGATAAAATGTTTGTTTTCAAGGAAAGTTACGAATATTTTTCCCTTATATATGTTCAGGGACTTAAAGTGAAATTTCGAAGTGAAGTATCTGCAAAATTGAGAGAAAAATATTCGTAAGTTCACCGGGAAATTTGTGTATTATAAATGGAAATTTGGCAACACCTGAAGGTTTATACGGCGTTTGTCTCCAGCGCGGCAGTGTTGTTCTGTCGTCGCGTTTCGCGTCTAGTTCGTGAATTAAAAATGAAAGCGTCGCCGCTACTAAGCTCGTCTTTGGCGGATTGAAAGCTGAGCCCTTCGACGGGTTGCATTCTAAATGGCCCTAAAAGGTTCCGTTTCATCTTCCACTTCCCTTTGATTGGCGCGGCTTTCCGTGATATCATGGCCTCCACGTTAGCCGTGCTGAGGAAAAACGCCGTATGAGCCCTCAGCCGTTGCCAAATTTCCATTTCTAAAACACTGATTTCCTGGTAAACTTTTAATTATTTTTCCTCCAACTTTTCAGATAATGTGGTTTGCAATTTGACCTAAATTTCTTGAGAATTTCTAGGAAAAATATTTGTAACTTTCCTTATGAATGAACATTTTTTTGAAGGAAGTTTGGCAACTCCCGAATGTTCATACGGCGTTTTTCCTCAGCACGGCAGCGTACTCGACGCCGTATGAACGTTTGAATATTGTTGAATCTTCACCGAAAAAATGCCTATTTTAATACAGATCTCTGAATATATTTCCTCGAATTTTTGGACACGCATGAGTTAATTTTTACATGAAATTCTGTTATAACTTCAAAAGGAGAAAATTCCTCTTTTTCTTCTTTTTTTTTATCCATTTAGAAAATTTGGATTTTATAATAGAAGTTTTGGCAACATTTGAATTCGCACACGGAAAATCCTAGCACAGTTAAGTACATGAAAGGCAAAGCATACCATACCCTTTGCCTTTGCTCCTGTAAACACGACCGAAACAAAATGTATTGTTCGTTTTTCGTTGGAATCACAATCAGTCGAGTCTCATTTTAGTTAAAAAATATGTACTTACATCCATTTCCACACATACGACGGTTTGAAGACTGATGCATAGGTCAAAAAATGCAAATCAAAGGCGCCTATAATTATTTTTACAAATTTTTACCAGCATGAGAATTTTCTATCGCGTTCTATCATGGTGGAGGTAACGATTGTCAAAATATATTATGCTCGTTTGTCGGGGTCGCTATAAAACAACGTGCCGTGCTACATGACAATCGTCGAAAGAACAGGAGAACTGAAACGTTTATTGTTATCAGATTGAATTTTTTCGAAAAAAATAATCAGCGGAGCCCACGTAATCTATGAGCGATCCTTCGAGACCTTCAAGAGATTGTTTTCATTATTCCTCTCCCGTATGCGTTTTCACAAACTTGAAGGACGTTTTTAATGAAGCAGCGCCGTGAGTTTCTCCAGTTTATTTTTCTTTTTTCCCCCTCTCTCGCTCTTTCTCTCGTTTCGTGTTCGCTTTTGAAATTAACGATTCCACGTCCGTTAAACGTCGAATGCATTTCGTGGAGTCAGGAACTCGGCGTTTTCGGCCTCGGCAACAGGGTTCCGGTCGATGATGAACGGAAGCTGATGTGATGAAAAAACTTAGCGATCTCGGCTGATGGCCGGTCATGCGGGCCCCTTTCTCGCGCTGAAGGGACGGTTTCACAATCAGCAAACGACGAGATTCCTGCCGCGCCAAAGGAACACTGGAAAGAAAAACACATTGGATCTAGAGTCCAGACTCTTGAAAACATTGACAAGAAAAAGGACTCTTGATTCAAGCAGATTTTTGCTTTAATCTAAAGGAAATCCGCTCAAATTAAGAGGCTGGGTTCTTGATTTAAGCAAAAATCCGATTGAATCAAGAGTATTTTTTCTTGTCGATGTTTTTAAGAGTCTGGACTCTAGATCCATTGTGATTTTTTTTTCCCCAGTGAATCGCGCCTACCAGTTGCATTCTGCAATTGGGAACTACAAAATCTGGCTCAGTTTAGAAACAACGTACCTATGTTCCATCGGTTTCCCTACTTGGAAAAAATTAAATTGCTGATTTAACAATTCGAGTGCTAAAAAAGTGACTGCAGTGTTACAATGTAGATTTTACAACAGAAAAATGCTCCTTTAACCAAGTGGTTGAAGTAGCATTTTTTTGTTGTAAAATCTGCGTTGAAACGTTGCTGTCACTTTTTTTTAGCAATTTAATTGTTAAATCAGAAATTCAATTTTTTTGTGTACGCATGTTTTCAGCATGGGCCTAGAATTGTAGTACCTAACTGCAAAAGGAAGTCTAACTGTAACCTGTCCTTTGTCTCAGATGTTCTTGCGTGTTACGGAAGAGAACAATTATTTAACACCCAAATTTTCGGAAGTGAGGTTCCTTCCAGATTCGGCCGTTCCAATTCAGACGAACTGACTGATACAGCAAAACCAGCAAAATTTGTCTTAGTTGCGAAATGCGGGTATTATGAAAAAATAGTAAGAGCGCAAAAATTGACTCACTTTCAAAAATCAAGGAGTGAAATTCGGTGCCGGAGTCTACGTAGCGCCCAAAATCCTCGAGTGATATGAGTGCGAAGTGAAACGAACACATAACACCATAAAAGCGTATGATCTTCCGCAAGAAGAGTGGATTCCGCTCCGTAATAGTGTAAGTCACTCCGCAAGGAGGATAGATCAGGAGTGAGTCAATTAAGGCGAAAAAGAAGAAAGTTCTTATTATTCCGCGAGAGAGCTTTTCTTACTGTCGTCTTGAGTTAACTGGCACCCAATTTCTACCCTTAATCATCGATCGTGTGCTCCGAACTTGCTGCGGCACGACAGCCCTGTTATCGAAATCTGGCAGATCTGAAAACGCCTTCAATTGTGACGTGATACCTCCCGCTTTCCGGAGAGTACGAATAGTTGTATCATCGCGCCTTGTCAACGCGACGGAAGATGAAGATTGACGCTGCGCTGCGCTGGACTTGTTGGTTTTTCTTCGTCATTTTTGCAGCCGTCTGAATACGCGCACTGTCTGTGTAAACGTGACTCGAAGTGTTTTGAATATGAAATCGAGGGTTCGAGGGGCGAACCGGCGCACAGTGGATCGAGTCAATAGGAGAGATCGGACAAAATTCGGAAACTTAAAACGCTTTTAACTCCGTTCATACAAAACTCTGAGGTTCTAAAAGTTGCTCCAATGGTTTCCTCGTGGAATTGCCTACTGCAGGCACCTCTTGAAATTTAAAATGTGGCCAAATAAACGTCGGAAGTTACAGTTCGAGTCCAAAATTGCATGTCCGACCTCTCTAATTGACTCGATCCACCGTGCGGCGCAAAATGAAACGATCCACTGAGAGGTCGGGCGTGAAATTTTTTATTTTAATTGCAAATTCGGATGTTTACTTCGTCATAATTCCAATTTCAAGGGCAGTTTCTGGAGGAAATTTTTTGAGAAAACCCGTAGAATCTTCTTTTAACTTCACCGTTTCATATTGACGAAGATAAAAGCTTACAAAGTTTCCAAGTTTTGTCCGACTTCTCCGATTGACTCCTTCCACTGTGCGGCGCCCGGCCCGGCCCCTCCGGTCGCCGGAGCCGCGGGAACAGATAATGCCATGCAAATTGTCGCCCCCCTGACGCAAGGGCATATCAGAATTTCCACGTGAGCTCTGTCTTACGCATAAATCCAAGCTTTCCAGGGCTCATGCAGAAATCGATATACGCCCCATCGTCAGAGGAGCGATGAAATGATGGAGTTCCGTCCCCTGAATTTTTCACGGCACGGCTCTGCCGAACCCGAGCGTGCACCCTCTCGAATTTGATGTGGATGTGCCGCCAGCCGCATCCCTTATGCTACAGTGCTAAGGAAGAACGCCGTATGAACATTCGAGAGTTGCCAAATTTCTGTCGGTATGACATGTATTTTTGGCGAAATTTATGCATGTTTTTCCTTGAGACTTTCAGATAATTTAGATAAAATTGCATACAACATTATGTGAAAATTTTGGAAACAAATATTCACAATTTCCTCGGTAAATTTGGTTTTTATCGAAGGAAATTTGGCAACTTCTGAAGGCTCATACGGCGTTCTTCCTTAGCACGGCCGTATGCACGTCCGCCCCCTGAGATACGCGTGATAATGGAGCACCGGATAAGGCCGGAAATTTATGCATATTCTGTCGGCGAAATTTCACCCCGAACAGGCGAACACATCGAGCGCGTTGAAAATTCGACCAGTTCATAGCGTGCGAGAGGAAATGAGGGTAAACCTGAAAAGGGGTAGTAGGGAATTTAGACCACATTTTGCAATAAGGAACCACTATTTTTGGCTCATTTTATAAACAACATGTAAATCATCGGTTTCCCCATGTAGAAAGGTGCTTTTGGAAGAGCCACAGGTTGTGGTTACTTATTGCAAAATGTGGTCCATTTAACCTTGCGAGGGAAATCCCATCAGGGTAAATACCAATGCGGTGTGAAACCCTGGAAATACATGGGAGTAATAAAAAAAATCGTGAAATACACGGAAAAAAGAGTAAAAAAGTATACGACGAATAGGTATGCACATTGTTGAATATGTCCATAGTCCATAGGTGACAAGCTTTTGAAAAGGCAGGGGAAACCTGATAAGTCAATAAATTCTACAGTGAAACCGTGATCTTACCTCTTTTGGCCAAAAAAATTGCGTTCTCTCAATTTCAAGAGATTTTGCACTTATCGTTTTACTTATTATTTTTTTCTTTTTCTAAAAGATCATGAAGAAAAACTTTAGAGGAAATTTCGGGAATCATACCCTCAAAATCCTCGGGAGCCAAGAGAATATTGAAATCCAAGAAAACCTGTCTGGCTCGGAAGCCAAGAGAATATTGAAATCCAAGAGAAGCTGTCTGGAACTCGAGGCTTCGTTCGTTTAACTGACCGAAAGTTCCGCTCAACAACAGATTGATTTCGATGATTTTCTACACGGAACGTGTGGTTGATATGATCGAACGTCTTCGTTTCAATCCAGATTTATTCATACCCGTTAGGATCGTTGCCCGTGCATAGAATTGTTATCAGGGCGACGGGTTTAGGCGAAGACTCAACCATACATGAAGTCGAAGCTCGGTGCTTACCCGAAAAGTTGTGCAACATTAAATTCCAACGTTAATCGTGTTGTGTTCGTCGGAGCGTCCGATTCTCCGAGTTGGCCGGTGTTGGTTCTAGTGTTTGGATTGGAGTGCCGCGCCGCCTGCCGCTGCCGCATGGCTCCCGGCTTCTCTCTTCTCAAGAGCCCCAGCTCTTAGGTGCACGCCACTGAATCCTCGCCGTTCGCAGCGTCTGAGCCGTGCTTCAAAATTTAATTATTGTAAAGCTGTGCAGAAAACAAACGCTCGGGTTCAGCGCGCCGCTGTCAAGTCTCGTATTCCATCTAGAGCCTACAGTTGGAGTTTGGACTACATTTTGCAATTTGAAACTATAAATTCTGACCCGGTTTGAAAACAACGTATGTGCCATTAGTTTCTCTACGCACATAAGTGTTTTTCCAGAAGAGCCAGAATTTATAGTTCCAAATTGCAAAATGCAGTCCATTTGAAGTCTAGTCAACCGCGTTGTCGAGCCAGAAACAGTGTTTCCCTATTGCAAAATGGAGTCAATTTCTGGGTCGTCTATGAAAGCGCATATCTGCATGAGGACACGAAGGGCACATTTGTCGTATCCGGAATGGACGAAAATAGTAGTATGTCGAAAAAGTATAAGTAAAAGAATAAAATAAAAGACAAAAAGTCTACAGGCAGTCTATGATCTATAGACAATAGAAATACACTAAAAGAAAAAAGAGCGCAAAAAACGAATCCAACATGGACTTCATTCTGCAATACGAAACAGCCATTTCTGGTTCAATCACAAAAACTTGTATTTTCACAGGGAAATTATTAGCACATACGCTGTCTCAATATGAGCCTTTAGTATATAGTTCTTCTTTGTAAATGGTGTAGTCTGAATCAAAATCACTAAATCCGAACTTTGCACTTGGCCGCACTTGCACTGAACACTTTGGCCGATAATTCGGCCATTTTTAAGTAGAAGAGGCTTATAAAACTTTTTTTTTTCAAAACTGACATATTGTGCGATTTAATTTTAAAAATTTGACAAATTTTCGACGCGATCTGGAGAAAAATCCATACAATTTTCTGGAGGAATGCGTAACAGTATCTTCGTGAAAATGCAATTTTCTAATGGAAATTTTGCTACGTTTTGAAGCTATGTTTGTTCTTTCGTCGATGAGACAACGAATTATAGAGCCCTACTTGTACCCTCTTTCTCCAACTGATCTTAAAAGCGCCTTTTCACGCTGAAGTCTTGTCATTTTTTCATCGTTCCGAGTTGCAACGCTGCGATCTAGTTATTTTGCGGTTGTTCTTCGAAGTCTTTGTTATACCCCCTTGGAGTGCACTTTGAAGTCATAACTCGGCTGAAAGATGCATTTTTTCATTCGTGCCCCAGCTCTTCTCACTTGTCGACGTGAATAGTTTAAACCGCCGGAGGCCAGTTGTTTGTTCGACGTAAATCTCATAAGCTAGTTAAGTTTTCGCCGTCTCTCAACCCTAATTTTCAGTTTGTTACAAGTTTATAAACTGCAGTGCTGTAAGACGAAATGTAATGACGTTAAATCCCCATTTTTCCATGCTTTTGAGAGGTAAAGTGAAGTCGTGAACAAGTAAGTAATTAACAGACTCACCCTCGGAAATGATATATTTGCACTGAGGAAACGGCTGTTAAAATCTACTCATCCAACCGTGAGCAATTCTTCCAACTGCTAACTCTCTAATATTTTTCATAGTCCACTTTTTGCGACTTATAAATATTCTATCAGAAGTCAGCAATTCTTTTACTATGCTTTTATGATCAAAACTACGGGAAAATTATGCTAAATTGCAACATCTATTCTATGAAACCGTAAGGTCCAGAAATTTTAAAGTGGCTAATTTCTCAAACTGTATCATACTTCTTAAAATGAATGAGCCCTTTCTTTTTTCCCCCTTCGTGTAGCCGTCCCAAAGTTTTCCTCGGCATGAAAATATAAAATTTATGTTTGCAAAAATACGCGCTTTCTTCTCATAGATAGTTTCCTCCCGGATTCAGGACAGTTCCATCTGATACTGAACGCTCCTTCATTTCGGTGGCTATGCAATTTGTGCTACCTGGACGTCGAAATAGTTGTATCAGTACTTTCTGCAGAGTTATTCTAGTAGTTCTGTCCAGTTTTAATCGAAGTTCGGAAGCAAGTGAAGCGAAGTATCATCCTCAAAAAACCTGGAAAAGCCAAGTGAATCATGCTGCTAAACCTTGACTTCTTTCAGTCGAAACATTTCATTTTTTTTCAATTTTAAATGACTTCGCTCTTAAAATTGTTTGTGGAAAAAAACTTTTGTGAGTAACCATGTACCCAAAAACATTGGAAATTCAGGGAATAGTTACGGAATTTTTCTTTCAACCCTAGAAAGTCTCTTCGTATAATCGGAGCGCCCCCCCCCCCCCCCCCCCGGCTCCAACCACGTGTTCTTTTTCATGTCGCGTTGCAAGCACAGAGCGAGGGAATAGCCCTCGAAAAGACGAGATACGAACAGTGGCGCGGCGTGCTTTGCGATGTATCGATCGATCTGCGATTTGAACCTATGGAAAAGGGTCGATAAACAGGGTATTCGCAGCGAACAACTCAATAATCGATTCTATACCATAGGTTGAAATGGCAGATCAATTGATACGGTGCATGCCTCGCCACTGGATACGAAGTACCCCCGAGAGATGAAAAGTTGGCGATGATGACGATTGGTTTAGCGATGGAAATGATTCAAGCGTAACTCCCTCAGTTATCATTTCTGCGATCACACTCCAGGTCCACGCGGCCCAGTTCGTCTCTTCCGTTGGTTTGTCCGGAGACAACTTTTTCGCCATCGAGCTCGCCTCGTAGTTTTTCATCTCGGTCTCATTTCCGAAGTTCGCGATGACAAGCTTGTTTTCGCTACTCTTCCCTCCGAAGTTTCCCGCGCAGTGGATCAAGTCAACGGGAGAGGTCGGACAAAAATTGACAACTTTTGAAGCTTATAACTCCGCTCATACAAAACTTCGAGGTTTTAAAAGTGGTTCCATTGGTTTCCTTGTGACATTTTGTTCTTAAAGCACCCCTCAAAATTTAAAATGTGACGAAATAAACATCAAAATTTGCAGTTTTCGTGAAGAATTTCTTGTCCGACCTTTCTGATTGACTAGAGTAGAGGGGAAATGGCGACTTGCGCACACCTGAGATATCGAAGTGTAACCTAAGTTCAGTGTTGCCGTGTGACCTAACCCAAGTACAGCGTTGCCGTGTGACCTAACCCAAGTACAGCGTTGCCGTGTGACCTAACCTAACCTAACCTAACCTAACCTAACCAAACCTAACCTAACCTAACCTAAGTCCATTTCAGTCGCGGGTTGCGTGCCTCGCCGACGCAAGGTGCAGATATGCGGGTTGCATACCTTACGGACGGGAGGCGTCCTATGTTGGTCGCGCACCTCGCCGACGATCAGCGATAATTTGTGATGTGCATTCCTCACGAACCCATGAAATGCGGGTTGCATACCTTACGGACTGGAGGCGTTCTCATGTTGGTCGCGCACCTCGCCGGTGGTCAGGGATAATTTGTGAATCGCATTCCTTACGATCCTCCTGAAATGCGGGTTGCATACCTTACGGGAGTAAGGCGTTAACATGCGGGTTGCATACCTTACGGAAGTAAGGCGCTAATACGGGGGTTGCATACCTTACGAGAGGACGGCGTTTACCTAGCCTAACCTCTACACCCCCTCAAATGGATGACGTCATCCCACCCGTACTTTGATGTTCCCGCGCCGATTCAGGTGATCCTCTGTCAACTCCTCCTCCGGCCGCCGTTCAGGGTGCGACCAAGTTTAAACCGGCGTGGCCCGCTTCGCGATTTATCGATTGATCTGTCATTTAAACCTATGAAAAAAGATCGATTATCAGGGTGCTCGCAGCGAACACCTTACTAATCGATTCTTTACCATAGCTTCAAATGGCGAGATATCGACAATCGATCATTCACGCCACGCCACCGGTTTAAACCTGCATCAAAGGCGCAGAGCCGCGCTCGGATCGAACGCTGTCCGAACGAGTCTGAGCCTGCCGGGACAAGTCTGAACCGGTTCGGGTCTCTTTTCCTTCGAGCGACCGGGAACAAGTTCCGAACCTGCCCGACGTTGCCACCTCGTGACTCCTTCATCTCTGCGACGTTGCCGCTCCGTTCAGCCCCCGGGTGTAATTTCACGGTTTTCCTAAATAAATAAAAATGAAGAAAATAAGAAATGAATAAAAAATAAATACAAATAATAAACAAGCAGAAAAATCCAACATGAATATGTTGGAAAAGCGTGCCGAATATAAATGTTGGACACAAACCTACTATTTTCACGTTTTGTCATTTGCATCAATTGGTACTTTTTGCTAAATTTGGGAGAAAATATTGATTCATGAACGTTGAATGTAAATTGATTTTAAAGATTCCGTCCAATTATCTTGATTTTAAGCTGATATGCGGCATTTCGCACGACCGTGATTTGGGCGAACTGCCGTGCATCGAAATCGCGTTGAGTTAATCTCTTTGGATTTCGAACTGTAACTTCTCTCCTATTCGGCCGATTTTTACAAATGAGGTCTCTTTTTATTTGTACTTTAACGGAAAGTAAGGAAAAACTCGCTAAATAGACGGAAAACAATTTTTGTGAAAATTTGGTGGATCCTGGCGTCACGGTGAATGGTTAATCGGGCGTGGAAGATAATAGGTTCGACGAGGCGACCCTCTCCTCGCCGTCTTTTATTGCCTTGCTCGAAACCTGACACCCAAAGCTATATCGGGAGATAACTGCAGTGGTTTGAGTGGATTTCTGCAGGGGCCACGGTTAGTACATGGTATAAAGAGTCACGAGGCTCATCACAGATTGCACTTGCAGTGCAAGACGCTCATTGGCTAAACAGTTTTGGCGGGAAAGAAGGTTCTAGAGTTGAGTCCTCCGAGCGTAAGAAAGCTTCTATGAGGTTTTTGTCAAATGAAATAATACGGTTTTGACAGGAAAATGTTCTCAAGGGTTCCCAATTAGCAGTTCATTCGGTTTTTTGGTAAGAGACCATCAAGGCTTGACAGTATAATGGTTCGAAGACAAGAAAACGGGTCCGAGGAAAAAAATATTTGGACGGCCCGTTGAATAGCATTGGTTGATCGGTGTGCTGTACCGTGGTACATCCGAGTGATTTCAAAAAGCGAGCCCTACTGGCACGCTTGATAGATAAAATGAAAAAAAAGAGAAAATAAACTTTTGTGTCTTAATGGACGAGACGCCGTTAAAATTCATGAATAAAATTTCAAAAACTTAAAGATAGACTCGCCCGTCTTAAGAATCGAACCCGGACCGTTCTGATAAGAACTCGATTAGAAATCCGGGCTTCTACCGACCGAGCAAGTCTATCTTCGGAAACGTAACGGTGAAAATACTCCTACAAATAATTTCCTACCCACCGGTGTTGGAGCTTTAGACACCACCCCTAACCTTATATCGACCCAGTTGAACAGATAAATAAACGTAAAAACAAAGTGTTCCGTTTGCAATTTTTATTTCTAAAACAAAAAAGATTACATGGATTTAGCTAAAAGTAAATAATAAACATTTTAAATTCTTGAAAATTATAAACTTACATTCGTTAACGTATTGAAGTCGTGAAATTATAAACTTACATTCATTAACTTATTAAAGTCTCGAAAATTATAAATTTACATTCATTAACGTATTAAAATGATAGGTACAATTGAAGATGTTATAGGTTACACGAATCCAAATAATAGTCTTTACATCAGATCTGGGAGGGATGAGAGTGACAGAGAGAGCGGTGGAGTGGAACAGCATCGTCCTACAGGAGGCTCGCGGTATAATTGTTCAGCAGCCGGTCAAATTTTACACGAATCGGGAAACCCAAGTTTAAAACCACTGAAACCAGGTTTAAAACCAATGAAACCAGGTTTTAAACCACAAAACACATTTAGGAACCACCATATTTTAGTTTAAAACCCCAAAAACTGAGTCTAAAACCGATATAACCACATTCCAAACCGGAGAATCTCTGTTCAGAACCAGGAAACTCGAGGTTAAAACCATTAAACACAATTGTCATCTCCGGAACCTTGTTAAAAACCAAACCGGGAAACCCAAGTTTAAAACCACTGAAACCAGGTTTAAAACCAATGAAACCAGGTTTTAAACCACAAAACACATTTAGGAACCACCATATTTCAGTTTAAAACCCCAAAAACTGAGTCTAAAACCGATATAACCACATTCCAAACCGGAGAATCTCTGTTCAGAACCAGGAAACTCGAGGTTAAAACCATTAAACACAATTGTCATCTCCGGAACCTTGTTAAAAACCAAACCGGGAAACCCAAGTTTAAAACCACTGAAACCAGGTTTAAAACCAATGAAACCAGGTTTTAAACCATAAAACACATTTAGGAACCACCATATTTCAGTTTAAAACCCCAAAAACTGAGTCTAAAACCGATATAACCACATTCCAAACCGGAGAATCTCTGTTCAGAACCAGGAAACTCGAGGGTAAAACCCTTAAACACAATTGTCATCTCCGGAACCTTGTTAAAAACCAGAATAACCACATTGAAAATAACCAAATTTGAAACCGAAGGAACCCTGTTTCAAACCAGGAAAACCACATTGAAAACCGGGAAACCCAAGTTTAAAACCACTGAAACCAAGTTTAAAACCACTGAAACCAGGTTTAAAACCAATGAAACCAGGTTTTAAACCACAAAACACATTTAGGAACCACCATATTTCAGTTTAAAACCCAAAAAACTGAGTCTAAAACCGATATAACCACATTCCAAACCGGAGAATCTCTGTTCAGAACCAGGAAACTCGAGGGTAAAACCCTTAAACACAATTGTCATCTCCGGAACCTTGTTAAAAACCAGAATAACCACATTGAAAACCGACAAACTCCAGTTCAGAACCGAGAATACCCCCTTTGGAACCACTTTTATCCAGTTTAATCTCCAAAAACCGGGTCAAGGAGGCAAAATAACCACATTTGAAACCGAAGGAACCCTGATTCAAACCAGAAAAACCACAATTATAACCGGTAGAACTTTGTTCAAAACGAACTCAGTTTTGGGTTTTAAACTGAAATATGGTGGTTCCTAAATGTGTTTTGTGGTTTAAAACCTGGTTTCATTGGTTTTAAACCTGGTTTCAGTGGTTTTAAACTTGGTTTCAGTGGTTTTAAACTTGGTTTCAGTGGTTTTAAACTTGGGTTTCCCGGTTTTCAATGTGGTTTTCCTGGTTTGAAACAGGGTTCCTTCGGTTTCAAATTTGGTTATTTTCAATGTGGTTATTCTGGTTTTTAACAAGGTTCCGGAGATGACAATTGTGTTTAAGGGTTTTACCCTCGAGTTTCCTGGTTCTGAACAGAGATTCTCCGGTTTGGAATGTGGTTATATCGGTTTTAGACTCAGTTTTTGGGGTTTTAAACTGAAATATGGTGGTTCCTAAATGTGTTTTATGGTTTAAAACCTGGTTTCATTGGTTTTAAACCTGGTTTCAGTGGTTTTAAACTTGGGTTTCCCGGTTTGGTTTTTAACAAGGTTCCGGAGATGACAATTGTGTTTAATGGTTTTAACCTCGAGTTTCCTGGTTCTGAACAGAGATTCTCCGGTTTGGAATGTGGTTATATCGGTTTTAGACTCAGTTTTTGGGGTTTTAAACTGAAATATGGTGGTTCCTAAATGTGTTTTGTGGTTTAAAACCTGGTTTCATTGGTTTTAAACCTGGTTTCAGTGGTTTTAAACTTGGGTTTCCCGGTTTGGTTTTTAACAAGGTTCCGGAGATGACAATTGTGTTTAATGGTTTTAACCTCGAGTTTCCTGGTTCTGAACAGAGATTCTCCGGTTTGGAATGTGGTTATATCGGTTTTAGACTCAGTTTTTGGGGTTTTAAACTAAAATATGGTGGTTCCTAAATGTGTTTTGTGGTTTAAAACCTGGTTTCATTGGTTTTAAACCTGGTTTCAGTGGTTTTAAACTTGGGTTTCCCGATTCGTGTAAAATTTGACCGGCTGCTGAACAATTATACCGCGAGCCTCCTGTAGGACGATGCTGTTCCACTCCACCGCTCTCTCTGTCACTCTCATCCCTCCCAGATCTGATGTAAAGACTATTATTTGGATTCGTGTAACCTATAACATCTTCAATTGTACCTATCATTTTAATACGTTAATGAATGTAAATTTATAATTTTCGAGACTTTAATAAGTTAATGAATGTAAGTTTATAATTTCACGACTTCAATACGTTAACGAATGTAAGTTTATAATTTTCAAGAATTTAAAATGTTTATTATTTACTTTTAGCTAAATCCATGTAATCTTTTTTGTTTTAGAAATAAAAATTGCAAACGGAACACTTTGTTTTTACGTTTATTTATCTGTTCAACTGGGTCGATATAAGGTTAGGGGTGGTGTCTAAAGCTCCAACACCGGTGGGTAGGAAATTATTTGTAGGAGTATTTTCACCGTTACGTTTCCGAAGATAGACTTGCTCGGTCGGTAGAAGCCCGGATTTCTAATCGAGTTCTTATCAGAACGGTCCGGGTTCGATTCTTAAGACGGGCGAGTCTATCTTTAAGTTTTTGAAATTTTATTCATGAATTTTAACGGCGTCTCGTCCATTAAGACACAAAAGTTTATTTTCTCTTTTTTTTCATTTTATCTATCAAGCGTGCCAGTAGGGCTCGCTTTTTGAAATCACTCGGATGTACCACGGTACAGCACACCGATCAACCAATGCTATTCAACGGGCCGTCCAAATATTTTTTTCCTCGGACCCGTTTTCTTGTCTTCGAACCATTATACTGTCAAGCCTTGATGGTCTCTTACCAAAAAACCGAATGAACTGCTAATTGGGAACCCTTGAGAACATTTTCCTGTCAAAACCGTATTATTTCATTTGACAAAAACCTCATAGAAGCTTTCTTACGCTCGGAGGACTCAACTCTAGAACCTTCTTTCCCGCCAAAACTGTTTAGCCAATGAGCGTCTTGCACTGCAAGTGCAATCTGTGATGAGCCTCGTGACTCTTTATACCATGTACTAACCGTGGCCCCTGCAGAAATCCACTCAAACCACTGCAGTTATCTCCCGATATAGCTTTGGGTGTCAGGTTTCGAGCAAGGCAATAAAAGACGGCGAGGAGAGGGTCGCCTCGTCGAACCTATTATCTTCCACGCCCGATTAACCATTCACCGTGACGCCAGGATCCACCAAATTTTCACAAAAATTGTTTTCCGTCTATTTAGCGAGTTTTTCCTTACTTTCCGTTAAAGTACAAATAAAAAGAGACCTCATTTGTAAAAATCGGCCGAATAGGAGAGAAGTTACAGTTCGAAATCCAAAGAGATTAACTCAACGCGATTTCGATGCACGGCAGTTCGCCCAAATCACGGTCGTGCGAAATGCCGCATATCAGCTTAAAATCAAGATAATTGGACGGAATCTTTAAAATCAATTTACATTCAACGTTCATGAATCAATATTTTCTCCCAAATTTAGCAAAAAGTACCAATTGATGCAAATGACAAAACGTGAAAATAGTAGGTTTGTGTCCAACATTTATATTCGGCACGCTTTTCCAACATATTCATGTTGGATTTTTCTGCTTGTTTATTATTTGTATTTATTTTTTATTCATTTCTTATTTTCTTCATTTTTATTTATTTAGGAAAACCGTGAAATTACACCCGGGGGGCTGAACGGAGCGGCAACGTCGCAGAGATGAAGGAGTCACGAGGTGGCAACGTCGGGCAGGTTCGGAACTTGTTCCCGGTCGCTCGAAGGAAAAGAGACCCGAACCGGTTCAGACTTGTCCCGGCAGGCTCAGACTCGTTCGGACAGCGTTCGATCCGAGCGCGGCTCTGCGCCTTTGATGCAGGTTTAAACCGGTGGCGTGGCGTGAATGATCGATTGTCGATATCTCGCCATTTGAAGCTATGGTAAAGAATCGATTAGTAAGGTGTTCGCTGCGAGCACCCTGATAATCGATCTTTTTTCATAGGTTTAAATGACAGATCAATCGATAAATCGCGAAGCGGGCCACGCCGGTTTAAACTTGGTCGCACCCTGAACGGCGGCCGGAGGAGGAGTTGACAGAGGATCACCTGAATCGGCGCGGGAACATCAAAGTACGGGTGGGATGACGTCATCCATTTGAGGGGGTGTAGAGGTTAGGCTAGGTAAACGCCGTCCTCTCGTAAGGTATGCAACCCCCGTATTAGCGCCTTACTTCCGTAAGGTATGCAACCCGCATGTTAACGCCTTACTCCCGTAAGGTATGCAACCCGCATTTCAGGAGGATCGTAAGGAATGCGATTCACAAATTATCCCTGACCACCGGCGAGGTGCGCGACCAACATGAGAACGCCTCCAGTCCGTAAGGTATGCAACCCGCATTTCATGGGTTCGTGAGGAATGCACATCACAAATTATCGCTGATCGTCGGCGAGGTGCGCGACCAACATAGGACGCCTCCCGTCCGTAAGGTATGCAACCCGCATATCTGCACCTTGCGTCGGCGAGGCACGCAACCCGCGACTGAAATGGACTTAGGTTAGGTTAGGTTAGGTTTGGTTAGGTTAGGTTAGGTTAGGTTAGGTTAGGTCACACGGCAACGCTGTACTTGGGTTAGGTCACACGGCAACGCTGTACTTGGGTTAGGTCACACGGCAACACTGAACTTAGGTTACACTTCGATATCTCAGGTGTGCGCAAGTCGCCATTCCCCCTCTACTGACTAGATCCACCGTGCGGCGGAGGAAACTCCATCCCTCAGAATTCGTACTCCCCATGTCGGGAATTACTCTATTTGTGTTTAACAAATATCGTAATAATAGTCATCGTTAAGGTCTTAGAACTCAAGGAGCTGCGTTGTTATACTATAAGAAAGTTTTTCTTCCTTCTGAAACTTCGTAAATACCAGAAAACGCACTCTCTCACTCAGCGATTTTCTTACTGTATCTACGAATCAGGAAATAGATCGTTAAAAGTAGCATCAACCCTTCAGACCGAAAAATTCTGCAATGCTTCGCAAATTCGTAAATTTATGTAAATAATCGACTCATCGATTTTAAGTGTTTCATCGAAGATCTGTTATTTACAGTCGGTGTAGTTCAGCGGAAGCAAAGCAGCGTTGTCAAACTTGCGAGAATCGAGAAATATCGAAAAACGCCCGATTTGACCGTTGGCCTGCCACATGTGCAATGTGTTGCGGTACCAAAAAAGATAACCCCGGTCGATCTGCGAGTTGAAAACGAGAAAAGAGGTGATAGGAGGGTGCGATATGACATAGAGTTTGAGCAAGAACGAAGGAAGCAATGTAAATATGAGCTTGATTCTGTTATTTCTGTAATTCCCGGAGAAAGCGACGCAGCGCTTCGGAATTATGGATGCGGAATGTGGTGGAGGCTTGAGTCAAAATCCGTCGATTCGCGTGCGACACTTGGTCTTTTCCATCTCAGTATAATCGCGGTAAGAAAGAACGCCGCTGGAACTTACGGTTGTTGCCACATGTCCTTAAATAGTGTTCATTTTTTAAAAAACTTATGAATTTTTCCCCTGAAATCTTCAGGTATACAACCAGCGTAAGCTGCCGACTAAAGTATCTGAAAAATAGATTTAAAAAAGTCACAAGACAATTGAATCGGGACAAACCACTAATGTTCTTTTATCCAGTCTTCAGTTTTTTTGAGTTGATAATACTTTTTAAGGGTTGATACAACCGTTAGAGTGATGAATGGACTCGTTTCGGGATTAAAGGCGGAGGCAAATCCAGCAATTTGGCAACACCGGATTCGCTCCATTTAAACCTATGCTAAATAATCGATCCTTGTCGAAGCACCCGGCCCCTCCAAGAATCGATACATTTCCATAGGTTTAAATGGAAAAAAGGCAATGTTGCCAATTTGCTGGATCCGCCAATGATTAAAGGAACCTGGAGACGAGCACCAAAGCCACTTTCATGGTTGCATCCAACTCCGAGAAGTATTTTCAACTCGGAAAAACTGATGACCGTAAAAATGGACATCAGCGGTTTTCGTACGTCCCGATTCAATTGGAAAGTGCGTATTTTTTCAGGAGAAATTAGACAACGGTCGAATGTTCATACGGCGTTTTTCCGTAGAAAGGCGGTGCAGGGACAGGGACACGGCGCGGCGACGCGAGAAGCTTCAAAAATGATATTTTCACGACGGAGGTGCCAGGACTTGAAGGGTGGCCGTACCTTCGAATAATGAAATGCCAATCGTATGACGTGCGCTCAACGGAAAAGCAATTTCCCGAAAATTCTTCTGCATCACCCGAACGCATCCGGTGAAACTGTGGCCGTATACCCAAAACACTCCAAAAACGGGGGGAATGAGCGGTGTCGTGGATAAATGTGTCGGATTTCAGCTGTCTGGAAAACTTGAGAAACAGGAGTATAGCTTTATTTACTTATCCTTTTATCAAGGTGGAGAAACGGTGCTAGGTCCACACCATTTCGCGGGGAAACAAGGCCAAGAAATTCCAAAAATTAAAATTAGAGTCAAAAATAAAGGTTACGTACTTTTGTATTTACGCACTAAAGGTTACGTAAGTTAAGTACTGGTGCGCATTAGAGACCAAAAAAATTTATTTTTGACTCTAATTTTAATTTTTGGAATTTCTTGGCCTTGTTTCCCCGCGAAATGGACCTAGCACCATTTCTCCATCTTGTTACATACAGTTCGAGCCACTTCTTAGTGTTTTTTTTTTTTTTTTTTTTTTTTTCACCTATTCTTTTACGTAAGCCATGTCCACTTCTTTGACCGGTGGATCCGAACGAAAATCTATGGTCATCGCTAAAATCGGCAACGTTTCAAGTAGACGCAGGCGAACAAAACGACCGCATTATCTTTTTTTTTTTTTTTTTTTTTTTTTTTTTTTTTTTTTTTTTTTGAAAAAGAGACAAAATGTTGTAGTCCGCCTGAAACTTCTCAGGGCCCTTTGTACCAGACTGGGATAAAAGAGAGATATTGATTATCTCTCGACAGGTTCAACCCGGGTTTAAAAAAATGAAATTAATAAAGGGAAAAAAACGTAACGGATTATTTTCAACGGGTTTGGATTTTCCTCTTGATTAACTTCTCTAGTGGCGTGGCGCGTTTTGCGATTCATCGATTGATCTGCCATGTAAACTGATGAAAAAGAGTCGATAAACAGGGTATTCGCAACGAATACCTTAATTATCGATCTTTTGTCATAGCTTCATATGGAGAAATATTGATAATCGATTGTTCACGCCTTGCCAATGAATTTCTCGGATTTACCGCGCAGCCTGATTGCGAAAGAGATGAGCTGGAAAGGTAAAAGGGGGAACCTGACGGCTGAGAGAGTCCTTTGAACTTTTCGTAGGCAGATTTCAAAATGCATGTTAGCTTGGTCATTTTTCTCAGGCATTTGTTGAATGTGAGAAGCTCTCGCATACTTCGTTTTCATCAAAATGATTTCATTAGGAGATATTTCACGGTTGTGATTTTTAATTTTTCCGTTAATTTGTTCGGCAGCCGATTTTTTTGGCTTTCGGCAGACTTTTATTTACCAGAGAAATTATTTCTCATCCAATTCGCTCATGATGAACACCCAAAGAGGACACCTTTTGTGTGTAGCTCTTTACGAAGCAAGCATCTGGATCTCTGACCAGGAAAAATGCAACAAAATGCAGTAGGAAGTCATGTTTTTGCCAGGATGGCATGAAACGCACGAAAGAAATGAAAGATGGGATGAAATATTTCATGCAATTTCACTAGGCTGTGAAATATTTCATATTCTTCAAGGGCCAGAGTATGCAACCCGCACTCAAACACCCAAAAATTGAAGAAAATCACAATTTTTACATTTTGTGAAACAATAAAAGGAACTGGTATTTTTCAATATCTCTCATTATTCTCTGAAATTTCATGAAATATTTCACGTGAAATTTCAAGATTTCATTTTTCATGACACACTGGAAAAAAACCACATTGGATCTAGAGTCCAGACTCTTGAAAACATTGACAGGAAAAAGGACTCTTGATTCAATCAGATTTAAGCTTAAATCAAAAGGAAATCCGCTCAAATTAAGAGGCTTGGTTCTTGATTTAATCTTAAATCTGATTGAATCAAGAGTATTTTTTCTTGTCGATGCTTTTAAGAGTCTGGACTCTAGATTCAATGTGTTTTTTTTCCAGTGCTGATTTTTGCCAGTTCTCACTACAAAACGAGCCTTTCCATTCCCGTGGTGTTGGCGCGAGGTTTCCGGTGCAGCGGTTCGATTGTTGATTCGTTATTGAAGAAGACTGATCGATTACTCCCTATCTGCACAATGCTATGTATCGATCAACGTCATTCGATAACGACTCGACAATCGATCCGCAGTTTTCTAACTCACGGGGGATTCGAGACGAATTAGAAGGTCCTGAGCGTATCCTCGTTCCCCACATAATTGACCCCAGCGCACATCCCGGCCGCGCGGTAATTAAATCGTCTCGATATAAAACGCTTTGCCGACCCATCGGAAAATCGCCGGATGGGCTTTCGATTGTTGCAAAATTTCCTCCGATAAAATATTAAATTATGCAAGAGGCGATGACAAGTTTTTATCGAATTTTTCACACACGTTAAATTGGATCGCTGTGAAATTCTTCGAAAAATCCACCCGTCCGCCGGAATTTTTCACCCGTGTGAGTACAAGCCTGGTTTTGCGGAAAATCCGGAAAAAGTACTGATACTTTAAGGGCGGTACTGAAAAAGTGCGGAAATGCCGCAAGCAGGTCCGGATTTCGTTCATTTTTGTCGCAATTTGAGCGAGAATTTTTCGTCAATTGGAGGCACTGAAAAAGCACTGAATTTTTCCGCTGAGGAGGCACTGAGTTTCTTGAGAATGCACTGAAAAAGTACAGTAAAAGTTCTTATTTTTGCCAGCCTGTTTTAGTAGACACTCTTCTGTCCCTAGACGAAATTTGGCAACTTTTAAATGCGCCTATGACGTTTTTCCTTCGCAAGGCAGTATTTACAGGTGCAATGCGGCTTGCGACACTAGGACTAGGAGTCACGCTGGTCAATATCATGTGGGCGTAGCACGGACGTTATTGTGGGTCGTTCTGACGACCCACAGGTATTCTGTTGCGCATTCAGTACAGAAACGCTTCACAGGGAGAGTATGACCTGTAGAAAGTAAAATTCTAAGCCCCCAAAAAATGGCGGATGTTGCACGAAAGGCGGATACAGAAAGGTTGAGGGGAAGATGGAAGAACAGTGGACTTGCACACCCATTTTCGGAATTGTTTGAATAATGAACAGCTTCATATTAAAATTTTTAGAAATTCAACTCTTAAACCCAACATTTTGTCAGACAATTTGACGGGTGTTGATGTAGATTTGCTTGGATGCTTTACTTTTTTTTCTTTATCACTGTTCATGTCACTATTGCCCCTCTTCTGGATCAGTCACTGCATTGCATGCAGATAATTCGGCAGGAGGTTTTATTCGATTGTGTATAACAGTGCTCAGACAGTAAGACGTTCTTCTCTAAAATATTCACGCGGTGTGCATCGAAACTGAATGGGGTCCTTTCATTCACATTCAATCGATACGCTTTATTTTGAGTGTCCGGTGGTCGGGTCATCCAATGACACATATGGATCTAAATCCGGAACAAAGCAATTTGTGTCGACCGTTGGACGGAGTCACCGGAAAAAAGTCTATACGCCCGCGCTAAACGCACAACTGCAAGTATTAAAAGTCATAATGATGAAGTCAGAAGATGAAACGCAGGCAAAAAAAACCGTGAATTTCAGAGCAGCTGCAGCTGCATTAGAATTGTACACTGGAAAAAAACACATTGGATCTGGAGTCCATGCTCTTAAAAACATCGACAAGAAAAATACTCTTGATTCAATCATATTTAAGCTTAAATGAAGAACCAAACCTCTTAATTTGAGCGGATTTCATTTTGATTTAAGCTTAAATCTGCTTGAATCAGAGTCCTTTTTCTTGTCAATGTTTTCAAGAGTCTGGACTCCAGATTCAATGTGTTTTTTTTTTCCAGTGTACTAAAATTTTAATATGTTTAACGTAGTAAAACTGTGCCGCATTCTGATTAGTCGACGAGTTTTTAGGCTGTTACAGAGCCCTCAGGGTTCATTGCAAAAGAAAAGTGAAATTGCTGAAGAGTCCAAAATATTACAAGAAATATTTCATTTCCTACCTTCGAAATTAGTTCGAAACAAACTTTGATGGATCTTCGCTGAGAATTTCACTCTTCATTCATTACCTTCCTGAAAAATACCAAGTCTGCCTTCCTATATTGGGCTCGAAAAACCCTATGAAAAGCCTAAAATCGCGAAAATTTCCGAGGCGGCACATGATGTACGGCAATACTCTCCTTGCATAGGTAATCTGGAGAACATTTCTCTGAAAATGTTTCACTCGGGAATTTTCCAACATCCTGTTCATCATCCGTCGGAAAGCACCGTGGGTCAGATTTTCCTCGCATATGTTAACCTCATCGCTCAGGGTTGCCCGATCGCGGTTACGAGTGTCGAAAGCGGCGTAAAGGGCTCGAATTCCGTCGTCCCTTTCACGAAAAAGCCTAACTCCCTTTCAATGTTGCCAAACTTCCTCTCGCAATTTCCATTTTTACCAGGAGAACCTCGAACATTTCCAACCGAAAATTTCGTCGTCTTTTCCGCAGATCTCATGCGAAAATCAGAAATTTTTTTGAAAGAAGTTGCACACGTATATTTTAGTGAAAAATTGGATTGTTCGAGTGAATTTTGCAACGTTGGAATGCAGTTACGTCCCTTCGTCCGGAGACGAATCCAAGGGATCCACCGGCGAAAAAAAGATGAATTTTGAAAGGTGAGACTCCTCGTCGTCGTCGTCGACAAATAGGTCTCCCTTGCGTCCGTCTCATCTATCACGGCTGTCGGGGTTTCGGTTTCATTCATTATTTCAGTATCGACTTTTCCGTGCCCTCAGCCTTTGCCGCCCCTCCCTTCCACGCCCCCCCCCCCGCCCCCGTGCCCTGCACCCTTCGCCGGTGCCCGCGTCCGGCAGTCGTACTTTTACACCCACCATCCCCATTAAACCCTTTTCTTTTCGTTTCCTTTTCCTTTTCCGCCCGTGGCTTTCTTTTTCTTATTTTTTAAGGCGGAAGCAAATGTTGGGTCGACATGCACGCACCGACTTCGCGATGACTGGAGCGAGCTGGAGGAATAGTTCCTATTAGATTAATAGGAATTTCTGATAAAATTGCCGCTATAGAAATTTTTCGTAGACAGTGATAAATATCCTCGTTTCAAAAAATAATCATTTTAGTTTAAAGAAACTTCCGATCGACTTAAATGGAACTCCTATTGCGGCTTATATAACGGTAGTATTTTTCCAAGTGAAGAAATTGACCCATACCAAAGAACGTAAATACTTTCTACCGTTGTGAAATTTCCACCGAAAATTTTACCTCCACCAGAGAATCGATTATTCGCGCAAGTAAGGCAAGTTTTGGGGAAAAATTGCTAGCTTATATTTTCGGAAACAATTGAATATTTGAGTGAATTTTGCATTGTTGGAATGGAGATAAGGTTTTTCATCCGGAAAACGACGATATATGGCAGCTAATAGCGGGCGGAGACCGTTAATATAGCAGTTTTTCGTTGCTTTAAGTATAAGTTAATGGTTACGTCTTGGAATGTTGACCTCGTCAAGAAAGTTGCCGAAGGAAAAAAAAGACAACTTGTCACTCGATTTGAGGCCACAATATTGATCCATTTTACCTTTTAAAATGAAAATAAATGCAGTAGAACTCAAATATTGCAAGCCATTGCACCCTTCCACGTTTTCGTCACATTTCGGGAAACAAATAGGTTTGATTTTCAGCCGTAAAAATCAAGCATGCTTGTTAATTACGAAACATTACTTTCGTGAAACACGCAGTTTTTAAGGCGTTCCTAACGCGTCAAAAACCCAGTCGCGTCTCTCTAATTTTCGTCGCGCGCGCCCGGTGGACGATGATGCAAGAGAATAATGCAAACAAACGAAGTGAAAAATATGAGAATTGACACTGATCAATTCATTTGGCTTTACGTGACAATAAAACGAACCCATTAAACAAGGGATCGACACGCGGGAAAGCGCGGTTGCCAGGTTGCCTGCGCTGGCGGTTTTTCGCGAGGCTCCAAATCCCTCGAATTCCACGAACATCATCCCCGTTCACCGGCTAGGGACGCGGGTCACCCAACGCGCGAGGTAGGCGGCGGAAAGGGATTTGCGCGGGACGGGAATCGTTGCCCCGAAACTGGAAGCGCCTCTAATCTCCCGTCCCTTCGGAACAAGGGACGAATTCGGCGTTCGAAGATTACGATGTGGGAAATCGCGCGGGATTGCCGAAACGACCGGAGCGAAATTGCCCGCTCCGTGAGTCCACGAAGTAGGGCGGCAGTGGATCGTATTCGATAGCGGTTCGATGTATCGAACGATTCAAAACAGTAGAACATAATCCCAGACAAAAATATTAGGATTTCAGTCGGAAAAGCTGGAAATGAGAAAATTCCGAACAATTTCCCTCTTCATTTCCATTTTGTACTCTACATGTATGAAAGCGAATTGTATGAATGCATAGTAAGGTAAAGTTTGGAAAGGAATAGTCGGAAATCGGTATTCGATAGTGGCTCGATGTATCGTTCGATTCAAAACAATAGAACATAATCTCAGACAAAAATATTAGGATTTCAGTCGGAAAAGCTGGACATGAGAAAATTCTCAACAATTTCACTTTTCATTTTTATTTTGTACTCTACATGTATGAATGTATAGTAGGGCAAAGTTTGGAAAGGAATAGTCGGAAATCGGTATTCGATAGTGTTTCGATGTATCGTTTGGTTCGAAACAGTGGAACATAACCGCAGACGAAAATTTTTGGATTTCAGTGGGAAAGCTGGAAATGAGGAAACGCTTAACAATTTCACTTTTCATTTCCATTTTGTACTCTACATGTATGAAAGCGAATTGTATGAATGTATAGTAGGGCAAAGTTTGGAAAGGAATAGTCGGAAATCGGTATTCGATAGTGGTTCGATGTATCGTTTGGTTCAAAACAGTAGAACGTAACCTCAGACAAAAATATTAGGATTTCAGTGGGAAAAGCTGGAAATGAGAAAATTCCCAACAATTTCACTTTTCATTTTTATTTTGAACTCTACATGTATGAAAGCGAATTGTATGAATGTACAGTCGGGTAAAGTTTGGAAAGGAATAGTGCGAAATCGGTATTCGATAGTGGTTCGATGTATCGTTTGGTTCGAAACAGTAGAACATGACCTTAGACAAAGATGTTTGGATTTCATTTGGAAAAGCTGGAAGTGAGGAAATGCCTAAAAATTTCACTTTTCATTTCAATTTTGTACTCCACATGTATGAAAGCGAATTGTATGAACGTATAGTAGGATGAAGAATGGCGAAGGATAAGTCGAAAATAGGTATGAACGTTTTATCGATTAAAAATATAAAAATTAGCCCTAGTTGATTTTTAGTTTTAAGTAAACAATTATAAATAGTGAAATCAATAGCCCCAACACGGGCTAGTTGTGCATTTCTTAAAATATAAAAATTCAAAATAAAAATTTGTACTCATAAGAATCAAAAAGTTATCACAACAAACCGCGTTCCCTCTGATTACTTTATTGACTTTTGAGGCTATGTTTACATGTTGAACCAATCGATATCGATACAATCTAACCTGTTCGATGTATCGAATGCGATCTAATTGTCCGAGGAACGGCGCCCTCGAAATCTCGCGGTTAACAAGGCGTTCTCGCGAAAGAGGCCGCTAAATTTCGGCGAACTTATACATATTAAGTGGGACCGCCCGACCGCTGCGTGGCCCAATTATGATTTCATGGCAGGCAAGGAAAGTTTTGTGAATTAGAGAGCGCGGCAAATTCATTATCAGCGTTTGGTTATCTCTGCAGCTCTATTATTATATTCAAGGCACGATTATCTACAGTCGGGTGAAAATTATTGAGCTTGAGAAATAAAGAGAGAAATATTAACGCCTTTTTTTGCAAAAATTTTTAATTAATGATTTTTCGACGGCTCCAGTCTTTATTATCGCAATAGTCGCTCCTAAAATCGCTTTTCAAACGAGAGGAATCAATATGGTGAATCTGCAAGCGAATGCGTGGAATGGTAAAATCACAAAACGCCTTCAATTGAGAATGATACCGCACGGACCAGACCGAAGTTAAAATAGTTGTATCATGACCCCTGCTGCTATCTCTCACGTTTTTGATGTTGAACACAGCGTGCTCCGCAGCGTAAGTTTACGATGGTACGCTTCAACTAGTACGCTGCCGTTTTAGGTGAAAAAAAGTCGTATCTCCAATCGACATTTCTTATTTTCCGGACAAAATACTGTTTTACCGGAAAACTGACCATTTTTCACGCCTTATTTTTTCGAGTCAACTCTAGCGTATGAATAGAAAATGGAAGAATGGAGCCCTGTAGAAATTAGGTTTACCTATACTAGAACGGTATGTGTGGGAGAAAATTACAAAATTTCGAATGGAGTTACTACGTTTTTTATGTGAACGGCAGTAAGATAGATCGTCTGTACCAAACAGCAGTACCAGAGTCCCCGATCTGAAATTTGTTCGGTCTCTTTGTCTTGCTCTCGTGACAACGCTGGAGCTCGGCTGAAATGAGTCGGCCTTTAAGTGATGTTTCAGCTCATTTTCCGCAAAGAGCATTCGATTTGCTCCCTCGCCCACCTCCCCGCCCTCCGTGCTCATTGTAATTCGCTGCATTAGTGATGCCCGATGCGCCTAAATGGAGCGCCGCACACAGGAACGAGTCTCAGGGAGACGTCGATCATGATATTTTTGACTGAAAGGAACAATATTGATAGTTATTTTATCATATTTTAAATTTTTAAAGGTGTTTCGTACAGAAAATTTTACGAAAAAACCAATGAAAACACTTAAAACATCTTTATGTTTTGTATTACCGAATTCAAAGGCTTTTGAAGTTTCCACATTGTGTCGAACTTCTCTCATTAATGTGTTCCACTGTGCGGCAGCTCGGTGCCACTCCCTCTCCTTCCGATTTCGCGAATCGGACAGCGAAATCAACGTTAACACCGCGGTGCATCCGCCCGTCATCACTCGTCTCTGTCGTCATTTTTGAAAGAATATATAGGGTGATCATACAAGGATAGACTGATTTAGTAACTACGTCATTATTGCGTTCAACGAATTGATAAGCGTTTTTCGCCGTATATTGCATGCACAATCGATGAGCGATGGTTTAAGCCAAAAGAAACAAGTATACCCTCAAGTTCGAATTTTGTGCACGCTAATTGCGTCAATTTTTTACTTTTTGTCATTAACAAGTCGTACATCAAGTAGTGTTTCATTTAACACAAGATATTTTGATTTCAAGAACCATTAATGCAAATGTGTCTGATTAACAAATCTATGATCCATCAAACACAAGATATTTCAATTGCAAGAAGCATTAATCAAAATCCGTCAGATTAACAAGTCTTGAAACAATTAATGATTCATTGAACACAAGATATTTCGATTGCAAGAAACATTAATCAAAATCCGTCAGATTAACAAGTCTTGAAACAATTAATGATTTATTAAACACAAGATATTTTGATTGCAAGAAACCTTAATCAAAATCTGTCTGATATCTCAATTCTTTCACCGCCGGTGCACATTCTGATTCACTTCTGATTAGTGTTTTATCTTTTTTATTTTTCTGGTATCACTTTTTTCACAACCCTCTTTACGATTTTCTACGATTTTATGATTTTCCTTTTTCTAATTTTGTTTTTCATCGTAACTAATGTGATGTTCTCTTTTTTGTTGCAGGTAAGTTTATACCACATGATTTCTACAATAAAGCGACCACGTTTCGTGTGAGTAAACCAGTTCTTCTTTATAACAACAATATTACGCAGTTTGAAAATTGACTTTTGAGATCCATTTCTAATCAATTGGATCGGCCATCTTCCGCTAATTCGATCCCCATCCAAATTTTCCGTCACAATTTTTGCATAGCAATGAGTCTATTTGGGATTGAGAGTCCATATTATTTGTTATTTTCCTCTACTTGTACCGCGTTTAGCAGAAAGCAACCAAGCTATTGCACAATTTAACTGGGCAATATATTTTTTTACAAGAGAACGCTTTTGCAGTTCTTTTGGAAAGTTCAAGGAATTTGCTTATTTGCAGTGGATTTTCTGCAAATTAGGAAGCAAATTCAAGCAAATTTCCCAATTAAATTTGGCAACAGCTGATGTGGCTTAGTTCCTTTCTGCTTAACACGATCCACTCGTTCTTACGTTTTCAATGTCATTACCACACAGCCTCATTAGTTTTGCACCCAAAATTAAAAATTGGATCAAGTCAAGTGTAGAATTATTTCTAGACTCCCCAGCATGAGTGATCTAACGCCAAGCCGTAACGTGGAGTAAGGAATTTCCCTAGTGGAGGGCTCGTCTTGAGTTGAACACTCTCGCGGTAGCTCTTATGACCTCTTTACGAGACCCCTCTCGCCACGAGCGTCCCTTCAGGGACTGTTGCCAATATTTCATTAAGCTGGAAAGCTTTGCCGTCTTTCGCGACCCGTAAAATCCCTCTCAGAGGATCGCCCACCTTTTCCCCTCCTGTACAGGGAAGCTTTTCCTCAAAACACTTGTCAGTCTTACCTTATTACAGATGGATCGAAAGTGTTTTCTCCTCAACTACCGTGCTAAGGAAAAACGTAGTATGAGCCTTCAGGCGTTGCCAAATTTCCTCTGGGAAATCACTAATTTTCAGGAAAATTTCTGAATATTTTTCTGCCAATTTCTTAGATAATTTTGTTTGTGGGTGGTTTCACGATAACTGGAATAGTTTCGTCGCCGTAACGGACAACATATTTTTCGGTCATATTTTTAGTAGAAATGATAATAACTCGAATTTTTTCGCATTAATCTTCAAAGGGTTACGTAGTATAACGCTTTCTAATGATTCATTGCTCTACTTCTCACTTAATATTATGTAAATTCCGAAAATGTGCTGTCTGTTACGCGGTAAAAAGTCAGCGTAACAGACAGCACATTCTCGGCCATTTATACATTAAAATTGAAAATTAGAGCGATAAATCTTTGAAAAGCGTTATAACACGTAACCCTGTGTAGATTAATACAAGTAAATTCGACTGATTATCATTATTACTAAAAATATGACCGAAAAATGTGTTGTCCATTACGGTGACAAAACTATTCCGGTTATCGTGAAGCCGCCCTTGTAATTTGATCTAAAGTGTCTGAAAATTTTAAGGCAAAATATTCATAATTTTCCTGAAAAATAAACATTTTATCGAAGGAAATTTGGCAACTCTCAAATTTTCATACGACGTTCTTCCTTTGCGCGGCAGTCAAGTCCAGCATATTTCGCCGCTTGGCTGGCATAAGGGCGTAACTGCACATTGATTTGAGCCCGGGAAATCATTGAATTGTACGGAAGGCAAGGTTCATTGCAGAGTGCGGTTCCGCTCTTATGTCAGGTAAGCGACGATTTATGGCGTCGAGGAAAGTTTTTCGAAAATAGAATCTTAAATAAGGTCTCCATGTACGATGCGTGGAAAAAGGTAGTTCCTTTGCGGTTTTCAGTAGTATAGTGCTGGATCAGGTATTTCATTAAGAAATGAAGAAAAGTTTGTAGAATCAAAAATTTGACTGCTATTTTGACAACAGAATATCAAGCAACCCAGAAAATCCGGAATGGCGGGGATTATTTGGTATCAAGGAATCCATGGAGAATTGCATAATGGAATTCGCAAAAAAATCGTCGATCGTGGAACTCCCCCCCTCCCTTTCTTTTCGTATGGAATTATTAAGTGTTCACTCTCCTGCCAAGGCAGGGCGAGGATTTCGCGGAAAATTGAAGGGATAAATTCTCAATGAACTCGTGATCGCTTTAAACTTTCATCGCTGGGTGTTCTCATTTCAGGCATGAATATTTTAGCTGTTCGCCCTTCAGAAATTTTCATTTTTTTTCACGAAGGTCATAGGACATATCGTTCCTAATAACTCAGTGATCAGAAAACCATTATTAATTGCTGCGCCAAAAAATTATGGAACTATCAGAAACTCCCTTCCTCCGCCCTAGAAACGACCGATACTCTAGGGACGTTTTCTTTTTCAGTTCCTAAAATTACAAGATTATTTTTTTGATAATTTGTCGTTTCCCGGACGAAAGAATGTTACTCCATTTCAAGGTTTCGAAATTGACTCAAACACTCAAATTTTTTACAAGAAAAAATACTCAATTTTTGTCCAAAATGTATCTGATTTTTACGTGAGGTCAGAGGAAAAATCAGTGAAATTTTCCCTCAGAAATGTGGAAAATTCTCCTAGTTAAAACGCAATTTACGAGGGATAATTCGGCATCATTGAAATGTTGTCACGTTCTTTCTTGAGGAAAACGACAAATTGCCGATAGCAGTCAGAGAATTTTTCGCTTTTGGATACGAGAATCATGAAATTCTTACGGATTTGTATTGACTTACAAAAGTGCTGGACACTCGGTAATAAACTCGGGGGGAGGTGAGAGGGGTTTCTTCCAGACATTTTTTACGAGGGAAAATTCGGCTACATTGAAATGTTGTTATGTTCTTTCTTGAGGAAAACGAAAAGTTCTTTCTTGAGGAAAACGACAAATTGCCGATAGTCAGAGAATTTTTCGCTTCTGGATCCGAGAATCATAAAATTTTCACGGATTTGTATCTACTTACAAAAGTGTTGGACACTCAATAATAAACTCGAGGGGAGGTGAGAGGGGTTCCTTCTGGACATTTTGTGATTCCCAACATTTTTTCGCCGACAAGGTTCCGTGAGGCTTCTTTTTTTCCTCGTTTTGCCGTTCGCCGCGGTCAAACGGATTCGCCGAAGGTCGGCAAATCGTCAATTCACGTGCCGTAATCACGCGCTTGACTTTATCTCCCTCCGTCCGCCACTCTAAGTGCTCTCTCGCCCACGCGCCCGGCCGCCACGGGGGTCGAGGGTGGCCCGCGACCGCCAGGCGGGTTGCCTAACAAGCAGGCACTACGAACGCGGGTTTGTTGTCATAGCGATTTAAAACGCCCGTACTTAAATCGCTTTTTTCCCGCTCGAAACACAAGAGGAGAGTGAGGCGGCAACGAGAAACCGCCGTGAATTATTTATCTTTGAAATTGTCCCGTTGCTTGTTGTCACCTGCTTTACGGAAAGAATGTGTGTTTGTGTGCCAGTAGACTAAGTCTGAATCAAAATAGCACGTACAGTGTGCTGATTGTTGACATTGCTACACAACAAAGACTAGAGTCCCTTTATACTGAGAGTCAAGACAATGTGAATCCATTTCTGATTGGTTCCCGTATTTTAGGCCTTCACAGTGTCACAAACGGGAATAAAGATTACATTTTTGCCGATTGCAAAGATTATAATCTGGAATAGACCAGAGAATTATGGGTTCGGCAAGGAACAAACGGAATGAGAGAAGGAACGGAGAGAGGAATTTGAGAATGAGCCGATCAAAGATTACGAAAAACGTTCAATTTCTGTAATCTTTATTCCCGTTTATGACTCCATGGGGGGTATTGTCTTGACTCTCAGTATAAAGGGACTCTAACAAAGACGAGGAAAAAATGAGGCGATTGTATTCGTTTAAACTTGTGGTTATTCTAGACTAAGGGGGAAAATGATGGACTAACAGAACTAAAGGGTCTTTTGTAGATTGCCATTAGTCAGGCTTATTACTTACGTCCTTCGTCCATTACAACCACCCGTTTCCACCAATAGGAACCCTACATTTTCTCTTTTTCTATCACTTTGTTAGTCTATTTTAACGATCAGCCCTTAACGGACAAATTGGACCACATTTTTTAAGGAAGGTTCGCTATTTTTGCTTCATTCATAAAAACGCCTATCTGCAAATCGAAATCGAAATTAACCATAAAGTTTGTACTTTTTGCAAAGTGTGGTCAAATTTAACCACAACAATTTAGATTACGAGGTGAACACCACTGTTGAACATCATCAGTTAGCGTTGCTAAATTTTTTCGTTCTTATTCGCGACCAGATTTTCTACTCAATTCAACTGTAAATGAATCATCTGAAAACTCGGTTTCCAAATGATGAGGGCCTATCGAGAACTCCCTTTACGCCCCCTTTCGAACTGAGTTTTTACGAAGTCTGGAGATTGCAATTTGAACTTTCAAAGTACCCGATAAAGAAGTATCTCTTAATTCCCTTTTTCACCTTTTTGACCTTTTCAACGCGCCAATGGCACGATTGAAATTTTTATCTCCACCAATAACGCAACCATTATTCACCGTGGAGGCTTTTACTGTCCGATTTAAATTCATCTGAATGATCGAGGGCGTTGTTGCTGCCGTCATGAAGATTCGAACGTCGCCAAATTTTACCCGAAAAAATACGAATTTCCCGGAAAACCCGTGAATTTTTTTCTTGGAATTCCTCAGAGCATCTCATCCCCAATTGAACCTGTAATGTCTACGAAAATTTCACGGGGAAACTTGTGTAGTTTCACCTTTATTTTATCCACAAAAAGCTGTCGACAATAATTTCTTCAATGCTCACACTGAGTCAATCAGTAGCATGTAAGGGATTTCAGAGGTGCTGAGCTCCTATGACTTGAAACGAAGATCAGTCGGAATCTCACAATCAGCCTCAAAATTTCATCCCTAAATTATATAGACGTTTTACATTTCATAAACGTTAAAAAGGGTGCGTGAAGAGAAAAGTTTTTAAAATCAACTTACTTTTCCGTTTCGTCTTTTTTCTCCCTCTCTCGTTTATCTCTCAAAGAAGGCAATTTCAAAATTAAAAAAAAAAAAGGGGAGGAATATCTACAGCAAAATGTCTCCATGGAAGAATGTTCTCACGAGCTGACGGATTTTTAACGCTACGCTCGAGCCATGGCCTCCACGCTCCCGCATTTTCTGATCCCCATCATGAATTTAATCCTTCGCCGATCCAACCGATCCCATTTCGCACCCTCAAGGTTCGCGACAGCTTTTCGCCTCGCATCCGAGTCTAAAGGCATAAATACACACGGCGACTAATCGCCGCGATTGTAAGACGAAAGCCAACGGAGAGCCTGGATTTCGATCCAGTGACGTCGATATATCGAAATCAAGGCTCTCCATTGGCTTCCGTATTTCAATCGCGGCGATTAATCGCTGTGTCTATCTAGGCCTTTAAGGCATTTGCGCACATTCCGTTCCCAAACCGGTCGTTAAATTATCAATAATAATTCAGTAAATCGAACGACTCACGATCGACAGAAGGGGGTGGCGAGGGAGTCGACCAGCTCGGCCGTCAAATGGGCGCAACCACACTCCGAGATGAGCCCAAGATAGTATTGAAGTATACAGCTCAGTGGCGTGGCGTGAATTGCGATATATCGATGGTTATTCCATTTAAACCTATGGAAAAGGATCGATAAACAGGGTGTTCGCAGCGAACACCCTAATAATCGATTCTTTCCCATAGGTTTAAATGGCATAACAATCGATATATCGCATTTCACCCCACGCCACTTTACAGCAGGTAGGGTTCATCGTGAAGGGTAGTTACGTGGTTTTGTCGGGAGGGCGGCCGCGCGCCCCGCAATCCCCTAATGGACGTCCATCGACCGGTAATAGGAGGTAACTAAGCACTATCTCTAATTGGAAGCATTCTTCTGGCGCGCGGCGAGTTTTCTTCCCCAAATCAGAGCCGGCGGCACGTCAACTTTCACCCTCTCCCGCGCACCCCCGCCCCGCGCACGGCGACCTTGAACTTTCTCCGCTCGGGGGAAGGAGCGCGGACTCGGGATCGCGTGCCCCCGATGCAACGCGAAACCGACGCCGGGATCGCAGTTTGATTTATCTGCGATCCCCTCTCCTGCCCCTCCTCGCGCACGCCTGTTTTTTAAATCGCGGCCGGAAAAGCCGCGGTTTTTATCAACGGTGTCGTGAGGGGTCGAAAGGCTACTACGCAAAACGGTCGAAGTAGGACTGGGTTACACTGAAAAAAAAAGTTCAGGGGTTATATCAGGGTGTCTACAAGTCCGGAATTGCCGGAAAGTCAGGAGACAGTACTGATTTTTTAAGGGCGGTCCGGAAGTACTGAAAAAGTTCGTGAAAAAGTCCGGAATTTATTTCATTTTTGTCGCAATTTTAGCAGGAAATTCAAATTTTTAAAATTTTTCGAATTTCGCCAGTTGAAGGTATTGAAGTACTGAATTTTTCTGTTGAGGAGGTACTGAATTTCTTGGGAATGTACCGAAAAAGCACTGGAAAAGTACTGATTTTTAGCCAGCGTGTTTTAGTAGACAAATAGTATGTATGTATACCGCCCGCGTTCCAGGCTTGGAGGCCGAAACTTCCGGGTGCTGGAGCCGTAGCTTCGATTGCTTCGGATGTTACGCCCAGAAGTTTTGGCCTCTGAGCCCGGAACGCGGACGGTATGTCTATATAGCTCGTGAGTACAGCTTCCACGGCCGAATTTTTCTTTCAGTGTAAGACGATGGCCAATTAAACCTCTGGAAGGGGGGATTTTTTTCAGGGTGACAAATCGTCGAATCCTAAAAAGTCGGAAAATTGTGTTTTGGAGCCTTGAAATATTCTCGCGAGGCCGGAACATTCCTGTAATAGTGTTAGTAGGAAGTAGGGTGGTAAGTTCTTACAAAGTCAGGGGAAAAGTAGGAAACGTTACGGGAAACTAGCAAAAGCTAGGGGAAAATAGAAAACGTCAGAAAAGTTTGCCCAACCCTAAAAAATAAAAATAAATTTTTTTGGGAGCCTCGAAATATTTTGTTCAGGCCGGAACATCGCTAGGTTTCCGGGTGATATTACGATCGTGAAAAGTCAGGGAGAACCTGGAATTCTGAAAAATCCAAGCATTTTATTTTCAAGAACTCTGGAAAAGCAGGGAATTTGCCTCTCGTCTTGGAGGAAATTTTCAAAAGAATCCACACTACCCTTCTCGCGTAAAAAAATAAATGATCCGATGATATGTAGCGCGGTGGTTGATGTGGCTTGATTCATTTCTGCTGAATGCGGTTCAAATGTTGACTCTAAATTCTAAAATTACAACCAGAAAATGGCCGATGTGTTTCCACCCCAGCCCGATCGCTTTAACTTCAATACAGATATTTCCGGAAGGAGAGCGGACATCATTATTTCAGTAGGATTAAAAGATCGATAATATTTATGTTTCGTGTGGATTTTGTACTCGAAGAATTACACGCGGCACGCTCTGTTCCGTTCATGAATCGGTCTATTTTGCTCCCGGAGAAGCGAATCAATTGCGGGTAACCTCGAGAGACAGCCTCATCGCGAGAGTAGCAGAATGTTCCGGATTCGAACAACAACAACGATAACTCCGCATTGACGAGCTTCCATTAGACGGAATTCAATGTGTTATCAGTGAGCTTCGTAACAAGCGGCCAATTTACCTCGCTCTGCGTGATACCCGTTTAATTAAGTTTAGCTTCTCCCGGTTAGGATCCTCTTTTGTATGTGTTCTTTTGCTCTGTAGAGAGCTTCGGCTGTTTCCACACCCTTTCTATAGTGATGAAAATTAGTGATCCCAAAAAATGCCGTTAACTTGTACAGGGTGTCTACAAGTCTGGAAATAGTACCGAATTTTAAAGGCAGTCGGGAAGTACTGAAAAATCGCGGAAATTCCGCAAGCAGGCCCGGGATTTTTCATGGTGTCTTGTTTTTTAAAAACCGGGGAAAACCGGGATTCATTAGGGAATGAAAATTTACCAAGAAAATCAGGGAATCTGTTCCAGAAACCGGGAATCTCTTCTCCAACGACCCAGGGATCATTTTGGAACACTTAGGAACATTTTTTGAATTAAAATTTTGAATGTGCGCCAAAGAAATGGCTAGAAGATAAATTAAAATTGATATTCATATCTGAAACTCTGGAAAATAATATTCTTTTCCCCAAGAATATCCCGGGAAAGTGGGAGAAAACTTCGGTTTCTAATCAGGGAATGAGCTTCCGAAAATCAGGGAAACTCAGAGAAAAATCAGGGAATGAGCGTTACCAAGAAAACTAGACACACTGGATTTTTGTCATTTTTTGTCATTTGTGTCGCAATTTGAGCGAGACATTCAGATTTTCGAATTTCGTCAATTTGAGGTACTGAAAAAGTACTGAATTTTTCTGTCGAGGAGGCACTGAATTTCTTGGGAATGTACTGAAAAAGTGCCGTAAAAGTACTGATTTCCAATCGCGCAACCAGGCGGGAGTAGGGGGTTAGTGAGGGCGTCGGAGCAGAGAGGACGAAAAAATATGGCTCGGCGCGATTCATCGGGGGCCATTTTGAGTGCTCACTTGTCGGGTAATTAACACGGAAACCACTCGAAAACTTCTGAGGCGCGCTCTTCGGCGCTCCGACATTTTTCTTCCTCCTCGTCGAGCTTGATTCGATGAGCTTGCTTAAATTTACAACTCGAGGCCGGGGTTCCCGCAACCTTTGGTCCCTCACCCCATGCTGCCACACTGCCGTGCTAAGGAAAAACGCAGTATGAACCTTCAGACGTTGCCAAATTTCCTCCAGTAAAAGTATAATTTACTAAGGAAATTGTGAAAATTTGTTTTCAAAATTTTCACACAATGTTTTACGCACTTTAATCTAAACTGTCTGAAAGTTTCAAGGGAAAATATGTATGAATTTTGTCATAAATACATGTTTTATCGAAGGAAATTTGGCAACTCTCGAATGTTCATACGGCGTTCTTCCTTAGCACGGCAGCACACCGGGGAAGAGTGAAAAGAAAGACAAATTATCATAAAGCAGGGTGAAAAGTTAGGCAGACTGGGCCACGAGTTCTTGAACTTGAACGGTCAGAGAATTTTGCCCAACCCTGAAATCGCCTTACATTTTTTGTGTATGCAACATGGGCATCTAGAGAACACGAATAGTTGCATCCAGACCTAGCCATTGAAAAATCCGGAGCGCCCTAAATTTTTTGTGTATGCAACACGGACATCCAAAGAACACGAATAGTTGCATCCAGACCTAGCCATTGAAAAAGCCTTAAATTTTTTCTGCTTTTGATAACAACATGTTTACACTCATTACATTCGTATATTGTCGTTGCACGAATTTGGGGCGGTTTGGGTATTTTATCAAATCGAAAGAAGGGATAAAATGAGTAATCAAAATTATGTTCCGTCGTTTGAGGAGCGACAGTGTGTACACCGTCGACCCCCATCCTTCCAAAAGAAAAGCTATTACTTAAGTTCTAAGTTTAGAACGTTCACCCCTCTAATTGAGCCGGATATAAGCCGTCAAAGCTTTATTTCGGGATATTCTGCGGTTGACTCGCCCGCGAGGGCCAAAAGCGGGATTCATCAGAATATCGAAAAACGTCCAACGCTAAGATCTCACCGCTGAAACGATGAATCAACTTGAACCCGTCTTTTCGCAGTTTTTAATTACCGCAATCAAGCGCCGCTTTCAGCGAACTTCGAAAGTTTTCAAGCTTCCACGAACGTCTCGCCCCATGAATGAATAACCCCCCGTCTGAAATGTTGGCGTAGCCTAATGAAATCTTAATCAACCCCGAGTCAAAAATTGTAGCGTCGCACAATGGATCGAGTAAATACCGAGAGGTCGGACAAAATTTCGAAACTTTAAACGCTTATAACTACGTTTATACAAAATTTTGAGGTTATAAAAGTGGTTCCATTGGTTTCCTCGTGGAATTTTCTACAGGCAGCAACCCCTCTTTATAATGTGACGATATGAACACCAAAATTTGCAGTTTTTGTCGAAAATTTCATGTCCGACCTCTCCGATTGACTCGATCCACTGCGAGCCGGGTGCAGAAATGACATTTCTTGGTTGCGGTGTCTCAGAACTCAGAACTATTACGGACCCGATCTCTCCTAGAAATTCCTGCCGACCTCCTCCAGAAATCCATCCCCGTTGCTCTTAGTATATCCTGTGTCCGTTTCTTCAGCTGCCAAACTTCACATCCGTATGTTAATATACTTTTGACTACAGCGTTGTATATCCTCCTCTTGTTGTCTTTGGAAATCCGCTGATCCCAGAGGATTCCATTCAACATCGCTATAGCCTTCCTTGCTAAGGTGTTCCTTTCCCTGAAAGCATGCTATTTTCTAATCACCCTCACTTATTTGTCCAGTTTACCTAAAAGGCTCAAGGAAACTTATTCCTAAATTTTCTCTAAAATGATTATTTTATTTGTATAAATTTGGCAACGTTCGAATGTTCATACGGCGCTTCTCCTTAGGAGATTCTCTTGACTTTCGTCCATCATACGATTTGCATAATGTAAGCAGTGACTTTAAATGCTGGGTTTCATATTCAACGGACCGCGAAGAAATGTCACTTAGACTCTGTCAAGACGCGGTTTTAAAAGATTTATTCGCTCATTTCAACGCTTTATTCATGAGTGAAAAATGAAAAGGAGGGAAAATTAGAAGCTTACCATAAAAGGAATCAAAATAATTGATGCTTGTCGTCTTTAGATTTAATTACTTATTGTAATACGGAATTTTGTTCTGAGCGTAACATGCACGAATGTAGTCTAATTTACATCTTTTAAACTATCTACATCGGGAAACTAGCGGTAAATATGTTTTTCTTAGAGGAGTCATGAATACAGGTTCTTTATCGCAATGTGTAGTCCATTTTACATCGTTTATTTTTATGGTGGTAAAGGGTTTTATGGTGAACGGTCAAAGGTACGATACGAAATTCGTGCCTCGTTTTCGGGAGAAATGACTGTCGGAAAATTATTCGGAATGATAAGGAGGAGACTATCGAAGTGACCGTGACACGAATGCTCGATTATGCTGCTCTACCAAGGAAGAACGCCTTACGAACCATCAGGCGTTGCCAAATTTCATTTTGTAAATCTCGAATTTTCGGGAAAATTTGTAAATATTTTCCTTCCAAGTTTTCAGATAATTGTGTTCGCAATTTCACCTAAAGTTCCTGAACATTTCAAGGGAAAATATTCATAACTTTGCTCAAAAATAAACATTTTATCGAAGGAAATTTGGCAACTCTCGAATGTTCATACGGCGTTCTTCCTTAGCAAGGCAGGATTGTGGTTTTATTGTGTCGGGAATTTCGAGGGATCGCGATGCGACGCGTACGTAAGTCCAGTGGCATGTCCGGCCGTCATTAATGTGGCTCGTTGGAAATTTGCGTAGGTGAAGATGAGCCTGCTTTGCTTCGCACAGTGGAATGAGTCCTTCGGGAAGGTTGGACATGAAAATTCGACCTTCCCCTCACGAAAAAACGTCAGTGGCGTGGCGTGAATGATCGATTATCGATATTTCCCCATTTGAAGGTATGGTGAAGAATCGATTATTAAGGTGTTCGTTGCTAACACCCTGAATATCGATCTTTTTCCATAGGTTCAAATGGCAGATCAATCGATGTATCGCAAAGCACGCCACGCCACTGAAGAACGTAACTACACTTCAATGTTGCAAATTTCCCCCGCAAATTGAATTTTAACCGGAAGAATCTCGGGCCTTCCTAACTGAAAATTTCACTGGTTTTTCCTCTGGTCTCATGCGAAAATCTCAAGAATTATAGACCAAAATTGCCCCGCTATATTCTTTTAAAATCTCATTGTTTGAGTCATTTTAGAAACATTAAAACGGTCGAGTTACGCTCCTTCGTTCGGAGAACGACGAATTGTGACTAAAACTGCACACATTCATGTTCATTCAGTTAGGGTAAATATTTTCATTGGTGATTTCCAAAGGGTACTTTTTAAGAAAAAACCAATTGGGCTGCTTTTAAAAAAAGTATTAGATGAAATGTGAACTCAAAGAATTTTCCGGAACCCTTATAAGTCGGGGAAATTTAAACATTTTGCTGCCAACATGTTTTTCTCCCGTCAAGATATTGCATTATTTCATTTTCAAGATGCTTTGCACTCAGAATTGTGTTCGTGATTTGACTTTTTATCAGAAACCATGCCCAAAAATACCGACAAGCCAGGGAATAGTCCGATATTTTTCTGTTCAAAATAACTTACAAGTCAAGGAAAATTTAAATCCAAAAAAACTTGTCACCCTGCCAACAGCGAGAATTGCCATTAGGCGGTAGCAATGCATCGCAGAAAATCCGTTAAAAACTAACAACTGCAGCCATGTACTCTACTGAAGAAAACCAGGGCGCCTGCAATTTTTGTGTATGCAACACGGACATCCCCAGAACACGAATAGTTGCATCCAGACTTAGCTGTTGAAAACGCCGCAGCGCCTTCAAGTTTTCCCGCTTGTGATAAAAAAATGTTTCGCTCATTGCAATCATGCGTCGTTGTTGTACAAATATTGGGCGCATTGAGCAATCAAATTGAAGAAAGAGAAATGAGTAACCAACATTAACGAAGATGATAAGCTTTCACAGTTTCCAAATTGTGTCTGACGTTTTCGATTTATTCGCCCCACTGAGCGTCGCGTCGCTCAAGTGATCCCACGGAAACGCCACTGAACATTAGGGAAGGGCGTGCTCGGCGTACATGTACTCTTTTTGTCTTCATGAAGCTCTAATTCCTCTCACTTCGTGGGTTTGTCCCGAACTGCTCGTTGCAACATACCCACGTCAAGAACGGGCGTTACCTATTTTCCAATTATATTTTTAGTCTGCTCTTGGGTCCGCTTTTATTATACTTGACTCGGTTGGAAAATCGTTCGTTGAATAACAAGTAGAGTGTAAATGTATGTCAGTAAACGTCGAAAAACATGTATCTCAATGTAATCGAGCGAAGACATGTGTTTTGGAATTGAAATTTGAATGTGAAATATGACTCAAATGTGGCATGGTGTGCTTTGCGATGCATTGATTTTTCTGCCGTTTAAACCTATAGAGAAAGATCGATAAGCAGGGTGTTTGCAACGAACACCTTGATGATAGATCTTTTTCCATAGCTTCAAATGGGAAAATGTCGATTATCGATATTCATGCCCCGCCACTGTCAGAGTCTTTCACATGTACAATACTCTGTAAGAGCAACTACATTTTAGAGACTGTGCACTACCATCCTCCCAAAGAATTGAGCAATCATCCTAACCTAATTTGCAAAAGTACGCTCGGCACAGTGCTCACCGTGACGTTCATTGGTCTTCGTAGGCAAATTTTATTTGTTTTATGGCTCAACGAGTTGCGCATCAACCATCATAAGGCGAAAAATCCGACTTAACTTTTGCCCCGCTTGATTACATTTCGTCACCCTCCGGCCAAAGTATCACAAGCGCCATGCGACGTTTCAAAATTTTCGCCGCCATTTCGTTTTTTACAGAGAAATTGTAGGTTGAATCTGTGCGAAAACACTGAATTTCATCGGCAGCACAAAGGAAGTCGAGGGAAATTTTTCGGGCATCTTCGCTGAAAAACCTCTCTGTAATAAAATAAAATGGCGGCGGATATTTTTGAACGTCGCATGGCTTGTGATACTTCGACCGGGAGGTGACGACATCCGCAGGAGTAAAAACATGACCGAATCTTCGGTCATGAATTGGATGGATTTCTGCCAAACGGAACTACTTGCATCAAGCCATGAGCCCTGAGACCCATAAGTACCTATGCATAACAGGGCGCACGTCATAATGCACATAGTTCCGTTTGGTAGAAATACGTTCAATTCGCATTAAAAATCGTTTCGTATGTGCTCGGCGGCAACAACCGACTCGACGAACCGAGGCGTCAAATATTGCCCTCGACGACAATTTGGTTCTGCGGTTCGATTTTAATGTAGACGACGCCTTTTTTCTTTCCTCCGCTCTCTGCTCTCTCTCTCTTTCTCACCCCCCTCTCTCTCTCTCGCTCGTTGCCACGCCGGAAAATGGTATCGATGAGTGATAACGTCTCGTCAATGTCACAAGTGCGAGTCTACCGAATCGTGTTTGCGAAACCAATTCGGCGCGCCCCCACTCACCCACGCAGGGTTGCCGCAGTCTGAGAAAATTGGGAAATTTCGGGGAAAATTGGGAAATTTAAGGGGTTAGTATTGGGTGCAAAGAGGGCATTTCTTGATTGCGGTGTCTGAGAATCTTTGCTGATGTTTTATTCATTATAATATGTATAGAATTCGTCGAAATTTTTACTGAATTTTCTTCAAAATTTTACAGTTCTCGAAATGAAAAATTTCAGCAAATTTACCCGAAGGTTTCGTTTCAAAAATATTAATTAGCAGTGGAGATTTGAAACGCACCGCAACCATGATATGCCCTTTTTGCACCCAACGCCTCCAATTATTTAATCACCCTAATTTGCTTCTCAGAGTGTGTGACGTCTCGAACAACGAAAGTCATGTATTCGGGTTTGAAAGTGGCGATTTTAACAATCCCGCTTCTCCTCCAATGTCAGGGAATTTCATCGAAAATTTTTCAGGGAAATCAGGAAAATGTTAGGGAATTTCATCTTCTGCATTCTATAGCCGTCGCCAAATTCCGCTCGATGAAACACGAATCTTCTCGGAAACTTACGATTATTTACGATTACTTATGAAAATTATATTCGTGATTACACCCGAAGTAACTGAAAATTTTGAGAAATAATTATTACAACTTTTCCTTGAGAATAATTTTCGGCAAAACTTTTGGCAACGCTCGAATGTTCATACGACAGTACGCTCGATGAAGGCACCGATTGCCGAATGGCGAGGTTTCACAGCGACGAGGCGAGCAGGTTGGAAGTAACCTTTACCTTTTGCCGAGCCTCGGAGGGAAGGCACAATATTCATTCGTCTCAGTCTTCGAAATGCCATGAGGTGGATTTTAATTGTGTGGAGATGGATTTGGTTTTGAAAAATGTGATCTTTAGTTGCGCTATCAATTTATTCAACCACTTTTTTGGTCGTATGGTCATCATAAAAGTATAAACGAAGTAATAATTAAAATGAACTTCAAATGTTAGTATGAAGTATAGGAAACAGAAAGGTTCGATTTCTACGGTTTTTCTGAAATTTATTCAGGGTGTCTACAAGTCCGGAACTAGTGCTGCTGCTGATTTTTAAAGGACGGTCCGAAAGCACTGATAAAGTGCGGAAATTCTGCCAAAAAGTCCGGAATTTTTCTCATTTTTGTCGCAATTTGAGGAAGAAATTCAAAATTTTCAAATTTCTTTACATGGAGCTACTGAGAAAGTTTTAAAATATTCTTTTTGAGGAGATACTGAATTTCTTGGGAATTTTCTGAAAAAGCACTGTAAAAATACTGATTTTTGGCCAGCCTGTTTTAGTAGACACCCTGATTATCGTGCTTTTCTTCGTTGGACTTTCGTAAGAAGTTTCAGACCGAGAACCTACTTTTTTCCTCATTCAACTGCGAGAAAAGTCGGTCTTTACAGTTTACACGGGTTCGCTGTCGGACTGATCGCCGGAAATTGATGCGGAAAACGATGACGGAGCGAAAATTTTCCGCAGCGAAAGTCCGCGGCGAGTGGATGCTCGAATTAAAATTACACGATCCCGGGTGGATCAGTAACGAGGCATCATAATCGACTATCGATATCATCCCATTTAAAGCTATAGTAAAGAATCGATTATTTTGGTGTTGTTCGCGAACGCTCTAATAATCGATCTTTTTCGTGGGTTTGAATGGCGTCAATCGAGACATCGTCAAGCGCGGCACGCCACCGGGGTGGATGGGATCGAGCCGGAAATCACTTACTCGGCGAAAAAGTTGAAAGTTGGCGTTGGAGGGTGAAAAATGATTACCGTCAACGTTTCCGTTATCCGATGGAACAGTTGCACTGCTCCTTAATTATTAGGGTGGCGGTGAATTTTTTAAGGGGTGACCTGGACTCGGAGCGCCCCTCGATTCCTCCTTCCCCGTCTTCCGGGCGCGCTCAAGTCGAGAGCTTTTCGGGTTAATTATTAATACGGTGCAATACTGACATTAGCCCGTCCCGTCCCGTCGTCGCCTCTCCAGTCCGAGCGCCACTAGCGCCGTGCTGACAGCGCACGGTGGATCGAGTCAATAGGGAAGGTCGGACATGAAATTTTTGACTTAAATTGCAAATTTTGATGTTTAATTCCCCACATTTTAAAGTTCAAGGAGTGTTCCTAGTAAGAAATTCCACGAGGAAACCAATGAAACCACTTTTAGAAACTCAAATTTTGTATAAACGGAGTTATTAGCTTTTAAAGTTTCCAAATTTTGTCCGACCTTTCCTATCAACTCGACCCACTGTGCGGCGGTGGCGGTTCTGCAAGCTGGCTGAACTGGGTTTTCTCCATTTAAATCCGTGGAAAATATTGATGATAATTCAGGCAAGTTCCCTGATCTATTTTCTATGTACATTTAACAATAGTCTGATAAACTTGGGTCTTTCAGAACTGACTTGATTTAAAGAGGTCCTAGAAGATGATGACGAAGAATTATTAGAGGGAAAGGATGAGGGAGATGAAGGAGTTGGAGAAGAGAGGGACCACGAAGCCAAAGAATTATTCGGTACCTCCCTCCTGTTTTTTACTTTCGCGCTCCCCTAGTTTCTTTATATTTTTATTTTTCATCTTCCTTTTCTTCTCCTCCTCTTCCACCTTCTCCTCCTTTAGGAATTTCGGAAAATTTTTCCCTGTGAAGTTACATACCCGGAGTAGAGATTAAAGAGGAAGAAGTAGTAGTAGTGGAAAATGAGGAAGATAAAGATGAAGAAGAGGAAGATGACGGAGGAGAAGAGGGAGACGAAAAAGAAGGAGATGACGATGACGAAGAAGAAGAAGAAGAAGATGGAGATGAAGAAGAAAAAGAGGGAGACGAAGAAGGTGAAGATGACGAAGAAGAAATGGAAGATGAAGGAGTAGGAAATCCACCTCTTCTTCTTCTTCCATCTCCTTCTTTCGGAATTTTGGTGCAATTTTTCTCCGTGAAATAATAGCAAAGATCTAAAATTACCGAAAACGTGTACTTAGTCGGAGATCTGGGAACTAGAAACGTCATCGCTGGCGGTAAAATCCAGGAAATACGAATAACAATTCGACAAATGCCCTGATTGATAATGCGCAGCACTCCCGGTGCTCCCTTTCGGAACCCCGGTAGCTTCTCCCGCGACAGGTGCATCATATTTTCAGATACCCCGTTGAATCGCATCACGCCGGAGGTGAGGGAACGGGGGTGCAGTTTTCCTCGGATCGGAGGAGAGCGAAGGCGAAGGGGTGGTGGAGAATACCTGACATGGGTGCGTAATAATACTGACGTGTCAAAGAAAAACGCCGTATGAACCTTCAGCCGATGCCAAATTTCCTTCGACGAATCACGAATTTTTGGGAATTTCGAACAATATTTTTCCTCTGATTTTTCAGAGGACTTCGTTTGTAATTTGATCCAAGACGTCTGAAAATGTCGAGGATAATAATGCATACATTTTCTCCAAAATAAATGTTTTCTGAGAGGAAATGTGGCAACATTGTAATGTTCATACGGCGTTCTTCCGGAATAATGCTCCGCTCAACCACGGAAACGCACTGCATTGTGCTCGATCGCATGAAGTGCGCACGGAGACTGTGTGAAATTGGCAGGTTACACAATGTACTTTTATTCCACTCCTCCCTTTCTTGGTGCCGCGATTTATGAAAAAGGATGATTCTTTATATCGTTGGCAAAGAAAAGCACTTTTAAATCCCGAAAAAAGCGGTTCTATTTTCGACTCGAACGATTTTATTCTTCATGCAAACTGATCGCGGTTCCACGCACGAGTCGTTTTGACAGGAAGTTGGTTATTTTGCCAATGTGCGTTTGAGTGCAGTACAAAATTGAAAATTTCAATACAGAGAGAAAAAGCTCATTTGAGCACAATTTCCCCTCAAAGAGATAAGCTGTTCGGCGCAAGACTATAGTTACAACCCTTGATTCAAGAGGAAATCCTCTTGGCGGCAAATTCAAGGGGAGATGATATATTTTAGGCACCCCGTATGTCTATTTCCCTTCTGGTAAAAATTAAGGCTCTCTTCCAGTGGCGTGGCGTGCTACGCGATAATTCGATTGATCTGCCATTTAAACCTACGGAAAAGGACCAATAAACACGGTGTTTTAATTAATAGTTTAAATTCAATCGGGTTTGTTTTTCTTTGAACACTGGAAAAAAAAACACATTGGATCTAGAGTCCAGACTCTTGAAAACATTGACAAGAAAAAGGACTCTTGATTCAATCAGATTTAAGCTTATATCAAAAGGAAATTCGCTCAAATTAAGAGGCTTGGTTCTTGATTTAAGCTTAAATCGGATTGAATCAAGAGTATTTTTTCTTGTCGATGTTTTTAAGAGTCTGGACTCTAGATCCAATGTGTTTTTTTTTCCAGTGAATAGTTTGTTTGTTTTATTTAGGCTGTTCTTTTTCCGTTTTGTTAACTCTTCATTCTAGGCAAATTAAAACGCTGGGCATAAATTTTTATTTTCTTTAGTCTGAAACTCCAGTAAGCTAAGTGCTTTTATGTAGTTAGGACACTCGACATTGGTTCAGGGGAAACGTCCGATTCTGTTAATAAGTGATGTTGAATGTTTTTCCCTCGCATTTACTCTCCGCGCAGTCGGACCCGAGGGCACTTATATCGAAAATCGATCGTCGATTCGACCGCAATCGATAGATTGTGTTGCTAGGATAGGGATCTATCGATTCGATAACGATTCAACGGTCGGATACGTCGCGTCGCGGCAAGGAGCTGAATCCTCGGCGAACAAAGGTCGTTTCTCGCGGGTAATCTCTTCTCGCTGCGTCTGAGCTCCTCCGGATCTGCCGTGATGGCGAAGACAGCAGTAAGTGCACGCTAGGATGAACCCCAAAACACACAAAAGCACGTGCTAATCATGGCTCATACGGAAAGGCACTTACTGCTCTCTTCGCTATCACGGCGGAGATGCATGTTAGAGCGCTTAAGCTTCGCCGGGGGAATTAAGAACCGGAGTAATGTCATGCTAAGGAAAAGCGCAGTATGAGCCTTCAGGCATTGCCAAATTCCCTTCGAATAGCAACGAATTTTCCGGAAAATTTGTGAATATTTCTCCGTCGATTTTCTGGAGCATTTTGTTTCGAAATTTGATCTGAAGATTCTGAAAATTTCAGGGGAAAGTATTTATAACTTTCTTCAAGAATGGATATTTTTGGGGGTGAAATTTGGCAACATTCGGATGCTCGTACGGTGTTTTTTCTCATGGCAGAGTAGGCAATGGATTAATTTAATTTGGGAGCTCCACCAGATTTCTTGAATTTACTCTCGCCAAGCGTGTACGTTTTTCGCGCGGATTTTCTCCCCCCCCCCCCCCTCGCCCGAGCAATCAGGAATAATGGAGACACCCGCCCTCTGGCTCTCACACCCTCGCGTCGCTGCTGCGGTGCCCTCGATGCCGGCTTGGAAAGTTCTCCAAGTTCGAATCAGAATGATTCCAGGGTTCTTATTGGTCTGGAAAATCGGGAAAACCTAGAATGGACCACTAGACAAGGTACAAATTAAAGGATTCTGATACATATTTCTTAACCAAAATTTCACGTGCAACATGATTCTCGCAACGAAAATTACTGAAACCAACTCCTAACGAAGATATTAACGTTTTTATTCCACATTGGTTACGAGGAATTTGAGCTGCCCGCTCACAAGAAACTCAAAGCTCTGCGTGAGTCAAATCGCTCACTACAACGGTTTCGGAAATCTTCTCAATCGAGCAATGTTCATTTCCCACCATGTGTTGTTCAAACTATCAGTAACTTGCTATAGCTGAGCCAAAGCGTCAAGATTGAGGTTGCCAGATTTTTATATCGCAGAGCCTGTCATGATAACGTTTAGCGCGCGATTTGAATCACGTAGAGCATTGAGTTTTCATGAGCGGGTGGTTTGAATTCACGTATCAAGAATCATTAAATATTTTCGTAAGGAGTTTATTTCGGTAATTTTCGTCGTGCGCATCGTCTTTTACGTGAAATTTCGGTTAAGAAACATGTATTAGAATGCTGAAATTCGTACCTTGTCTAGTGGTCCATTCAGAGGGAGAAAAGCGACTTAAAAACCTGAAAAAGTCGTAGAATTTGAGACGGGGTGTCTACAAGTCCGGAATTTCCGGAAAGTCCGGAAATAATATTGATTTTTTAAGGGCGGTCCGGAAGCACTGTAAAAGTGCGGAAATTCCGCAAAAAGTTCCGGATTTTTGTTAATTTTTTGTTGCAATCTCAAATTTTTGAAATTTTTCCAATTTCGTCAAATGGAGGTATAGAATAATTACTTCTTTGTTGGAGGAGGTATTGACTTTCTTGAGGATGTACTGAAAAAGTACTGTAAAAGTACTTATTTTTGACCGGCCTGTTTTAGTAGACAGCCTGTTGATATGAAAGTGCGTCAAGTCCGAAATTTGTTTCACAGATTGTGGAATCCGGGCCTCGATTTCTCGAAAAGTTAGGAAGTTTCGCCCGACCCTGAAAGATCAGAGAATTTTGCTGCGGAGACTCAAAGATTTTTCTTCCAGTCGCAACATTGCATTTCATAATTGTATTTAATTTTTTTCGGAAATATTAGGGAAAAATTAAATAATATCGGATCAGGGAATTTCATGGTTAAAACCCCAAAAAGCTAGAGAATTTAAAGTCCAAAAAAGCGGCACATGAATTGCATCTGACGATGCTCTCAGGCACCACTCGTGTAAGTTTGCGAATGTGGACGGTAGTATGTCACCGCCGCCGGATTTAGGGATCTAAATTGGAACTTTACCACGCTCGGAAATTCTTAGGTAAACTCTACTTTCCCGGGAAATTTACTCGGAAAAACACACACACGCGAGTAAATACACGGTAAATAGAACTTGATGCATCAAGTTAATGTTCTCCCTCTCCTTTCAAAATTACCTCGCGCTACAACAAGTGCGGCGTATTTTTCTCTGCTTTGAAATCCCGGAGTCGTTGTCGGAACGGAATAACAATAGGTAACAGAATCTAGACACAGCGTCCTCCTTTCAGAGGAAAGATCAAAGAGAAATGAAGGGGAAGACTCGGATTTTTCCTTGCAATATTATTACGGACCCCGGGTAATCGGGCGCCTTTGTGTGCAATTTACAAGATCTTTTTTCTATCTCGGCTGTTTAGTTCCTTGGATCCTCAATCCTCCTCATCTCGTCTCCTCATCGATGCGGCGCAGTGTTCTTCAGTCAACAATAATGATAATAACTTAAATTTTTTAATCAAAGTTGGATGATAGCGAGGTCTGAGACGAGCGTCCTTCCACCCCTTTCCGCGAAGTTTTCACCTCTCTAGGGCGAAAATCTGGAGCGGAACAAGGAAAAAGTCAATTTTTGTAATTGATATTTTGTAAAGATTCCACCCTTTTTGCCTAGCATTTTTCAGGGTTGCCACAGTCAGGGAATATCGGGAAAACCGGGAAATTTTAGGGAATTTTAAAAAGTCTGGGAAAATGACGAAAATGTCAGGGAAAAATCATGAAGTCACCTTTATTTGCTTTCTTGAGTGTGTTTGACGTTTCGAACAACAAATTTTACCTGAAAACTATTTCTAACTCCACCCTTTCCGTTGTCGTTAATTAGATCGACCTCCTTGGTCGAACCGAACTGATAAAAAAGAAGTATGATCACCTGAATCGAACTTTCGATCCTTCAAATCGAAATGTCGCCTTGATGAACCAAATTATTAAAGCGACACGGAACAGCAAACGTTCGCCAAGTACGATCGAAGTTTTTTTTCAGTGCATAATTTGCAAGCTCCGTCAGAGCGCAGTTTTTATACCATTTGTATAATTTATCGGTGCATAAATTACTTACACGAATAAAATCAAAATGAAATGTTTAGCGCATCAGTCCAATTGAATTTCGTCTAAAAATAAACGAGATTCGAACGCGTGTCAACGATCGAAATAAGGGAGCGGGCTGTAAGAGATCGTTACGTCTCACCGAATTATTTTCTCCCACTCCGCTCGGATTTTTATACGAGATTTTTTCTCAATTGAACGAGGGCACCTGCTCCATTTATGGCTCCGTACGCGCTTCGAAAGGCTTCATTCAGTTCGCGGAAAATTTTATTAGGTTTGAACCGCGCTCATTGAGCACGAAAATCGTGGAGTGGAGCGAGCGGAGAGGGTGAAAGTCCAGAGACGACAGCTGACGCTCTCTATCGGCGGAACCGTGGAACTTTTACTCGAAAGCTCCGGCGCTTTCGAAGTTTCGACGCGAGAGGGAGCTGATGTGTCGAGAGGCTCCAAGCGCGTCCAAGTTCCCATCGCCACCGCATGTTACAAAGAGCTTACTTTTTCCCACCATTGTAAACATTTACAGTAATTATGACGCGCTCCAAGTGAAGTGAACACGCGTGCCCCCACCCGATCGATGCCTCGTTGTCGAATCGGGTGTTTTTACTGGTTTTTCCAACTCGATTGGCGTTTTGAGGAAATACGCCGTATGAGCATTTAAATGTTGCAAAATTTCCTTTCGGAAAATTTTATTTTTGAGGAAAGTTATGGATATTTTTCCCTCAAATTTTCAAACACGATAAATGATACAGGGTGTCTAGCATCAGGAAAAACCGGAAAGTATCAGGAATTTTGGTCGATCAGGAAAAACTCAGAAAAATATCAGGAAAATCGGAAAAATCGGACGTTTTATCAGGAATTTTTCTCACTTTGGCAGAAAATTTAGTTTCCGCATTCATTTATGCTATAAATATAGTTTTTACGAGAAAAATCAGCAAAATATCTGGAATTTTCAAAATGAAAAAATCAGGAATTTTTTATAAAATATTAGGAAAAATCAGGAAAATATCAATGTTTTTCAAAATTAAAAAATACTAGACACCCTGATCAAGATTACGTGCCATATCATCGGAAAAATTGGAAGAGAAACATTCATTTATTTTTTCAAAAATTTGCGTTCTGTCAAAGAAAATCTGGCAACGTCTGAAGGCTTACCCGGTGTTTTTACTCAGCAAGATTGTGAATAATTCGCTACTTAGATTTTCTTATTTAGATTTAGCGCAGCAGAAATTAACCACCTACGCCATTCCTATGCTACTAACAATACGCTTGAGGAAAGTCTATTTTGCAGTAAAAACAACTGAAAGCAAGCAAAATAAATTAAATGAACGGAATACAATTTTTCTTCAATATTAGTATTACTAGTATAAAAATAAAAGATAATCAAACTCGTAGATCTTCTTAGAATCCGAAAGAATTTGCACAATCTTTGCTGCTTCGCAATGTTATTGGTTTTTTCCTGCAAACTGACCCACGCCAGTTCATTGATCTGCATCTAATCTAAATTGCGCTCAGATACTTGGTTTTATGGAACAAAACTCGAAAATATAATGATGACTTTTGAGAATATCCATCTCAATCTGCAGTATTGCACATTCCTTTCAAATTTTTTTGAGCCAAAACTTCAGGTCAATTGAAATTTGGCAAAGCAGAAAGTGGGGAAAGGGAGAGAGTTTCATGAAGAAGTTAAATGAGGGAAGACAATTCCCGAAAAGTTAAGGAGTCCCGTAGAAATACAGTAAGAGCTAGCAAATTTCGCCGTTTAGACTTCGAATTTTGACCCTTAGCCCAAATATCTATATTCTTATCTGCTGCAGCTAGGTGTTCTAAGGTCGAGAATTGAATTTTGCGTGGAATGCTCTTATTCAACACCCATGAAGGGCTACTGAAGACCAATTTCTGGTTTGAAAAATCCACTAAACCGCCCTGTTTTTAGTAGATCTAATTTTAATCATAATCTGTTTTTTTTTTTATTTTTGCTAATCGATTGGTATTTTATTCTGTTTCAGGTGAGTTATTTGGAGTTCTTTACTTTTATCAGCGCCCTCCGTTTGTAAGTAAACTGTCGTATACCTGTGTCTTGTAACGGGCCATTTCCTAGGTCATTCTTCATTTAAAGAAAGGAAGGTCGTATTTAGATGTTGTTGCGTGCCAATATTCGCAAAAATATGGATATACCTGTGTTTTGTTACGGACCATTTCCTAGGTCATTTTTCATTTAAAGAAAGGAAGGTCGTATTTAGATGTTATTGCGTGCCAATATTCGCAAAAATATGGAATTAGTCCTGTAGATCTCTAGAACGAACGATGATAAAAATGATAATTTACATAGTTTGAACAGGGACATTATCCATTCCATTTCGTAATATTAAATTACCTGGGTCGTATGTCAAAAGTTCTTAAATAAAGAATTGTTTTATCTGTAGGGAGCGAGTATTTCTTGCCGATTGCTGCAAAAATTATGGAATCGGCCCAGTAGATCCGTAGATCGAACTTGATTCTTTTTTTCTTATATATGACAAACCTAGGGTAGCTAGGCCCCTTTTAAAGGGTGATATTAAACTTTAAACGTCGGAAATCAAGCATGATTTTTGAAATTAACAAAACTCATGTCTGAAAAGATGTAATTTAGAGACCTACTTCTCTCCGTGTGTGAAATTCAATGAGAAACCTTCTGTTTTTCCCACATACTTGAATTCATCGACGAAAGTAGACTTGAAAGTTGTATTAATATACTTTTCCATTTTTACTCCTGGAAAGTTAATAGAAGCGAAAGGATCGAAGTGTCTGCAAGGGCGTGGTTCGCGGTTATGGAGTGTGTCCATAGCTAGCCGAGATTGGTAGATGCTTTTATTTCACGAATAGACGCCATGATGCCACCGATTCTTGAAATGCACGATTTCCTCCTTAACCCTCTGGAGAAAATTTTTTTCGTCCTTGCAGGAGGGCATCACGAAGAAAGAATAAAAAAGTGAGAAATGAGTAAACATGCGGAAATTTACAAACTATGATTTTTAATATTATCGTTGAACACCCTCGAATGTCACAGAGCCCACGCTCCATTAGTTTGCGCACTTCCAGACTGCAACAGAAGATCGTCTGGCTCACTTTTACGCGTAAAGTAGGTAAATGCAACAATCAAAATAGAGGATTTTTTGTCGTGGGCTAGAAGTGCGTAAATTTATTTGGCGTGAACCTAAATGCTGCTGAAAATGCCAGTAAGTTTTGTGGTGGAAGGGCGTATCCACCAAATTTAAAAATAGTAAAAAAATGCCTTTTCCAATTCCTTGATAAAATTATGCTGCTTGATACAATCCATTGAGGGTAGATTTCCACCATGATGTCTAGTTCTTTAAAAACCGGAATTCATCAGGGAATGAAAATTCACCGGGAAAATCAGGGAAAAATCAAGAAATTTGTTCCAGAAACCGGGAAAATCAGGGAATTTGTTCCAGAAACCGGAAATAATGTAGAAGCTTTCATTGACCAGATAATATCAACATCAGGAACATTTTTTGAATCAAAATTTTGAATTTGCGCCAAAGAAATGGCTGTAAGATTAATTAAAATCTATATTCATATTTGAAACTCTGGAAAATTATTTTCCCTTCCCCAAGAAAATCCCGGGAGAGTGGGAGAAAACTTCGGTTTCTCATCCGGGAGTGAGCTCCTGAAACTCAGGGCAAATCAGGGAAAAATCAGGGAATGAGCTTTGCCAAGAAAACTAGACACCATGATTTGCACTTACATCGGTTTGAAAACGTGGTAAAATAAATGTTGTACTGTTCAGTTACGTTTTCGCACTTCAAAAAGTGTAGGAAGAAAGATTCTTCTTGCATTCTCACAATCAAGTGATAAAGTGGCAGAATGAAAGAGGGGAATCCTGAGAAGCGCTTTTGAAAAACTCATAAAAATAAGCGCCGCTTCTCCCTTAAGGGCCTCCGCTTTTTATTATCTTTGTTTTAGTCTGGGATTTTATCACCTCAACATTTGACAAGCGAAACGAAGCTGCGACGGATTGGCGCTCCTCCGTAGTAAGGGCGTATCCCAATTTTCAAAAGAGCCCCAGAAAACAGAGAGCTATAAGGCTAATAGGGCTCATCCAAATTAGAGTTGCGCCCTTACGTCAGAGAAGCGACGAAATCTAAAAGCCCGCGTCTAGCGAAAAATGGAATAAGGCATTCCGAAAAGAGGAAATGAAAGTAATTAGGTTACCAGTTTAATTCTCCTCATCACGGATTCATTTTTCGCAACGGTGAATATATTATGATGCTTTGTTTTATCCCTTCGACGGCAAGATTCCCCCAATTTTTTCGCGCCAGCCTGCTTGCGTCGCTATTCAGCAGGTTCTAGTTGACGAGTCTTCACCGCGCAGGGGAAAACGCCTTCAAATGGGCGTGATACCACATGGCTACATGGGAGTTCGAATAGTTGTATCATCGAAACGAATCAAGAATCGGCAGGCAAACTTCTTGTTTCTGTTGCTCATTTGTCGTGTTGAGGGTGAAAATTGTTGACGCTGAGGTTGCCAGATGTTTCACGATAAAAAATTTATTAATCCTGTATGTTGAAATAATTACTTCTGAAATTTTCAGACACTTCAGATTAAATCCAGAATAAATTGTTCAAAAAACGCGAAGAAAAATATTCAAAGGTTTCCTCGGAAATTGGTCCATAACCGACTTTAAAATTCCAGGGAAGACATTATGCTTTTCTGGAAACAAATTGGGTGGCCGTAACACCTACTATAGTTACGTTTGGAAAAATTTTTAGCGGAGAAAAGTCTTATTTTGACCCATCGAACATGCTTTTGCATTCAGGCAGTTTAAACCTGTAAGATACTGTGTATTGGTTCGATGACTTAAGTTGAAGAACGAGCGCCTCCAATTGCGACGTTGCGAATCTCAACTGAAATTTTATCTTTTTTTATTGGAATCGAACCAACAATTTCTCTCGAATTATACAGCGGATTTTTCAACTCATTCAAATTAGATCACAGTAAACAAATGGATATTTTGGTTGGTTTTATTCGGAAGCAATAAAAAATAAAATTGGAGATTTTGTAATGTTGCAGCGGAGTCAATCATTTGTCAACTTTCCGAATCGAATAAGCCATAAAATCCATTCAGCCATCGGTTTGGCCACAGATACTCGACACCAAGCAGGTTTATAAACGGAGTTTTACCTTAAGAGCTCGAGCAAACTCTTTCTTTGCTCAGGTTAATTGCAGCACTACGGGGCTAAATATAGCGGAATTCCGTTCAATCGCGGCGCATCCGATTTAAATCGACAGGCGGACATCTACATGCTAAAAGCAACTATGTTACCAGCAAACTCTATGCACACAGTTCTTTTTAGCATAAGTACGTTTACTTCTGAAAGTTTCCCTCATACCATCCCGCAACTTTCGTCAAGAATAGAGTTCGCCCGTTGAGATATTCATGAGCCGGGTCTTATTTTTGCATCTTGTGTACTCAGCCGATATTTTCGTCCCCTTGTTAGCTTTTCCGCTCTCTGTACGTACACTTGCTCAATTTCGGGTAGGACGGTAAGTGATTGGAAATTGATTATATTTCATGGGTATTCCGACGGTAATTCCGCCGTCTTTCAAAATCACGCGTGATTGTCGATAGATTAACCGGTATGAGGCGATTTCGCCGCTCCTCTGACGTAAGCGCGTATCTCTATTTTCCATATAAGCCGCGGGAAGCATGGATTTATATGCAAAACAGGGCTCACGTAGAAATTGAGATACGTTGTTATGTCAAAGAGGCTGATTCGGAGTGTGCGTGAGGCATTGGTTTTCCTCGTTCTTTCCAAAACACGCATGATCACCGATTGATAAGGCGACTCGCAGAGAGCACCCACCCTGCCGAAGTCTATTCTGCATGTGCTGCGTAAATGTATCGCACTGAAGTTTTCCAATTTGACCTAGGAGTTTTTGGGTTTCTTGTGTCACATTGTTGAGTTTCGAGTTCGGTTCCAATCTGCGGCTGTGCTCGAAGTTGGTAATTTCATCCTTTTTCTAAATCGATAAGCCTCTACAAGGTAACGACAAGTAATTCTTACGGTCTGCATCGCCAACCCTACCTTGGACTGCATTTTGCAATTTGGAGCTATAAATTCTGGCTCTTCTGGAAAAACACTTATGTGCATAGGGAAACTAATGGCACATACGTTGTTTTTAAACCAGGCTATAATCTATAGATCCAAATTGCAAAATGTTGTCCAATTTGTTGAATAGAGCTGGATCATTTGGTTTACATTTTGAAATTAGGGACTAAAATTTTCTGGCTTAGCTGTAAAAACACTTACCCTTGTTTCTCGCACGAAAGACCGTAGCTACTTATTAATGTTGCCAGATTTTTTCTTGCAAAATGCTTTTTTACCGAGAGAATTTTTGGCATTTTGAACTGAAAATTTCTCCGATTTTTTTTCATATCTCATGCGAAAATCAGAAATTTTCTTACAAAAACTGCACCGGTTTATTCTTGTAAAAATTGAATTTTTTGAGTCAATTTTGCTACCTTGGAATGGTGTTACGTTCCTTCGTCTCGGAAACGAACGTTATGTGCTGAAGGAAATTAATTTTACGTACCGTCTTTTTAAAATGAGCCAGAAATTCCAGTTCACTGCAAAATGTAGTCCATTTGATCCAATACCTTATCAATCGGTGGGTTGATTTCAATTTTGTACTTCTACTTTTACGGCAAATAATTCATTTCATAGCCTATGATTTGATTGGGGCTTCAGATTCAGAGTGGCGATTGCAATATTTTGGATTTCCTCCGATGCAGCCTAAATTCGAGTAAGCCATCGTTCCAAAACGCATACTGAGGAGGTTTTTTTCACGTTCAAGAAATAAGCTGGAGTGGCTGGATCTGGAAAATTTTAAAATCCGAAGAGGAAATATAAATGAAATATTTCAGCCTAACCTGCAAATGAAGCCTTTAACATACAAGCTAACACGATCAGCCACCCCAGGCTAGTTTTTTGCGATTTATGTTCACATTGTGCATGAGAGGAAGCCTCTACCTTTCATCGCGTTTCCGCTCCGATAAACTCGTTGGTTTTTTGTATAGCACCTTTATTGTAGAGCAGAAACGGACACTGGATCCTACACTGCCGTGTTAAGGAAGAACGCCGTATGAGCCTTTAGACGTTGCCACATTTCCTTAAAGAAAAACCGAATTTACTGAGAAAATTGTGAATATTTTCCCTCAAGTTTTTCAGTCAATTTTTTCCACAATTTAATCCAAAATTTCTAAAAATTTCGATAAAAAATGCATGGATGTCCTCAAAAATACATGTTTTATTCGGGGAAATTTGGCAACTCGCGAATGTTCATACGGCATTTTTCCGTAGCGTGGCAGTATAGAGACCTATCCCGAACACGCGATTCTAGTTGAGTGCGATTTTTTCTAACCTTTATTTGTAGTATTAACCCTATGCCTATGTTGCTAATTTTGCATTCGTGGAGGTTCGGGTTGGGAAAATTGGCGTGTACAAGCAAATTTAAATCTCGCATTTTGTGTCATTTACGTCCAGCGTCTTCGACATTTTGTCCGTCATTCCAAGTACTCCGTAGAGCGGACAATTTAAAAGACCACGTACTGCCGTTTTGCTCACAGTACGTAAGTAAGTAAAATGCTAAAGTCAACGCTCAGATTTGCCGAACAACTTTTTACATCATTTGAACAGAGAGCCAATCCGTGTACTCCTCTACGTCTCGGCCAATCTTCAAGAATGCTGGCTGGCCACCACATTCTACAATTATATTTTCTCCATGGGCTCGGTGTTTCAAACGATAAATCTTGCCTGAAAACTATTTAAAATTATGTCTTTTTAACTATTTGGCGCATCAAACTGATTGCGGTGGACGCACGAGTCGTAAAGGCAGTACGTTAGAATTTTTTAGCCAAGGTGCGTGTTATAAAAATTGCATAAACTAGTGTTGCACTGAACAGCGTATCTTTTAAGGGAAAATTGAAGACCTTAAATCAATAACCGGCTGAGTGCCAAAAAAATGAAAATCGAGTTAGACCCCGAATAGTGTTCTGTGTACCAAGGACAGCAACCTGTGAACCGGGCTGAATGCCACGACCATGATAGTAGTGTGCAGTGTGCCCCGATGGATAGCGGAACGTGGCTTGTGCTGGGCAGTCCGTCGGAAATAAATGTTGAATAACGGAAACTTGACTTTTTGACACTTATCCTGTTATTGACTTAAGGTCTTCAATTGTGATCATATGAGCTTTTTCCCTCTACATCGAGATTTTCAGCTTTATGCTGATTTTTAACGCACGTTGGCTAACAAATTCCAACCTACTGTATCTGACATATCTTCAGTTGTAAGGGAATTTTACCAAGACGTGTTAGGAAATTTTACCAAAATGTGTCAGGGAAACCAGGAAAATTCATTTTCTAAATTCCGTGGCAACCCTGTTAGTGACTCTGGGGCAGCTCTGCGGAGGGCTAAAATACGGGAACCAATCAGAACTGGATTCCTTATGTCTTAACCCCAAGGGATTGAAGCAGGGTCTTCCGCGGGTGCGACACACAGGGAAAAACGCGCGAAGAAGCCGCGGTGAGTAGCGTTAGCGACGTGGCGTGACGTGGCGTGACGAGCTGAGTGCGTCGGGAGCACGTGGGGGACGCATGCCTCGGAAGGGACGTTAACGGTCGTCGCCGGGAGACGGGGTCCGGGATTGGTCGGCGGCACGCCTCCCCCCTCCCCCGCCCCCGCGCCTCCCGCGCGCGGCCCGCCGCTCGCCATTGTTCGCACGCCCGTCGCCGATTGAATGCCGCGATCCTCCCCGCGAGTTTTTTTCCGCAGTTCCGTTCCTTCCACGCATTTTTTCGTGCGTTCCAGTTTCCGTCGCTCCCCGGTGCGATCCTCGATGACTCCCGCTACGGTTTTTTCGACCGCGTAGAGTGCTCGTCGTACTAACGTTGCGCCGTGAAAGGCCAAGTGACTTCGGAACGCTTGATAGAGTGAGACTTCAAGAATCGCACAATATCGATGGCTAAAGTCGAAAAATATACCTCCGTTCCGAATGAAGTTGTAAAATTTCAAAAATGAAAGGAAAATTCGCAGTGAAGATTTCTCAACAGAACGAAACTTCATGTGAAATTTTGTGAAATTTCCTCTGTAAAATGAAATTTTTTTGTAAATACTATTCAATGAATTTAGAAAATTTCAAGCGAAAGGTTGTTATCAGTGTTTTTACCAAAAAACTAAATCGTCAGTGAAGACTTACATCGGCACAATCGGCGATTCCTGATATTTTTCAGCTTTAGCCATTGATATGTTTTCTCATCAAAATTCTATACGAAACTGGCGAACATGTTAAACGAGCCCCCAAGCTATTTGACAAATAGGAAGTGTGGAAATTTTTTTTATTAAATGCAGAAAATTTAAATTTCTTACTGAAAGGCTATCGCCGATGTTAACGCACGTCAAATCAGTTATCAAATACAAATTTATATCATTTGACAAATATCTCGTGTCACGTCGAATTCGACAGCAATTCTCCCTATTCTAATGCTTATTGATTGTAAACTTGTGAAACAAATTCAGCACATTATACAAATAATTCTATCCAACAAAGTACTAAAAACTAAACAAATACTAAAATACTGAATTTTATATCAGTTCTTGGTTTTTCTGCAAGCAGGAAATTTGAATTGACAAAGTTTGATAGTTGAGGTCTTTTATTCATCTGTTTAATTCGGACATTCTTGATACGACCATTGTTTTCTTAGAGAAAGTTTGATGAGAAAGCGTGTGCCGCTGCGGTTCTTAATTTCTACTCTGTTAAGTGTTATATTTGCTTGAATAAACAGGATAGGGAAGGGCAATACGTCTGATTTTTTTTAAGTACTCTTTTTATCAGAGGAATTTAAGTCTCATGCAGGATTTAGCAGTAAATATGTTACAGCCTAATTTTTGTTTCTACCAATTTTTATCTCGGCCTCATTAGTCAAATCGGTCGTTATTGCTCCAAATGTTTGTTCAAACAGTTCGTAAGCGTCTTTTTCATGAGATGGTGAGATTGATAACCTGTCAGATTAATGTTTGACCCACGAGTTTTCTGAAAATCACTCGCTTTCCCTCCTTTGATACCCAATGCGCCAAAAGCTTTCGTTATTCCGCTTCGCGCGAACCCATGAGTGGGAATAAATCCCAATAACACTCACAGGGGATTTGGGCACTTCACATCAATGATAGACAAAAGTTTTAAAGAGTGTCCGAAACGTTTCAATGCCGAATTCCAATAATTTTTTCCCCCATGCGAATACGGAAACAAATACTGGAAAAACAACAGACAAATTGAATTTTAGGAAGTACAACAAGCCTTGTCGGTCGCAGCCGTTCAAAAACGTGTCATCCGCTCCGTCCTTTTGCATCCCCGCACGCAAATTTTATTATCCGAGCGTATCATCGAAAATGTTACATGCCGGTAACCTTTGCGAACGGTGGTGCGGTTCAGTGAATGAATCACGCCACCACTAAAAAAGGCTGGCGCGGAGCTTTCAAGCTGGTGAATATATCCGTAGCGTGTTTTTCGATCCATCGATATTTCCCCATTTGAAGCTGTGGCAAAGAATCGATTAATTGAATGTATCCGTGGCGAGGCGTATGATCAATTATCGATATTTCCCCATTTGGAGCTATGGCGAATAATCGATTAATAAGGTGTCCGTTGCGAACACCCTGTTTATCGATCCTTTTCCACGGGTTTCAATGGCAGATCAATCGATATATCGCAAAGCACGCCGCGTCACTGGAATGTACTCGCATCCGCTTTGATTGAGCTCAACGATGTGACCGGACAAAGATAAAATAATTTCGTGGGGCAGAATTGGACCGCGTTAAACAGAAAGGAACCAAGCCACATCAGCTATTGCCAAATTTAACAGGGAAATTACATTTTTTACGAAAAAACGCCTGTGCAGATTCCTTTGCAAATTTTAAGGAATTTGCTTTGTATTATGGAAAAAATTCACTGAGATTTGCACAGAAATCCGCACAACCGTTTTCATGTAAAAAATTAAATCGCCCGATTAAATTTGGAAATAGCTGATGTGGCTTGGTTCCTTTCTGTTTAACGCGGTCCAATTATCGAGAGCGTGAAAGCTCGGAACACTCTCTTGATTGACGTCCTATCGCTCATTTTAACTGAGCCTACCGCTGCTAATGGAGCCCGAACGGTCTGTCGTACTTTAAGGGTCGTCCGTAAATTGCGTAACGTTAAATTTTACGGGGTTTTCGACATCCCTCCGTCCCCCGCAATGCTGAGTCGACACCCCCTCACCCGGCAAAATACGCATCTCTGGCTCGCACACCACCCCTAGTTTTCAAAGGGTGTCACAGGAAGCACGTCAAAATCAGTCGTGCAGGTCAGGATAATGCATAAAAGAGCATCACGGTGGAGAAACGAAAAAAATAACCGTGGCTCACAAAATTTTAGGTCGATGTGCCCCGTTCGCATTCTAATAGAAATCGACTGGCGATGTTTACAAGAATAATAGACGTACGTTGATGTTTGATGCCCGAAGAGGCTAATTGGTGACCTACAACGTATGGAGATTAAAGTTACAGATTTAGACATTAAAAGCTGGCTGATTTATTCTCTCTTTGTTTGTCGGAATTTTTCATGGAAATCTCGTTAAAATACGTTACGTAATGCCCGAATGAACATTCTCCCGCCCACCATAACGGTGCATAACCAAAGCAGACACCCACCGACCCACCCACTCCGTGAAGCGGTGCAAAGTTCATGGATGACCCATGGAGCATAACAAGTGCAGAACGTCCTGCGCTCGGAAAAAATATCGTAATTGCCTCGAAATGTTGCAAAATGTATCTTTCCTTTTCATATTTTTACAAGAAAATCATCGGACGAATTTGTATTGTCACTTTTTTAACTTTTTCGTGTTAAAATGTTTAACTTCGGAAACGCTAACGAGCATTCTCCCTCTAGAATTCTTGTGTCACAAACGGGAATAAATATCACCATTTCACCAATTGCAAATATTAAGCTGTATAAACTGGAATGCACGGAGAAAGAAAGCTTCGTGCGTGGGACCGCAAGTTGAGGTCGTATTGCTCTCTGAAGTTTTCGGATCACGTATCTAAAAACTTGAGGTCCAGCTGCCGAAGTTCGGGTCAGACATCTGAAGTACTTCGATATATACCGAAGGGTTCGGGTCACACATCTGAAGTGCTCCGGTACACACCGAGGTGCCTCGATGTCTGACCCGAACTTCGGCAGCTCGGCCTCATGTTTTCGGATGCGTGATCAGAAAACTTCAGAGATCCATGTGACCTCAACTTCATGTCCCATGCACGAAGTTTTTTTCTCCGTGTGGAACGGAAAATTGTGGGTACGACAAGGAGCAAATGTAATATGAGAGGGAACGGAGATAGGGATTCGGGAATGGGTCGATCAAAGATTACAAAAAACGTCCGATTTGTGTAATATTTATTCCCGTTTGTGACATCCATAAGCAGAGACAAGAGACCGTCCACTATTATATTGGCCATTGTGAAGCTTTTACTTTCGGGACTTCAGCATTCTTCTAGTTTCTAGCGAAACTAGCGTGATGACTGTTGCTCCCTAATAATTGTCCATGAGGAATTGTTGAAACCCCGAAAATAAAAGCTTCCACCTGTCGCTAGGAGCCCAGTGGAGGGTCTCTTGTCTCTGTCCATAAGCCGCGTTGTCTCAACCCTCTCTACAGGGTGTCTCACGAAAAACGAGCCACCTTGAATATCTGCCGAACGCGTCGGAATTTCGAAAAACGGTAAAAGACGTGTTCGTTTATATCGAGGGGGACACCTTTTGGCGTATTCGACATTTTCCCAAACCGCGGGAGGGGCGCGGGGCGGGGGGTGCCCCACCCGTAAGTCGAACTTTTCCAATGGCACCCCTACTTTTTTATTTCAGAAATCAATTCTACGCAAAAAAACAAGTCACCCTGTCCAAACCGAATGTAAATCGGACAATTTTTCAGTGATCGACAGAGTTTGAAACATTTTTTTCATGCTCTTTTCAAAAATTTCCCACGCCCAATGGAATCGCTGTATCAAACCAAACCCTCCGCCAAAAAAATTCTTAAACATGGCACTTTCGATAAAAACATAAAAAAAATCTGCTGCACTCGAAATCTGGAGCACGCGGAGCCCTTCTTTGCGGCATTAAAATTCGTTATACCGAACATTTCCGAGGGGCGCTCATCGGGAGGGAGCAGTAAGTTTTAAACAAGAAGTATTAATCTTTTTTCTGAAGCATAAGAAACCGTGTCCATGAAGAAGCAGTTAAGAAGAAAAACAAATGGAATAGCTTTTTGGGGGGAGGGGGGGGGGGGGGTCAATGACTTGAGCCGGATCTTGATACTTCTGAGGACGCTATTTTTCCGCGGTGCGTTGTTTTTCTACTTAACTGCTTCTTCATGGACACGGTTTCTTATGCTTCAGAATAAAGATTAATAATTCTTGTCTAAAACTTACTGCTCCCTCCCGATGAGTGCCCCTCGGAAATGTTCGGTATAACGAATTTTAATGCCGCAAAGAAGGGCTCCGCGTGCTCCAGATTTCGAGTGCAGCAGATTTTTTTATTTTTTTATCGAAAGTGCCATGTTTAAGAATTTTTTTGGCGGAGAGTTTGGTTTGATACAGCGATTCCATTGGGCGTGGAAAATTTTTGAAAAGAGCATGAAAAAAATGTTTCAAACTCTGTCAATCACTGAAAAATTGTCCGATTTACATTCGGTCTGGACAGGGTGGCTTGTTTTTTTGCGTAGAATTGATTTCTGAAATAAAAAAGTAGGGGTGCCATTGGAAAAGTTCGACTTACGGGTGGGGCACCCCCCGCCCCGCGCCCCTCCCGCGGTTTGGGAAAATGTCGAATACGCCAAAAGGTGTCCCCCTCGATATAAACGAACACGTCTTTTACCGTTTTTCGAAATTCCGACGCGTTCGGCAGATATTCAAGGTGGCTCGTTTTTCGTGAGACACCCTGTATAAAGAGACTCTAGTGGACGGCAGCGTGGGTTTCTCGCGAGACGAGACGAACTCCGGAACTTTCCGCACTCGGGAAAGCTCCGAGTCTAATCCGGCGGAACTCTTAAATTTATGAGGCAGGTAAACAGGGGAGCATTCTCGCGGCGTCGGTATCAATTCCCGGCGACTCCCACGTTCGCGATGGGCGATAAGTCGGAAAGGAGAGGTTAAATGAATGAAGACTGTCAGCTCTCCGATGACAGATGTGCATCCCCGCGTATCTAGCGCCGCGCGGAGTGCAAATTAATTTACAGCCCGTCCCGCGGTCCCCTCCTCGACCCTGGGACGCGGGGATCACCTGCCGGCTCCGCCCCCGGGCCCGTATCAATCATGCACCGCAAGAGATGCTATACACCCGAACCGTAACTCTATGTTAATCGGCTCGCCGCGCGCGTTCCGATAATTTCCGCCAGCTGTTGTCATATTTCGGGGTGTCCCCCGCCAGTGAAAACCTGTCGGAAAAAATCAGGAAAATCCGTGGTGGATCGGAAAATTCCGAGCGTGTCGAGCACTCTTGTTTATCGAAATATCGAGGCGGATGGTCGAATTGTGGCCGAGGTTACGAACTTCAGGCTTGACACTGTCTGGAAATGCTGGGGAAACCGGGAAATGTCAGGGAAACTGGACGAATATGTCGGGGAAAATTTGTTAAATCACCTTTATTTGCTTTCTAGAGCGAGTTTGAGGTTTCGAACAACAAATTTTGCCTCAAAATTATTTTTAATTATGTCTTCTTGATCATCTGTCATATCTTGAAACGTCGGGGATTTTCACCAAAATGTGTCAGGGAAATGTCAGCAAATTTCATTACAATTTCACTTTTCATTGTCATTGGGTGCTCGAGAGAATAAAAATTCGATCACAAAAGACCCGTTACCTCAGATTTCTAAATTGACTTTTGAAGCTGTATGTGTTTACATATTGAACCAATCGATATCAATATAATCTCACCAGTGTGATATATCGAATACGATCTATAAAAACCATCGAGTGAACGTGCCGGTGGAGGAGAGGTGTATGAGACGCGTTTACTCGTGTTGGGTGGGTACATTTTTTGTGAAAGCCCTGTCGACACTTACACAACGTCGTCACGGATCTTTGCGCGAAAGTTAAGTTCCGTTACCCCATCCCTGTTTGGACAAGTCCTTCCATCTATAATAAACGAACGAAAAAATTATGAAAGAGCAAACAGATATGTGGTTAATAATTTTAACTTACGCCGCCGCGCCGACCGCACTGTGTTTGGCGCAATGCGTGAAGTATTCGTGCAGTCTTGTAGGCGCTTTGCGTTTCACGCCGACCGCTGCTGATCGCACTGTTTGGCGCAATGCTTGAAGTATTCACGCAGTCTTGTAGGCGCTATGCGTTTCAAGCCGACTGCTGCTGACCGCAGTGTGTTGGACGCAATGCGCGAAGTATTCATGCAGTCTTGTAGGCGCTATGCGTTTCATGCCGACCGCCGCCTCCGCGCCGAGGGCTTCTCCTTTTCATCTTGGTCCTCGTTATCATTGATCTCTGCACCGCTCCGCTCCAGGTCAAATTGCGTGTTAGGTTTCTCTCTTAACTCGACTATAATTATAGGAGCTGTCTCTTGTATCACCAAAAAACGGCAAAATCAGAAATCACCATACTAATACTCTCAGAAAATGAGAGATTTTGTCGCCTCTTCTCGTTTGTAATTTATTTTCTGAATCCGAATTTTTTCTCTTTCTTTTTTGGATACCTGCACTAAAAAAGATTGCAAGATTTACCGCCCCTTACAATTTGCCACCATGGGCCGCGGCCCACGTGGACTGAAAAAAAAATCTCGGTGCATTTACTAAGAAAATGGTAAAATTACCAAGAATTCAGGGTTCCATTTGATCCCAGTTTTTTCTTGGTAAAATTATCATTTATGGAATTGGTAATTTTACCGAAGAATATCGGTAAAATTATTGAACTTTCTCGGTAATTTTACTAGACCTTGGTAAAAACGCCCATATTTTTTATCGACTGTGGTAAAATTACCGAGACAAAATGGCAAAGTTACCGGGAATTGATTACCAATAAAAGTGGTATTCTTACCTGAAAAAAAACAGTAAAAATACCGGTTTTTAGGTAAGCTTACCAGTCTGTCTTGGTAAAATTACCAATAATTGGTAAAAAAGGTGAGCTGGTAAAGGTACCAACGGACCTTGGTAAAAACGCCGAGAATTTTTTTCAGTGTAGCACTTCAAACGAGAGGATCCGATGCACCGAGGCGCACCGAGCACCACTTGTTGACTTGTTGACTGCTGACCACTTGGGGCGGCGCGACAACGCTGGTTGACTCGGGCGATACTCTCGTCGGAGGTTTTACCACGGCGTTAACAAGATTGCGCCCCCGGAGCCGGGCGCCAGGCCCCGGGTTTCTTTAATTAACTCCTTTCTTCTCCCGCTTAATTCCTCTCCTACTCGCGGGTGAAAATTTTCGCGGAAGATATTTCGCCCTCCTCCGCGTTCGCGAAACACGATTCGCGCCTTATTTGTCTCCGTGTCGCTCATACCTCTCAGCGAGCCTTTCGGATTTCCGTCAGCGGAGAGCTTTAAGCTGTTATTTTTTTGCACGTTCGCGTAGAGCCGCGAGTAATTGCGTCGACGGCGCACATTGGATTGAGTCAGTTAGAGAGGTCGGACATGAAATTTTTGACGAAAACTGTAAATTTTGATGTTTATTTCGTCACATTTTAATGGTCAAAGGGTGCTTCCGAAAGAAAATTCCACGACTAAACCAGTGGAACCACTTTTAGAACCTCAAAGTTTCGTTTAAACGGAGTTATAAGCGTTTAAAGTTTCAAAATTGTGTCCGACCTCTCCTATTGATTTGATCCACTGTGCGGCGTTTCGGCATTTCGAAACCTTTATCGCTTTTGCTCGGACTCACTAAAAAAATAAAGGGACCACGTTTAGCAGAAAGGAACCAAGCCCTTATCAGCTATTATCAACTTTAATTGGGCAGTTTAATTTTTTACATGAAATCGGTTGTGCGGATTTTTGTGCAAATTTCAGTGAATTTTCTGCATAGTACGAAGTAAATTCCTTAAAATTTTCAAAGAAATCCGCTCAAACGTTCTCTTGTATAAAAATTTAATATCCCAGATAAATTTGGCAATAGCTGATGCGGCTTGGTTCCTTTCTGCTAAACTCGTTCCAGGTAAAGTTTGAACGACAGTGATATGCGACGAACACTAAACGAATTTTAATATAACGCCTGGATGCAACCATACGGCCTCTACGGATGTCCGTGTTGCATACGCACGGAATTGAAGGCGTTTTGAATTTTCAAGCACTCTGTGCTGCGCCCGCGGTGGATCCAAGATGGCAGAGTGCATTCAATTCTTACTACGAGGATACTCGTATCTCTTAGGCTTGAATATTTGCTCTACAAATAATGGTCAGCACACGGAAAAAAAAAGTATGATCTGTACGACAGTTTGATGAGTATGGTTCTCACCAATAGACTCTAAGGTAGCAAATAACGTAACTCTAATTGCACTCACCAGAAGTATGATGAACGATACCACATTTCTGGTTATTTTTACGCTACAGTGTCACTGTATCCAGAATTAAGTAGACTCATGTAGAATATACCATACTTTTGGTGAAATATGCCATACTTTTTTTTCAGCGTTGAAATGAGATTCAAATCGAGGGTGTAGAAAATGCTTGAGCACGTGAAGATGTTTCACGATGGAACCTTTCTTCTTCTTCTTCTTCTCCTTCCTCTTTTAACCTCTTTTCATCATTTATTAATGAAGAAAAATGGATGACTCTTTTTCTATTAATTTTATTTTTATTTTTTTATTTTAAAGAAAAAAGTTCTCGTTTGTGTCAAAAACTGCTCAACTTAAGATTTCAACACGTTCGTATTTCTTAGAATTTGATCGAAAAGTTTCATATTTATGGCCACAAGGTTGTTTTTGGGAACCGAGCAGCACACGCCGACGACAATTTTCTAGTGACAATTTCCAGCGCGCCTAATTGTTCCGTTTCCTAACTTGATTATCTTTCAGCGTTGGGCAGTTTACGAAACAAGCATTTTAATTTTGCCCGAAGGTGTCGCCGGAACATTCCTCGTTTTTCGAAATGCGACAACGGCTTCCCGACCGTCGATCATTGGATCGCGGCGAAGATGAAGCGCGGAACAATTTGTTTGTGGAAGGAGAGCGATAATCGCGTAGTGCCTGTCCAGCGAATTACTGTTTTATTAATTACTTAAACTTTATTATCTTTTAGCGTTGGGCAGTTTACGAAACAAGCATTTTAATTTTGCCCGAAAGTGTCGCCGGAACATTCCTCGTTTTTCGAAATGCGACAACGGCTTCCCGACCGTCGATCATTCGATCGCGTCGAAGATGAAGCGCGGAACAATGTGTTTGTGGAAGGAGAGCGATAATCGCGTGGTGCGTGTCCGGCGAATGATATGAAAACGCAAACGCGGTGTAATCAACTTTCGCTCGATTAATGAGCCCGGCCGGTTGTTTCCTCTGTGGGGGACCAACGCGCAGTACCCGCGGAATAATCCCCGGGAAAATCCTGGCCCTCCGCGCCCTCGTCAAGTTTTATCATGATTGGATTGTGGTCTTACACCAACTTCCGTCTTCGGAACAAGGGTTGCGAAGTCCTCTTAGGTACGTTCTCTTCACGTCATTTTTGCCTGTGTTTTTCTGCCTTTACAGGGTGACAAGTTTCCGAAAAGTCGAGGGAAACCTTAGGGTGTCTACAAGTCCGGAAAGTTTGGAAATAGTACTGATTTTTTAAGGGCGGGCCGGAAAGTCCGGAAATAATACTGATTTTTAAGTCCGGAAGTACTGAAAAAGTGCCTGCGGAAATTCCGCAAAAAGGTTCGGAATTTTTTTACATTACTTGTCGCAAATTCAAATTTTTGAAATTTTTATAATTTCGTCAAATGGAGGCACTGAAAAATTACGGAATTTTTCTGTTGGAGGAGGTATTGACTGTCATGAGAATGTACTGAAAAAGTACTGAAAAAGTACTGTAAAAGTACTTATTTTTGACCAGCCTGTTTTAGTAGACACCCTGACCTACGTGCGTAGGTAAACTAAAAGCACATATGTGGTTTCTAAAATGAGTCAGAAATAGTAGTTCCTTATTGCAACATTCAGCCCAAATATGGTTTAAGCGACAGTAATATGAGTCAAGTAATTACCAACATACTCTATGGTGGCAAATACCATAATTCTAATTGCATTCACCAACAGTGACCATTGCTACCAGTTTTTGGTTATTTTTACCCTATAGTTTGTCGCTGGGTCCAATATCAAGTAGACTAATGACGAAATTCATCATACTATTAGTGAAATTTTCCATATTTGTTTTTCAGTGTAACGCTGATAAGTCTTGGAATTTTTCCTTCCTGTCACAACATAACATGTTTTCAGTTTCAAGAGACTTCGTGCTTAAAATTCTACGTCAAACGAATTTTAATGAGAAACATTTAAAAGTCAAAGGAAATATTACATTTGAAAATTTCCTGAAAAATCACGGATTTTTGGAACTAAAAGAATCTTGTCCTCCTGTAATAGAATGTACTTTCTTTGTGCAGGAATGAATCTTGTCCTTCTTTTCTCACTTAAATAGTTGTCTTGTGTGTTTGCATAAAGCCAAGTTTAAAATTTACGTCTCAAAGGTAAAAATCGACTTCCTTGAGCCACGGCGGCATCTTTCTGTGCAATGTTTTGTTTTTCACAGCAATTTTCAAAAGCACGAGAAGAAAGAGTGAATAATAACCTCGAATGCTGAGAGTCACCTCTAATCCCGGAAGTTTTTCATTCCTTTTTTTTTGTGCCTTTATTCTTGCTTTATTGTGTCAAAATAATGAGTCGTTCTTGTCATTTAACGGAGACCAGGTGGGTTCTTAGTTTATTCGTCGTTTCCCTCACGAAAGAACGTAACTGCATTTCAGTGTTGCCAAATTTCCTTTCGAAAATTGTATTTTTACTGGGACAACCTTTGGTATTTCTTACTGAAAATTTCACTGATTTCTCTCCTGATGTCATGCAAAAATCGGTAAAATTTCAGACACAAATTGCACATGTCCGTTCTTGTGAAAAATTTAATCGTTTGTGACAATTTTGCAACCTTGGAATGGTGCCGTTCCTTCGTCCAGGAAACGGACGTTATGTGCTTAAGGAAACTAATGTTGCTTGCGTTGTTTTTGAACTGATAATGAGCCAGAAATTTTAGTTCCTAATTGCATAATGTAGTCCTTTTAATCCAATGCCTTATCAATCAGTGTTATCAATATCCATTTTGAACTTCTATTTTGATGGTTAAGAATTCATTCCATCATCCATGATTCTATTGGAACTTTTTGGTTCCTTGCGACGATCTTGCAACCTTGGAATGGAGTTACGTCTCTTCGTCCGGAAAACGACGTGATGTGTTCCACACGGAAGACAACGATCCAGCCAGTTTGGCAATGTCTCCTTACAAGATTTTCCCCCTTACAAGGCTTTGTTTTTTCCTCGGCGGGAAAGTCACTTAAGGAAGTGCGTGTCTTTGTGACAATATCTCGACAGGCTCTCAACGAGAGTATCCCCGAAAACCTTATCACTGATGCAAGTGTACGCTCGGTCGGGACAAACAGTACTGCCGTGCTAAGGAAAAACGCCGTATGAGTCTCCAGACGTTGCCTTATTTCCTTCAATAAAAATTGAATTTACAGCGAAAATTTTAAATTTTCGCCCCAAAAATTTTCAGACAACACTGTTTTGACTTTAATCTATAATATGTGAAAATAGCTAGGAAAACCATGCATAAATTTCGTCGTAAATGCATTGTATCCGGGGAAATCTGGCAACTCTCGAATGTTCATACGGCGTTCTTCCTTAGCACGACAGAGCACAAGGGCGCAGAGAAGAGGAACACGGAGTAATTAATATCAAATGCAGGCTGCCATACAGCAAACAAGGAAACCTCCCACGTAAAATTGGGGTGTGTGTTTATCCCCGAAGAGGAAACTTTATAGGCAGAGTTTGCGGAAGCCTTGACGCTCCGAGTGGTTGATTAGCTCCTGGCAATCTTACGTCAATCATCCCTTGAGAGTAATCTCAAACGTACCCTCGCCGATTTCGTTTACACAGTGCTCCATGGAAGTAATGCTATTTTTCGAATTAATATCCTATCCATTTTCCAAAAAGAATCGAGTTAAGAGTGATTTTTTTTTCGATTGCTCTACACATTTCTGATTTCAATCCTCAGCAAATCGTATCAGACCAACCAAATGCTTTACTTTCCTATAACCTAAAGAACTTATTAAAGGTATGACCCTCCACTCCCTGGGCTACATTTGGCAATTTAACAAGATTTTTCGGTTTTCGGCCACTCATACTGCGAAAACAAAAGTTGAGATATTAGCTCGCTTGGAAAGTCGGCCATTAGCTCATTTTTTGTTGTGGCAATTTATAACTAGCATTTCTGGCTCATCCGTAGAAGCGCCTAATAGGAAAAGTGAAGCATCCGTTGTTTCTGGTTTTTTTCCCCCCTTTTTTTTTGAAGTTGATTCCTCTCTATTTGAGATCAAGAAATTACCTACTATCATTTATGATATCAATGACAATAAAGTTACAATATTAAGTAAGATAAGTACTGGCAAGTGAGTTTAGTATAAACTTCACCGTGGAATACGTCACTGGTATGGCGTAAATGATCGATTATCGATATTTCCCCATTTTTAGCCGCACTAAAGAATCGAGCATAAGGTGTTCCTGTTTATCGATTTTTTTCATAAGTTTGAATGGTAATTTAAACTAATTTTGAAGAGGGAGCGGAGGAATCGCCGGGATTAAAGTTTTATGTGCCATCGAGGCTTGAGGTGAGGGTGGTTGCCGGGAGAGAGAATGTAGAGTGGGCTGTTCCGAGAGAGTTTCAGATTTAATTAACAGGAAAGTTTTCACAAAGGATTGGACGAGCGTCCAGTTCGAAAGGAATTTTGATAAAGGTCCTAGAAATATTTTCTTCCAGCCAAATCAAGGTATTTTTAGAGGCTTTGCGTTTCTAAAATTAGTCGGGAGTAGTATTTCCGTATCTCAGAATGTGGTTCATTTCATGAAAGTTCAAAATGAAAACATCGTCCCTACGTTCGCCGTTTTTTTTTTCCTCCACCCCCGCGTTTAGACACAGAGGATTGGACTGCATTTTGCAGTGACGAATTTCTATATCTGGTTCATTTTAGAAACTACGTATGTGTAACCAGTTTCCTTATACAGGTAGGTGTTATTATGAATGAGCCAGGAATTGTAGTATCTTATCAAAAAGTTTGGTCCAATCAGGATTAAAAAAAAAAATAAAAAAAAACCATTAAGAATTGATTTCTAATGCACTAAATTTTTCGGAAAATCAGTCTGAAAAACTGGAAAGAACAGGGAACTTCTACCATCTGAAGGAGGCCAGAAGAGTACTCGAGTTGTGTCGGCTCGGCACCTTCAACCGGTGCCGTTCGAAAGATCACGAACAACCCCTGAGTGCTTTTCCCCATCATTTTAATCCTCAGAAATGGAGATTTCCCTCTAAGTTAAGCAAGAAGTTGGCGCACTTAAAAAGGAAAACATTTAAGTGGAAGTCTTGTTGCAATTGTAAGATCGAAAAAGCCAGGAAAAAGTCAGAAGGAAAGTGGAAAATGAAGAAATTATAGGAAACTTGTGAAAGTTGGGAAGGTAGCAATTTCAAAGGTCAAAGAGTCATACTCGGAACTTCGGAAGTTTCTCAAAGTGAACAAATGCGGTTACACGAAGTCATCTATTAGAAACTGAGCAATGATCCATTTTTCAGGTTACAATGACGAACCGTGGGAAAGCCCCGCGCCGGGTCGGGATTCGGCGGGAAAATGACGACGGGGGGGGGGGGGGGGGTCGCGGGGAGGGATGGAAAACGGAGACGGAGCTTGTAGCGGAGCTTTCTTAAGTGATCCCGTGGGAATATGTGTCTCCGCTTGTGGGCGACGTCTTTAATAATCTCCGTCATCTTCGTTACTCATCCGTCGTTGTAGGTTGGAACCCCAAAACAAAACTGATATGCCTGCTATCGAGGTCCTTGTGTGGGACCGGTTTCTCTGATAATTCCGTCGCGAAAAATGTTGAAATGCAGACGGTGCTTGAAAAGTCACAGGGTTGCCACAGACTGGGAATATCTGGAAAACTGGGGAATGTCGGGGAATTTTAAGGAGTGAGGGAAAACTTGGAAATGTCAGTGAAAATGACGAAAGTATCAGGGAAAAATTGTCAAATCACTTTTATCTGCACTGGTAAAAAAACACATTGGATCTAGATTCCTGACTCTTGAAAACGTTAACAAGAAAATGGACTCTTGATTCAATCAGATCTAAGCTTAAATCAAGAACCAAGCCTCTTAATTTGAGCAGATTTCCTTTTGATTTAAGCTTAAATCTGATTGAATTAAGAGTCCATTTTCTTGTCAATGTTTTCAAGAGTCTGGACTCTAGATCCAATGTGTTTTTTTTTTACCAGTGTGTTTTCTAGAATGAGTTTAACGATTTGAACAACAAATTTGTATGTTAAACGGTTATGTCGTTTCTAAAATGAGCCGGATACGGCACTGCCGCGTTAAGGAAAGGACGCCGTATGAACATTCCAGTGTTGCGAAATTTCCTCTCAGAAAAAAGTTATTTTTGAAGAAAGTTATAAATATTTTTCCCTGAATTTTTCCGGAACTTCAGGTGAAATTGCGAACAAATTTATTTGAAAAATTGGAGGAAAAATATTTACAAATTTCCCCAAATAGTCGTGATTAACCGAAGGAAAATTGGCATTGCCCGAAGGTTCATACGGCGTTTTTCCTTAGCACGGCAGTACTCTGCCGTGCTTAGGAAAAACACCGTATGAACCTCCAGGCGCTGCCAAATTTCATTTGATAAACCACGAATTTCCTGGTAAACTTATGAATATTTTCCTCCATATTTTTCAGATAATTTTGATCGCACTTTCATCTGAAGTTCCTGAAAATTTCAAGGAAAAATATTCATAACTTCCTTCAAAAATAACCATTTTCTGAGAGAAAATTTCGCAACACTCGAATGTTCATACGGCGCTCTTCCTTAGCACGGCAGAGTAGTTTCCTCCTCGCAAAAAGTTCATTCGGCGCACAACGTGGAAACCGCGGGCGAATTCCTTTCATCCCGGGGTCCAAGTTTCGGCGAGCGTCGTCGACCGCGTCTCGGGGCGGGCGTCGCGACGCTTGACAAATGCCCCCTCCGGTGCCGGGGCTAAGCCGTTTAACCGCGCCCGGGCCGGATAACAGGGTCAACGGATCATCGTCTTCCCTGCCTCCTCCGCGGATCGCCGTCCTCGTCGTCGCGGGAAATAGCTTCCGCTCAACAGCTGTTCCCTGGGCCAACTTTTCCCTCCCCCCTTCATCCCTTCGCGGAAAGACGTCCCTGACGCTCATCGAGACGGACACCTGCTTGCAGCCCCCTCCCCCCTCAGCGTCCCACGCGGGTTTCCCAGCTTGATTTATCTTCCTCTTCGCGCCGAACTTGGTGCCGTCTACCCGAGATTTCGGCCAAGCGAGGAGAGATGAAAGTTCGACAAGTCTCGTTTGTGTCGTTTTGATTTCGCCGGGAAACAATCGAACGCCATCAAGCGCGAGAGATGCAGGGGCGTCATTTCGTTTGTACGATTGGCGAAAGGGCGTGTGCTGTATTGGGATGAGCCCGGAGAAGGGTTGAATCGTATGGACGACGAGGCTCATTGTAGAGTGTAGTTGGGCACTGTGTCAGGAGGGCAACCAGCGGCGTGGCGTGAATTCCGATACATCGATTGTCATGCCATTTAAACCTATGGAATAGGATCGATAAAAAGGGTGTTCGCAGCGAACACCTTAAAAATCGATTCTTTACTATAGGTTTAAATGGCATAACAATCGATACATCGCAATTCACGCCACGCCACTGAGGGCAACGATTTGGGGAGTCAGCTTGCAGTCATCACCGTTACATACGGTGTCATTCTGAATCTTAGATAGGCCAATTGCCACCCACCTTCTCCTCCTCCTGGTTTGTGAAGACGACCTTTTTGTGAGTTATTTTGGCCATTTTTCGGTCAATTTAAAGACGTTTATCGAATGTTCGAAATCTGCCTCTTCACTGAAAAAGAATTCGGTCATGTGAACCGAACATTCGGTGTTCCATTTCATCCCAAATATTCGGTTTGTCAAACTGAACTTTCGGCTCGTGTAACCCAACGTTGGGCCTATCTGACTGAACTTCGTTCGTCAATTCACTTTATCGCACAAGCTCGGTCACACGAACCGAGAGTTCGGTTTGACAAACACAAAATTCAGTTCGACGAACCGAATTAGTTTAGATGATGGAATACCGAACTTTGGTGTATACGACCGAACTTACTTTCGACGATTCAAGCAAAACCACCCTCCTTTAGTTAACTTCAGTCACGAGTAACACTGTTTCATAATCGAGATTTTAGCCACTTCGAGTAGAACTTGTTTCAGTATAAAATCCATTTAAAGTGGATGTTGGAGCTCATTTCTTCTCCTCAATCTTAAAAAAAAAATCCCGCGTGTGTGTTCCGCACCCTCGTAGGAAGGCCTGCGGCAAAGGCTGACGAGCCGAATGAAACTCGTGAAATCGTATGAACCCCGATCCACACGTCCTGACGTGGTGGATGAGCACGTCGCATCAAATCCAGGCGAACGTCAGAAGTTTCGAGTCTCGAGCAAACACGCCATGGCGTACGAGCGGCTCGGTTGTAAAAGGTCGTAAGTGTGGCGAGGAAACCCCGCAGCACTCTCGTCCTTCTTCAAATAAGCCGTTTATATTGGTAAGGAAGTGGGTGGCGCTCTCGTCAGGAGGGAAAGATTCGAGCTAAGAACTGAGGTAACGATTGGAAAGCTTGATTAATTTATTAAGTCGTTGCATCGGGGGTCCCTGTTGTCGGTTCGTTGCGTGGGTGGATGGAAAAATTCACGATGGAGAAAGGGTCTGAAACCTGATGGCTGTTCCTTTAACATTCGATCTATGAATCCCCTATCAGAAATGAACGTCTTAAATCGTCGGTGGAAGTATCAAATTATGAAAATCGGGATTTTTGATGGTCTTGCCTCTTGTGGAGCGATTGAATGAAACGCTGTCGTTGTCGATTGGCATGGACGCGAGGAATCCCAGCGCCCCTTCAATTTTTACGCATGCAACAAGGACATCCATCGAGTACGAATAGTTGTATCATCGCGCCTTGAGCCTGACGGCCGGCCTCCGCGAGGAGTTCTACGATCGGGAGTTCGGTGCTAAGAGAGGCAATTAAAAAGGTTCATCTCTTCGTGACATCGTGAAGAGATTGAAGGATATTAAGACTGGAAAGATTAAGAAGAAAACTTGATGGGCGAAAGAGAAGCGAGAGATTAAGATAAAAAAATAGATGAAGATGAGGGAAAATTATGAGAAGAAGAAGAGGAAAAAGATGGGGTGAGAGAGTGAGAAGGAGAAGAGGAACGAAAATGGTAAGATAAGTATGGAGAAGAAAAGAAAGAAGAAGAATAACAAGATGAGGAGGATTAGAGAGAAGAAACTTACGAAAAGATTCAAGATCTTTCCTCTATAGTTCTCCAGAACCTCATCGTCTTCTACGTTTTCTTCTTCCTCTCTATTGCCTTTCTCATTTTCCTACCTCCTAATTTCCTCTTCTTCGCTTCATCTCCTTCCTCCTCTTCTCCAATTCTCTACCTTCTGCTTCTTCTTTCTTATTCTTTCTCATCCCTCCTCGTCATCTGATCTTCTACTGCATCCCAATGCAACATATTTCGGGAGTCCTTATAGCTATTCCACTTGTCTGCTCTTTGAAAACTCTCTGCACAGATGAAACCCTATTCCTCGGGAAAACACAAAATTTCACATAAAATTTCATTTCGCCGAGTAAATATCACAAAATTTCCCTGAAAGTTCACTTTGTTGAGAAAATTGTACCAAATTGATGAAATATCAGTATAGAATCACTGGAAGTAAAACATTGGATTTAGAGTCCAGACTCGTGAAAACATTGACAAGAAAAAATACTCTTGATTCAATGGGATTTTTGCTTGAATCAAAACGAAATCCGCTTAAATTAAGAGGCTTGGTCCTTGATTTAAGCTAGATTCTGATTGAATCAAGAGTACTTTTTCTTGTCGATGTTTTTAAGAGTCTGGACTCTAGATCTAAATGTGTTTTTTTTTCCAGTGTCGGGTCTCCTCGGGTGACTTAGATCTAAAATACCCAAGTGTGTCAGATCAGGATCATAAAAAAAAACGTGAAGTTGCACGGAAAGCTTTAGTAGATCCGCGATATTTTTCTCCAATTTCTCTCTTAACTCCGTTCGCAGATAGAACCGCTTTGCTTAATGACGTCCAATCGAGCGATTCCTCCCCGTCGTCGAACCGCGCGACTCCAGGAAAGAAAAGATCCCGGGAAACTGTTACGAGGCCGTTAGCATAGGACGCAGCCAGCGTTTCCCTCCCCCGAAACGTCGTCTTGGCGGCATCCTGGGAAACGAACCGTAAAAATAAATCTAAATGCCCTAAAAATAAACTCAAATTGAGCTGTCTAGCACTAGCTCGTCGGTTTATCCGCTACCCATTTCGCTGCGCGCGGATTTACCGCCCGAGTCCCCCCGGAGAATTCCTCGTCGTGCATCGCCGTTGTCACAATCGGAATTTCACGTTCCTGCCGCACGCATTGTTGCCAGATTGTGCTGAAAACAGTAGCTTTTCCACGTTTAAACCCATGTATAATGTCTCAGGTCTAGTCCGGAATATCCGGAAAGTCCGGATGTAGTACTGATTTTTTAAAGGCAGTCCAGAAGCACTGAAAAAGTGCGGAATTTCGCGAGAAGGTCCGGAATTTTTGTCATTTTTGTGGCAATTCGAAAGAGAAATTCAAATTTTTGCTAAGATCTTTTTCCTTAGATCTAAAAGTCTAGCACCAGTCATCGCCTCCGTAACTTTCGAAGAAATCGAGATAAGGACTTGAAAGTTAAGGGCGGTCCGGAAGCACTGAAAAAGTGCGGAATTTCGCGAGAAGGTCCGGAATTTTTGTCGTTTTGTGGCAATTCGAAAGAGAAATTCAAATTTTTGCTAAGATCTTTTTCCTTAGATCTAAAAGTCTAGCACCAGGCATCGCCTCCGTAACTTTCGAAGAAATTGAGATAAGGATTTGAAATTTTGCCAGTGCTCCTAGATCATAGAGAGCTACTTGCTACCACAATTTTAAAGGGACCGCTCTGAAAAATGGGCAAGAACCCGAGGAATTACAGGGATGGTGCGGGAATTTAGATCTCCCTGTATAATGAGGAGAAAAATGAATAAAATTTTGGAGAAGTTGCAACATTGGATTGTAGTTACGTTCCTTCGTCAGGGGATCGACGGTGGTTCGAAACTCCCGCTCCACCACTTTATGGTAATCGAATCGGGTCCCTGGCGGTTCGGAGACGGTGTCGTAAGCGTCGAAGCCGTCGTGCGGGTTGCGGGACCGCTACAACTCTGCAAATGAGGGACGCCCCGGGACCCTCGAGCGCGGTGCCCATCGCGGCGGCGGATCTGCATTCGAGCGAGCCCTGCGCAACGCCACCCCTCTCGTCCGAATTGTATTTCCTTCGATGCAAGAGATCGGAGTGCGGAAACTATGATGAACTTTGACCCCTCGGGATTTTCGCTCTTGCTCCCTGATGTCACGAGGGTCTGAACCCCGTGAGAAAAAAGGATTGAGGGGGTCGCGGTTGCCCCCTCCCTCAGACATTTCCCGGAACTAGTTTCGAATTTTGGAACTTTTCAGATTTTCCGGAATTTTCCACAGAACTTTTTAATTTCCCAAAGTGTCCTGGATCTTTCGCATATTGTTTTTGAGATAGCTCGGAACTTTTGAAATTCCCTACATGTCCAAGATTCTTTATCTTTGAAATTTTCGGAGCTTTCTCGTAAAAAATTGGAGCCAAAAATTTTCAAATCCTGAACTTATGGTGGCCTCGGAATAGAACTACTGCTCCCAAGCTCATTCGTAAAATTACCCATCTGGATGGGAAAACCAATGGTGATACATGAGTTGGACTTCATTTTGCAAGTAGGAAATACGATTTCTGACCCACCCGTAAAAATGGGGGGGGGGGCATAAATGTACATACATTGTTTCTAAACTAAGCCAGATATTGTATCGTTCTTAATTGCAAAATGCAGTCCAGTCGTTTCCAAATTAGGCCAGAAATAGTGGCTCCTCGCTGCAAAATGTAGTTTTTGTATCACCTCATCATTTCATCAGATTGAAATGACAATACTCCTGGTATACAGGTACTCAGCCGTGCCAAGGATGAACGCCGTATGAACATTCGAGAGTTGCCAAATTTCCACCCTTAAAATGTTAATTTTAGAGGAAAGTTATGAATATTTTTCCTTGAAATTTTCAGATATTCTAGGTTAAATTGCGAATAAAATCGTCTGAAATTTTCGAGGAAAAATATCCACAATTTTCACAGTAAATTGATTCTTTATCGAAGAAGATATGGCAACGTCTGGAGGCTTATACGGCGTTTTTCCTCAGCACGGCAGTACTCTGGTGACGTACTCTTGAGACGAACGACGTCAGGCCATGCAACTTGGATAACGAGAAAGCATGCTTCCGGCGCAAATGATTTCAAATTTAGTGAGTGGTCACGTGCGGTCCAGACGTTGGCGTCTGGGGACCCACCGCAAACAACATCCCCGATGGCCGATGGTTGATTGGCTAACTCCTGAATAAGCGAGAGGCTCCAATTCCGTTGCAGATCCCACAATATGATGCAAAATATTATCCGCGAAAGGCTGTAACTTTTAAAATGATCGTGTGTGTTGATCTCGGTGGACGTTTCGGAGAACTTTTTTTTTCGATTATTGTCGTGGTCACGAGAGACCCCGAGTTTAACTCGCTTTTTCTCTCTCGGTGCTGGTTTTTTTCCTCTTCGACCGACGTTCGGTTCTCGTTAGTTTAAAATTTGATTTTTTCAAAAGTTATTCGAGGGTTTTAATCCTTCTAAGGATTCTGCAACCTTGCAGTGACATCATTTGGTGGAGGACACCTAGCGTTTCAAAATACCTCGACGGCCAAAGTGAGAAACCTCGTATCTCCGTTTCCGACGTAGCAGATTTCCTGTCTTACTTAGGTGTTTCTTTTAAAAATTATTCTATGTAATTTATTAAAAACTTCCTTAATTTCTCTTCTCATTCTCTCTTCATCGCGGATCTGTCAACGAGTTCTCATACGCATTCACACGCCATCTCCCGTAAAGCGGTTGCTTCGAAAACCCCTTCTTTCCCGGCAAATGCTGGTTCCTTTCCGGATAACACCATCCAACTGTCATTTCCCAGCATCAAGCGCAAGCAGGGTGCGAGGCGAGACGAGGGCAATCCTGCCGTGCTAAGGAAGAACGCCGTATGAACATTCGAGAGTTGCCAAAATTCCTGCGATAAAATGCTTATTTTTAAGGAAACGTACGAATATTTTTCTTCAAAATTTTCAGGAGCTTCAGGTGGAATTGCACACAAAATCATCCGAAAAATCGGGAGAAAAATATTCATAAGTTCACCAGGAAATTTGTGTTTTATCGAAGGAAATTTGGCAACACCTGAAGGTTCATACGCCGTTTTTCCTGAGCGCGGCAGAATTGCACGCCGGAATTATGTCACGCAGAGGATGGATCCGTTTTTAATATTTATCGACGGAACGGTGCGGATTCCGCTGCGTTTGTTTTCCTTGTCGCCCTGTCAAAACTCACGACATGACGGTCATCCGTGTCCCCTGTCCCGCGGTCCCGTCATTAATCAATATCCGGGGTGTTGTTCTTGCCCGGCCTGATCGATGCGTCGCGATACGATGCGGTCGCCCCTCTCTTTTCACCTAATTTCCACCCCCGCCGCCCCGCGCCCCGTCCGGGTTAGCGACGCTCGCAATGACCCCCCGGATTTCCGCCGATCGCCGCCACATTCAAATCACCGTTCTTGGCCTAGTTTCCCGATTCTTCGCGCGCTTTTCCGCGTTTCTTGTTCCTCGTTCGTCGTTTTTCGTGAGGACTTCCCCCGTCTTGTCGTCGGAATCTCGCCCCCTTGTCCTGTCCGTTTTTCAGGGTCGATCGCGTTTCCACGCTCGGACCCACCCCCCGGAGCTGCTGAATAAAACACGAGCCGCTGAAAGTATGCGGGATTCGAGAATGGGCCTCTGCGGGCTGATTGTTGAAATCGATAGACAAAGCTATAGACCAAGAAGACAAAAAGGATATGGAGGGATCCTATTGCTGGAAGCGGGTGGTTGTGATAAACAAAAGAGGCAGGTAATAGACTAACTAATGGCAACTCACGAGATACCCTTTAGTTAGTAAATAATTTATCCCTTTAGTCTATGAGAACTACCCAAATTAACCAATAGGATTGCTCTATACTCATTGTGTCCTCTTTGTCCATTGCTTTGTCCATCGATTTCAACAATCCGCTGCACTTACGATGCTCATAGTGGATTCCCAGTCCTTACGAAAGAGGAAGTATGATCAATCAACTATATTTCTAGCGGATTTTGACTTTAGCCAGAAGTATGGTTACACCACTCAAAGGTACTACAAATGGAATCCCCTATAGAAGAGGATGTACCGTAGCAAAACCAGGTGTAAGCATTTACAGATCTATTGGCTCATCCGTCAGGCATAGATTTCCGTAAAACAACTCAATTTTTCAAATATTTTAAAAAAGCATACTTTCGAAAGAATGAAAGTAGGCGACCTGGAATCCACCATAATTATTGGAGGAATATCAATTTTTTCCCTTAAGATATACCATCGATCGGCTATTGTGGAGTACTGTCTCAACTCTTTTCCTGATACTCTATTCTTTTAGTTTTCCACGCTCAAGGAAAACACCTTTTCCTCCTCATTTTCCTGAACTTCAGTACTCTCAGGTATCACGACGAATCCATCAAAGGAGTCGTGGAATTTAGCTCGTTACTCTCCGAGTAAACAGCACGAACACGCGGCGGACGAGTGTCTTCGACCCTTGAATTCTATCGATATTCAGTCACTTCAAACTTATTACTGATTACTGAAGTCACCAGCCTATTATTTGTCCTTTTTGATTTCGAGCACGTTGACAGTCGCTGACAGTGTCAACAAAACGGCCTTTTGACCTTGGCGCGTGTACCGTTGGCACTAACACTTGGACGTATTTCTATCAAACGGAACTATGTACGTCGAGACATGAGCCCTGAGACCCCTAAGAATATGTGCACAACAGGGCTCACGTCATAATGCACATACTTCCGTTTGATAGAAATACGTCCACTTGTCGCTAAATCTCTTGTCTTGCCTCCCCACGTGTTTTCGAGTCTTCCTAGTTCATATTTTGAAAAATTATCGATGGATCTATACTGAGGGCTATTCTCTCAATTTCGAAGAAAATCATTTTTAAATAAAATTCTTCGGAAAAACATTGGAGCCAAGACAATCAAAAGTATTTAAGAGGACTCGTGTTTTATTGAAGGAAATTTGGCAACGTAGAGGCTTGTAAAACTTTCTAACTCAGTACGGCAGCCCCTCAGTATCCACTTTTTCCCGCTTCCTTGTGGTGGAGTACCACGTGTTGAAGCCATGACATTGTCGTGCTGTGAATCCAAAGAGCACCGTAAGAGCATTCGGACGTTATCGAATTTCCCTCGATGAAATATTGATAACGAGGGATCGTGCCAAACAACATTTCGCGAAATTTTCAGAGTATCCTGATTGGAGTACGACTAACTTTCAAGAAAGTCCAAACGAAAAAATGTATACATTTTTCAGAAAATTCACATTTGAATTGATGAAATTTGGCGACGTCGGCTGCTTTTACGGCATTTTTTCTTTCAGCAAGGTCGTCTGCTCAGGAAGAACGCCGTATGAGCCATTAGACGTTGCCAAGTTTCCTCCGATAAAATCCGAATTTACTGGGAAAATTTTTATGATCATTTTCCAAAATTTTCAGAAAATTTTGTAGCCACTTTAATCTAAAATACTCGAAAGTTGCAAGGGAAAATATGCATGAATGATTTCAATAATACGTGTTTTATCGAGAGAAATTTGGCAACTCTCGAATGTTCATACGACGTTTTTCCTTAGCACGGCGTTAGTGTAGAAGCAGGTCCACTTATTTTTCTCGAGGAGGTCGTTGAAGGAGGGGGGAGGAGGCTGTTTTCCCTACATTATTTTCCATTTTTCCCGCCCCGATACCCTACTCGACTCGCTGTAGGGGGAGTGCTTAGGGTACCTTCTTTGCCCTCACAACAACTAAAGACAGCATAACGCGGTACGTTCTTCAGGCTGCCCTTGCCTACGGGTCGATTCGAGGAACCCGCTAGGACCTAGGAGGACAACGCGTAATCCGTTGACCGTGCGGGGTCGCGGGCTCATCGGAGATTCCCGGCTCTGTCGCAATCAAGAGGGTCGAGTTTTAACCCGGGACCCGTGTGTGATGCTGATTGCATCGCGCGGCGCGCCACGGCGCGGAACGTGCTCGCTGCTCGGACAAGTCACTCAGTCTCCGCCGCTCGACTTAATTCCGCCCCGCGTAATCTTGGAGGTAAATTAGGGTTTTGTTCTCCACCCCCCTCGCAGCCCCGCGCCGTCATCCGCCACCTCGGAACGCACCGAAGTCACGATCGGAGCCGCGGTGTTAGCGCCAACGCCTCTGCTTCCGCGTTGCCGAACGCAGCGCGCTCCCTTTAGAGACGATTTATAATAGAAATCCCGCGTTACTATGTTCCCCGTTGTGTGGAAGTTATCTTCGGAAGAAATTCGCTTGATGATGACCGATGAATAAAGCGCTGTGAGATGGGATTAGCGAATGTAACCGAATATGCAGAAACTCGTCGAGGTGAGTCGTATTCTGCCGTGCTAAGGAAGAACACCGTATGAGTCATCAGACGCTGCCAAATTTCCTTCGATAAATACCGAATTGGCAGAGAAAATTGTGAATTTTTTCCCCCGAAAATTTCAAACCATTTCGTACGCAATTTAATCTAAAATACCTGAATAATTCAAAGAAAAATGTGCATGAATGTCGTCAAAAATACATGTTTTATCCGGGGCAATTTGCCAACTCTCGAATGTTCATACGGCGTTTTTCCTTAGCACGGCAGTATTGTCAACAAGTCATTTCTCATCGTAATTCCTAAACTAGGTAATGAGTTAAGGATTAAAAGCACAAGTAGAAAATTCCTTAATCTCGGTAGGTATGCAATCCGAGCTACTTCAAAGTCGAAATGGTCGTATCAAGGGTTCTTGCTTGATACTTATTGTCCGCTGATGAAAGGGCATCAGCTCACTGTTTCTAATGAAAACTTTCTTGCACGCACCATTTCAGACAGACGTAGAGTTATCGAACATTTTTTTCAAGTTTCTGGCCGAAAACGGATCCATTACACCCAGAAGTAAATGTCAGCTGCTCCCTGAAGTGTATTTAATTTCATATTCTCCCGAAATTAGAAGAATGAGTACAAAAAGTGTGTGTGAGGAATAGCAAAATTAAAAAGCGCCTTCAGTCGTGAATGATACCGCACGGGCCACACCGATGTTCGAATAGTTGTATCATGATTTTCGCAACAATCTCTGGGTCTCCTCTACGCTTATCCCCGCTTTATTTCGTTCATTCCCGCCATAGATTCGCCTGGAAGCAATACGTATTATTGACTCTGGCGCAAATGGCAACTCCGTTCTGGAAATCTGAATTTCCGAGTGAATAATTACATCGGGACTTTCGATTTCCCGGAGCCTCAACCAGAACCAAAGCATCGGGGGAGCGGGAACCGCCCGCGGGCTGGTTGCAAGGCTCCTTTTCACTCCTGACAAAACGCCCCCTCCCTACCCTCCTCACTCCTCCACCCCCGTTTCCCGCCGAACTTCCGTGAGCGAAGCAAAACTCAATTTGGGCGCGGAGTGTGGGTCCCGTCGGTGAACGTACGTCAGACGCGTGCCGAACTGCCGAGCCGTGGGGAAAGTTTCTCCGCAACCCGCATTACGCCGCCGTGGTAAGGAAAAACGCCGTATGAACACTCGAGAGTTGCCAAATTTCCTCTCAGAAAAAAGTTATTTTTGAAGAGAGTCATAAATATTTCTCCTTAAAATTTTCAGGGACTTTAGGTGAAATTGCGAGCAAAATTATCTGAAAAATTGGAGGGAAAAATTTACAAATTTTCCCGAAATTTCGTGATTTTCCAAAGGAAATTTGGCTACGCCTGAAGGTTCATATGGTGTTTTCCCTCAGCGAGGTAGTAAAGGTGCGATCAGGGCGCGGTCGGAAGTTTACGGAAGGGAGCCAGGTATCGGTGGATCGGAGTTGTATTCGAAAGAATAGCGAGTCGAATTCGTGTATTCTTGAACCGTAGTTGGATTACATTTTGCAATAAAGAATTTCTATTTCTGGCTTAGCAACAAAAGCAACTATCTTCATAGGGAAATGATTGGAATATGTGTTGTTTCTAAAATTAATTAGAAATAGTTGTTCCCGACTTTTTTTTTGTAAAACGTGGATCAATTTGATTACATTTTGCAAAAAGGAGCCAGGAGCATTGCAGTGTTGCTAAAATTTTGCAACTTCTTCTGTCTTGGAAGAAAAACCTGATTATCTATTAACTGTTTCTATATTTTACTCGCTGAAAACTATACATTTAAGACACAAATTATTATGTAAATTTCATATTTTTTCATTTTTTCAGTAATTTTATTGCAAAAGATGAAGTTGCACAATCTTAGCACCATTGTAAAGCTTCTGGTTTTTTTTGAGGATTCGCTTCTTTTCTGAAACTTTCTAACTGAAATAGCTGTATCTTTCTTGAGAGAAAATGTTTCATCGAAAAAAGGCAACATCCCAATGCTCTCACGGTGTTCCTCCCTAGCTCATCGTGTGTTTTTTCAAAAACTCTTCTGTAAAGATCTTACAGTCTGTCCGATCAGGGTTTAGGACTATCCCTTAGGAAACCCTCAGAAACAACGCACGCATGCATGTAGCGATCCGTGAAAGCTAACCTCAATGTATTGATTCAGTTACCGACCCGGTGTATGTGTACTTGTAATTAGCCCTTTTCCGGCGCGGGAGGCACCTAGTTTCGTTCCGTGCAGCGGATACAAGAAATTATCCACCTTTCGCTCCAGTCTATAGAGCACACATTCTTACCGTCGAATAAACGAGGAGTTTACTTTTCCTATCCTGCGTTACTTGCCCAAGTTACCTTAATTAAGTTAGTGGTTCTGTTAACGCAGCGTCAGGATAGTCGATCCGAAAAAAGGGTAAGAAGGTTGCGGCACATGGCGTGCTCTTAAAATACGTAACGCTGTAGGGAGGAGGGTAGTCAGTCTGCGTTACGGGTGCTTAGCAGGTGGAAGGGGGCGTTAAAGGTTGCGTTACGTAACGCTCGTGCCGATTTTTAGAAACTCTGAAGTGTAAAGTGACGCGAGGTGGCAATTTTTCATTCAAATTTTATCACAGAACGTTAATTTGAGGGTCGGTATGGGAGGTCGAACTTAGCGTTACGTATAAAATTTACTAAAATATCGGTAGGTTCTACCGAGACTCGAACTCGGATCGCTGGATTCAGAGTCCAGAGTGCTAACCATTACACCATAGAACCTAGGTGGAAGGCGAGGTGTTTCAAGACGAAAAGTATTCCATTCGTATAATTTATGAACGCGGAAAGAACGGAAGCATGAGTGAACATGACACTGCACGAATGGTATGAGCTGAAATCAACCTGTGTGCGGTGTTTCAGAGTTTTTTAAATGGTTAAGAATTTGAACATTTGATTCACAATCAGACTATTGTTCAGGATGCGTTTCTAGGGGAAGGTAAAAAAGTCCGATTTTCAGCATTACGTACATTATAAATGGTCTCCAAGACGTTGTTTCTGTAAGAAAATAGGTGAAATGGACTACATTTTGTAATGGGAACTATCAAACCTGGCTCAGTTTAGAAACAACGTATGTACCATTAGTTTCCCTATGTACATAAGTGTTTTGACGGATGGGCTAGATACTGTAGTTTCTATTTGCAGAATAAAGTCCAATAATTGGATCGTATTCAGCAAAAAGGAACCAGCGCGAGTAAAATGTTGTAAAAATGTTGATTCTTCATAATTTTTCAAAAAATCTCCCGGAATAGCAAATAGTTTTGGCTTCGCACCAAAAATTTGTTAACTTTAAAGGAAAATAATTCAGTATGTTGGAGTTTTTTGCCAACGTGCGTTAAAATTCAGCATAAAGCTGAAAATCTCAATACAGAGCACGTTTTTAACGCACGTTGGCAAAAAAACTCCAACATACTGTCATATGACCCGTGCGACCGTGCGTCCATCGCAATCAGTGTGTGGAAAATAATTGTATAAATGTTAATACTGTACTTAAATAAGTATTAATAAAAGGAAAGGAGGTTTTTCATACTTATATTAAGTATTTTTTTAAAATAAAAAGAGCAGTTGCACCATTTTGAAAACACTGTAATGGCTTGCTGGTTCCTTTTTGCTAAGTGCGATCCAATTGTCAGTAAGCATACACCATACAGCTACCACAATCAGAGTTTAATCAACTTTGAGATCATGAAAAGACTATGATTATCCAGATAACCCCGCACGAAAAATGTGTAGTATTACCCTCGTCGGTGCAACTGTTTGACGGGTCACTGTCAACTCTCCCCCGACGGGAGTTGGGTTTTCCTAACCTTGGCTCGCAACCGAAGACGGAGCGGACAAACAGACAGAGCATTGGAAGGCAAAACAAGGCGGAGATCGAGGGGGTAGGTCGGAGGGTTGTTCGGAAGCATTTCTCAGACGGGGACACGGGGACGGGGAGTAATCACAAAATGGATTTACTCGAAAGCTTTTAGGCTCGCCTCCGCAAAGGTGTGTGTGGGGCACCAATAAAAAGTTGATTGACAGCTCCGCCCTGGAAACATGCAGACGCACACGCTCGCGCCGTTGCCGCAGCCCAGAAAAAATCTTTTCACGATCTTACGGTTCAAGTATTACGTGACGCTTTTCCCTCCCGATTTTTTGACCTCCCTTTCCCCTTGTAACACACCCGTAACACAGCTTTACACCTCCCCTCTTGAATGACGTAACGCCAGCCTGCCCCTCCCCCCCATTTAAAAAAAAAAAAAACCAAGAAAACGCTCATTCAGGAAGTTCGGAATTTTCAATTGTTTGCACTTTTTTCAAAGTTTTTTTCATTTTCCCCGGCTCGGCTTTGTTACGTAACGCTGGGCTCGACCCCCCCCCCCCCGTCCCCTTATAACGCACCGTAACGCTGGTTCAAACCCTCCCCTTCCCCCCTAAATGCAGTTTCACCATGTTTTTCTTACTATACATAAGCCCGTATCTCGCATTGGGCTGTAGACTGATAGTTCAGGACCGAATATTGTACGTAAAGGGATGAGATTTGCCTGTTTATATTAGGATTTAATTCTACGTAATCCATAGTCTGATACCTTTTTTTTAACAAAGATTTTACCAATCCAATGACATCGCACGTTTGGAGTAGAGAACCTTTTGTTTTCAAATGGAGTATATAGACACTAACTATCTCCGTCGGTGATGATCAACATCCTCTCTGGTAGGCGGTTTCTACTCGACTTATATTCAACAGCACCGCTTAATCTCTCAGTTTCCCTTATTCTATTGCGCATTCAAAACGAGACAAATCCGGCAGCCCTGTAAGATTGACCCCGCTACACAGTGATTCGGAAGGGGTGGGGGGAGGGCTGGTGAAACACAGGAAGGAAACACCTGACAAGAGTTTTTCTTCTCTTTCATCTTACTTAAGGTATGGAATGCGTAAAATACGCTCGTCGGACCATGTTCAATTAAAGTTCATAGGAAACGCCCCGTCGAAGGTTGAAGTTGACTTTTCTTTTTCGCTCGCTGAGAACTTGACGCGCAAAGCTACGGTTCTGTAGGTAGCGCGCCACGCGACGGGGTGCCATGATCTTAAGGTGAACTTTCAACCAGAGTAAACAAACATTGAGATATCGAACACATTTTGCTAAAATTAGTTCTGGTTTCACCTGAATTATTTGGTCAGAAAAAACAAATATCGAATCTATATTTCTCCTGTAAGCATATGTTAACTGTTTAGACCTCATAAATATTTTTTTGCGAATTTAAAGAAAGCTGAAGCCGTAGAGAGCTTGTAGTAAGTCGTGTCAAAAATGTGAGAGATCGATGCGGAAATCATGATACAACTATATCAACTCCGGTGCGGCCCGTGCGGTATCATTCGCAACTGAAGGCGTTTTTCAATTTTGCTATCTCTCGCACGCACTTTTAATACTCATTCTACTCGAATTCACCCGGTTGCGCTGTCTATTTTGCGTTGTGCGTTTCCTGAGAGCTTAACACAAACGCTGCGTTGCAGTAATCATGTTGGCAACTCAACTGAATAGGGTTGTGCGACAGAAAACAGAGTTCTCTGGATTCCACTAAAGGTGGTACAAACAATTATTTCTAAATGGAATGTCTACTTGGCGCTCTCATCGGGATTCACATGTTTTAAAAACGTTCCTCTGGAGGAAGATCACTCGTTTGACCTAAAATTTCCGAATCGAATGGTTCTCTTGAAATCATCGATAAACCGAACACTCCCCCCCCCCCCCAAAAAAAAAAGAAAAATCATTCTGTAGAATCATTATCGAAATAATAACGCTCGCGTGTTGATGAAAACTAAAAGAAGTTATGAATAAGTAATGTAGGAGGTGGTTTTCCTGTACGGCATGCGGCATTTGAAGTAGTAATTTGACTCAGAAACGTCACAATTTATCGATTTTTTTTTTTTTTTTTTTTTTTTTTTTTTTGGCCTCTGAGGGTGGAATGAAGGTCAGCTGTTAATACTTTTCGAGGAATGAAGATGGGTCCTCATAGATCATTTTCACCATTGAGTCGAAGCATAAACGCATAATATCACATTATATCATGGCATTATTTTACCACCTTGTTACTCACAGCCAAGTCGTTGCTCTTGCGTATGTTTTTATGTTTCCAATTTCCGTTACCGAAAAATAAACCTTTGATTCATTCATTCATCGCTACAACTCGTTCAAGCTGCTCTTGTCATAAAAATCAAACGTCTGAACCGATACTCGTTGCGCTCGCTCGTAAATAAGGTATTCCTGCACCTTTATTCTCGTGTCAGAGACAGTCGGACGTATTATTCTCGGATGTCAACGAAAATTCCTTTCTCCGATCCAATTCGAGCTTCGAGCCCGGGTTTTTCCGCACGCCTCACACTGGACCGAATCAATATCAGGAGTCGGACAAAATCATGGAAACTTTGAAAGCTTATACCCTCGAAAATATGAAACAATTAAGTTTAAAAGTGGTTCCATTGTTCTTTTCTTGAAATTCCCTCTCAGAAGTTTCCCTTGAAATTGGATACGGGACGAAATAAACATCAAAATTGGAAATTTTAGCCAAAAATTTAATGTCCAACCTCTTCTATAAGCTCGATCCACTGTGCGCCTGTGGAGCTTTCGTCACCCCACGGAAGATTCCAGAAATGAATCTACATAGGACAGGATCCGAGTTGGCGGAGGGGCTTTAAGAAGGGTTTTCCGGGGCTTTGACGATTCGATGAATCGGTCGCTCCGCCGACATAAACTGCCATGCTATAAGGAAAAATGCCGTATGATCATTCAAACGCCGCCGAATTCCCTCTCGGTAAATGTTTATTTTTGTGGAAAATTGTGAATATTTTTTATTGAAAGTTTTAGACAATTTAAATCAACTTACGAACAACATTGTCTGAAAAATCGGGAGAAAATTCGTCATCTCCCGCCCGGAGGAACGTAACTCCATCCCAAGTTTGCCAAATTGACTCGAAAAATTGATTTTTTTTTTTACAAAAATGTACATGTACGATTTTTACCCAAAATTCATCCAATTTTTGCTCGAGATCTGAGGGAAAATCAGTGAAATTTTCAGTTATGAATGTCGAAGACTCTCCTTGTTAAAAAGTAATTTACGAGGGGAAATTCGGCAGCATTGCAATGGAATTACATCCTTTCGTGAAGGAAATGATGAATCGTGGTCCTTCCGAAAATCCGTGATTTGTCTGAGGAAATTTGGTAACGTCTGAAAGCTCATACGGCGTTTTTCCTTACTGCGACAGTGAAGGTGTAACTACTCTTGTGTTAGCCCGCGCTTTCCTTGCCCACGTGGAAATGGGTTTACGCCTTTTCGTTGACGCGGACAGCTTTTCCGTCCGGAGTTATTTTCTTGTCCTGGTCAATCCGGTAAATAATGAAGGCACTTGCGACCCACGTGTAGCCTTTTCAACCCCCTCCCTCCCCCACGGAACGAGCGTTTTTATGAACTTGGCCTTTAATTTCGATCCCGACGGGAACGTCTTTCAAGCGAGCTCGAACGGTAGTCGTAGGTGGCCGATTGAGTATTTAGACGCTTGCCGTTGTTTTAGCGTAATTTATAGCGAGTCTCTCCGTTCTCGATCGATAACGTATAGCTTTCGTGGTGGTGCCTCTCGTATGCTTTGGAGTGCCTTTGCGGGGAGAGAACGACCACCTGAGGATACCCTTTTGATTCGTGGAAGAAAAAGAGTAAGGCATTGTCCACTAAAATTGTTATTGTATTATTTTTCACTCGTATTTTCTCGAAAGTCAGAGAATTTTCACGAAATACTGGAAAAAAAAACACATTGGATCTAGAGTCCAGATTCTTAAAAACATCGACAAGAAAAAATACTCTTGATTCAATCAGATTTAAGCTTAAATCAAGAACCAAGCCTCTTCATTTGAGCGGATTTCCTTTTGATTTAAGCTTAAATCTGATTGAATCAAGAGTCCTTTTTCTTGTTAATGTTCTCCAGAGTCTGGACTCTAGATCCAATGTGTTTTTTTTTCCAGTGAATGATTTCATGAATACCACGAATCAACATTTCCTGCACAAACCCAACTGTCAATCGGTTTAGCTCAACTCAATCCGATCGGAATCGAAAACTCGCTTCAGTTGCACAACGATTGACAATCGATAGAAGATTCGACCTCGATCGATAAAAAACATTACTAAAATAGGGATCTATCGATCATTCGACCATCAAGTCGTTCGATAACGATTCAACAGTCGGATACGTAGCGTCGCGAGAAAGAGTTGAAGTCTCTGTGAACAAACGTCGCCCCTCGCGGATAAGAGGGCGGTCGACACGTGAATGATCGATTATCGATATTTCCCCATTTTAAGCTATGGTAAAAGATCGATTGTTAAGGTGTTGGTTGCGAAAGTCCTGTTTATCGATCCTTTTCCATAGGTTTAAACGGCAGATCAGTCGATATATCGCAAAGCACGTCACGACATTGGTGCAACAGGTGAGTCGGGCGCTCGTTCGTGCGCGAGCACCGGGAACTAGCGGCGGAGTTATCAGTAGCGTGGCGTGAATTGCGATATATCGATTGTTATGTAATTTAAACCTATGGTAAAGAATCGATTATTAAGGTGTTCGCTGCGAACACCCTGTTTATCGATCCTTTTCCATAGGTTTGAATGGCATAACAATCGATATATCGCAATTCACGCTACGCCACTGGAAGTTACCCCAACGAGGTTTCAGGTGAAAAAGTTCGAGGTTCGGAGACACGGTGACTCGACATTGATAGCCCAAGTTGGTCGGAGCCGGAGCTTCCCGCGCGATAAGCCCGTCTGGAACTCGCAGTCGTAAAACCCTCAGTCGGTCGCCTGCTCTACCTACCTGCCCTCCTAGCAACGGCAAATCCGCCAATCATTAATCTACCCCGACATCCCATCCCAGATTTTCCTCCCTTTAATCTCCCTTTAAAACCGCCTCGAACCTCCGTTCACTCTTCATTTGCCGGGTGAATCTAGCCCCACCGCGCTGCAAATTATTCGGGTTCGCGTTACTCCAACTTGCGGTTGAACTTATGCACTAAGAGAATCTCGGAGTTACTGCCTATGTGGGGAGAGTTCGGACCAAAGAGATAACGAGATCATCAATTTGAATTGCGGGTCGAGGGGCATCGGGCACCAGCTACTTTTACTAGTCGTCGTCTCTGATTGGCTGATCCGCCTGATGCCCTTTTTCTGGGAGCCCCTATGGAAATAACATGGGGCTCCTTTTTCATCCGAAATATCTCGAATATAAGGACTTTATTCGTCAGAGATTTCAGAAATATTTTCTCCAGATTTTTGCGAAGAGGTTGATGCTTAATACACAGGGTTGCACGGGCGAAATGAAAAATATGAAATATCGAAAATTTCCATGAAATTTCACAAAGTTGTGAAAAATATGTAACAAATTTTCAGTGGCTGGGTATGCAACACACACTACAAAACACCAAGAGGCGAAAATCAATCGCCTTTCTCTTAATTTTGCATTTAATGTCGAAAAATGTTTTTCATATTTTTCTGAAATTCCATGAAATATTTCACTTGAAATTTCAAAATTTTATGTTTAATGAAAAATTGCAACCCTGGCTAATACCTACATGACACTTTTTTCTCAAACACGCCGCACAGTTTGACCTGAAATTTTGTTCTTTTCATGACACCAATTTTCTTATTTTAAGTTTACCAATCATAACCTGAGTAGTTTTTTCGTGAGCCGTGGCACCCTTTCACGCTGAAAAAGAAGCAACCTCGTGCTCATGTTTATTTAAATCTGAGAAATAATACGTAATGTCATCGACTTCGAAACGGCTTCTCTGATTTTTCTCCGGAAGAGAGTATGATTTGCTTGGATACGGAACGAATTCTGAAGTCTTCGAAAAAGCCGCCTATTAGAATGATAAAAAGGGAATTAAAAAGTCTAATTTTCAAATCTGGGGGGCAGCTTTCTCTCTCTCCCCCTCTCTTCTTGTTCCCGCCCTGTAAATACGCACCTGCTGAAGAGGGGATTTTATCCTGAAGGAGAGTGCTCAGTGACCGGGGAAATAGGGGACTTTGAATTCAGCTGGAATTCAATTTAGCGGGATGAGCGATGGAGAACATAGGGGATACTCCGGAGAACAACTCTAAAAATACACCAAGTATGGCTTTTTTTTATAAAATAACAGCCAAACGTATGACGTCCCGGCTGCTTGATCGTTTCTTTTGCGGTTCATGAGTTCGTCCTTTCAGTCTCTTTCAAAAGCAGTGGGAAACATAAGACTATGGAATCCGGAAAATATTAGACCTTGCCCCAACTTTCGGATGATTTTGATAGGATACCTCTTTTAATTCAGGGTCATAGATCTGCTTTGCGTTTTCCAATTATTCTTTTGGTGCGCTGGAATAGAGAGTCGCTTGGATGTAGAGCCCAGACTCTCAAAAACATTGACGAGAAAAAATACTCTTGATTCAATCGGAATTTTTGTTCGAATCAAAAGGAAATACGCATAAATCAATATTTATGCAGCTCGGCCCTTCGATTCAAGAAAAAATCGGATTGAATCAAGAGTACTTTTTTCTTGTCAGTGTTATTAAGAGTCTGGACTCTAGATCCAAGCGACTTTTTTTCCAGTGTGGTTGAATCTTACGGACCAACAAAAACCACGAAATTTTTCATGTATTTCTTCGGAGACTCGCTCTTTCGACTAAATTCCTTTGTTCAGAAGGGAAACGGAAATCTGAATCTTTGAAAAAATGTGCGAGGAAGTCACCCACTGTGATTTTTCGAAAAACTTCATTACTGTCCCTGTTGAACTGACTAAATTAGCGTATTACTCGTTGCTAATCTACAAGATTCAACAAGCGATTGATTCTATGACACGCACAAACGAATCGGCTCATCGCTTCTCTGCAGCAGCTCGCTCGCTTAAGCTCCGGGAAAAGTTGGCTTTACACCTCCTCCAACTCCCATCCGGTGACAAGTCGAAAGAACATAACTCCACTTCCACGAGATCCCTGAAATTCCCGGAGTGTTACGGGCGGCAGGGTTCATGTCGGGGTGCTGTTACTCCCTCCGCATCGGGAGAGCAAGGAGCAGTTTGCATCCCGACTCGTCAAAGTAAATTTGCACAATGCGAGGGCAGAAGTGACAACGGAGTCAAGGAGAGACTTTGCAGTTGGAAATTGTTTGTTTATTCAAATTAAGGCGAGCTCTGTTAGTCGTCTTAAATTGAGTTACGGATCGATTTTTGCTCCCAATCACGTCTCGAGAGCTCGGTGGGCTCCGCAGATGAGCGGCCCCCCGAAACAACGAACGCATCGCGACCCCCTTCCCCCCTCACCGCTCAGTGGAGCAAGTCGATGGGGAAGTCCGGATATGATTTGGAAAATTTAGAATCTTTAATGATCCAAAACGTACACGTTTGAAAGTGGTCTCATAGGTTTTCTCGTGGTTTTTCCTTTAAGATGCTCACCCCTTAAAATGTATTATGTGAAAAAATGGACTGAAAAATTTGCAGTTTTCATAAAAAATTCCATTTCTAACCTGTCCCGATTTGTTGGTCCATTGTGCGCCAACCCTCGTCGGAATTGATTAATGCGCTCTGGTGAGGAAACGTCAACAGTCAGACTTTAAAATTAGGAATACCCCTAGCCCCTTCCTCCTTACCTGTGGTGGAGCCTGACGATTAACATATGCTGTTCAGGCTCTGCCTTAGTAGGTCAATAAATCGTCGTTTCCGTGTTCTAGCGGTGACGAGTCTTAGTGAGGCGCTTCTAAAACGCCTTCATTTTCCAGAATACTTCACGCACATTCGCGGAGTTAAAATAGTTGTATGTTCAGTCGTGTGTCAGAGACTATTTTCTTATTTTGATGAAATGTTTGTGATAGTTTTTCTTCGCGCCTCAGGCGATAAGCGTCACACGTTACCCTCACGATTTTACGAAGTATGATTCGTAAAAAGAAAATAAATGTTTTCTCGAAACTCACTATATGACACTCCCTCGCCGAATGACAAATAAACGCCACTGGTTTAAATTGGAACCATCAGCAATCTATACGACAGGTTTTATCACATGATAAAACTCGGGACTTAATTATGTGGTCAAGTGCTCGTCAACATTCGGGAGATTTTACGGTCAGTTAAACTTCGACCGGACATTACAGGTTATCGTAACCGCTGAGAGTTGGAGGTCGCTAGCCTTCAATCCGAATATATCGTCACTGTCCGGATTAAAATAGATGGATTCGTATGACTCCCCGCAAAATGTCTTGTCTTGTGATGAAAACTTCCGTGGCTCCTAGAATCGTTCGATGGAAGTTAACGATTTCATCTCTCGACGGAAAGAACTTCAAGATTCCATGTGCATTCCAAGATTATCCACTAAGTGACTATGGTTTGCGTTTGTTTCAGGTTCAATAATGTTCCACGTTCGGAGGCGGCCGGCAGACTACCACCCGCGAAAAAGAAAGAAAAAACCGCAGCAGAAATGGAACCACCACAGCCCGAATAACGAGCTCCTGGACTACCGCTATGAGGACGCCTTCGACCGGTTACCTTTCTTCCTAGAACTCAACCCCGGTAAGTTGAAATTTTTTTTTTCTCTTTGGACACTAGGGGTCCACCGCCACCCCCTTCATTTCATTTTAATCAGGAGACTCTTACGCATTTCTAATTGAAAATTTCACTGATTTTTCCTCCGATTTCATGCAAAAATCGGACAAAATTACGCCAGACTTTTCCTAGGAACACCCTGTTACAAAATTGAAGTGTTTGAGTCAATTTTGCAACCTTGGAATGAAGTTACGTCCCTTCGCCAGAGAAACGACAAATAATGAGTTGATCGATACACGAGTGCATGCAGGTACATGCAAACAAGCAGCCGGTAATATTTTTACAGTGATCGCTGACTTTTCCCCCTTTTTTTCTGTTTTTTACATCGCTCCGACAGAAGTGGGGCACGGTTGCGGCAGCCAAGCATGAAGCACTTTCTCGATGACCTCTCGACCTCGTCGTGGGTATAGTCCCCGGGGAGGAGGGGGAGGGGGTGGACGCAGTCGGAAAGCGGGGGGGGGGGGGGGGGCGAGGAAAATTGAATGTCGACGAACGCATTTGATGAGAGCTCCCCAAGTGCCAGAACCCAGTGACATGCATGGGTGGGTAACCGGGGAGTTTATATACCGCGCTGAATAATGACCAATCGATCGGAGCCTCACTATAAAAACAAACCCAAGTCGCCCCTATCCGCGGATCTTATTCACTGTGCTGCCCTGTTTAGAAGAAACGCCGTATGAGCCTTCGGATGTTGCCGAAATTCCTCTTACAGGACATCAGGGTTGCCGGCGATCTGGAAAACCGAGAAAATCTGAGAATTTCTGGCACATCTATAAATCCTTAATACATATCACCGATCTTCCGAGTGTTCACCCTTTCTGGTCATCTTTTAACCAGCTACTGAATGCATTTTTCCATAGCATCGCGATGCAAGGAAACTTTGTCCAAAGTTCAGCAAAAGTCAGCCTGAAAAAAGGTGGAAATTTTTTTTGAAGGTTAACATAAGTCGTCGCTCCTACGACGTTAGGGGGTATCTCGATTTCCACACGGAGAAAAAAATCTCGTGCACGGGACCCGAAGCTTAGGTCTTAGGGATCTCTGAAGTTTTCGGATCACACATCTGGAACTTCGGTTCTTACATCTGAAGTACTTCAGATGTGAGAATCGAAGTTTCTCGGATGTGAAAACCGAAGTACCTCCGATGTAAGAACTGAAGTTTCAGATGTGTGATCCAAACCTCAGCAGCTGGACCTAAAGTGTTCAGATGCTCAATCCGAAAACTTCAGAGATCCATATGACCTAAACTTCGGGTCCCACTCACGAAGTTTTTTTCTCCGTGCACATGAGCCCTGGAAGGCATGGATTTATATGGACAATAGGGTTCTCGTATAGATCAAGATACGCCCTTACGTTAGGGGAGTGACGAAGTCAGGGAATTTGAAGATGAAGAAATTATGGCAACCCCGTACAAGTGTACACGAGCTCTCGGGGAAATTTGGAAAAAAATTTCTCCCGGTTTTCCAGAGAATTGTGTTCGTTATTCGATCTAAAGTATCTGAAAATTTTAAGATAATGTATTCTTAACTTCCTTCAAAAATAAGTATTACCTGAGAGGAAGTTTGGCAACATTCGGAAGTTCTTATGGCGTTTTGCCCTACCACGGTAGTGTGGCGGACTCCATCGATCGCCTCCCGATGTGTAATAAAAAATGCAATGCTAGGCCCTGCCCGCACATTAAACACCCGCGTGACACTTTTGGTGTAGTCATCGGTCAAAAATCCTGCGTGACTCTGCTGGAGGGGGGGGGGGGGGGCTGGTGGTGGTGGTTATGCAAGTTCGCTTCCACTTGTGAAGTTCACAAGTTTGATGATTATTATATACAAGATGATTTATTTCTTTTCGAGGTAATAAGCCCTATATCGGTCAAAATTCCTCGAGTTCCCTCTGAATTCTTAAGGCGCTTGAACACGAGATGCACTACTTTTTGCAATTTGGAATGAGGATTTCTGACTCAAAACCGCCCATATCTAAAGAGGAACTGGACGCATTTCTGTCGAACGGAACTATGTGCATTATGACGTGAGCCCTGATATGCATATGTTCTCATGGGTCTCAGGGCTCATGTCGTAATGCTCATAGTTCCGTTTGGCAGAAATACGCGTCCAACTAATAGTACCGATGGACGTATATTTATAACCGAATCAGAGACAGGTGTGAAAGAAGGGGTGTGCTCGTTTGTCGAGAGCCGTATGAGTGAATGGGAAATACAAAGCACCAGTGACGTCACCGTTGCAGACCGAGACGCGGGACAACGGTCGGGAGTCAGTAACTCGTGAGCCCTGTCCACAACGCTCTTGTCGCATGCCCACGGCTCATGGGTGCCGCATTCAGTTGGCACATAGTTCCGTTTGATAGAATGTAAAATCCCGCTTTTCCATTTCTCCGAAGAGAATCAAGCCAACTTTTACATTGTTTCTAATCCACCTGTCTAGAGTACACCCCATCCTACCCACTCGTCTATACCTCCGTTTCGAAGAAACACGTCCATATGTAATTTCGATCTAAATTATCTGGAAATTTTAAGAAAAAATATACATAATTTTCCTAAAAAATGGATGTTTTGTAAAGATATGGATTTTGGCGACGTTCTCGCTTGTCTTTAGTTCCGGATGGCAGAAATATGTCCATATGTAATTTCAATCTAAATTATCTGAAAATTTTAAGAAAAAGTATGCATAATTTTTCTAAAAAATGAATATTATGTGAGGAGAGGGATTTTTGCGACGTCTGAATGTTCATCCGGCGTTTTTCCATACACTGGAAAAAAAACACATTGGATCTAGAGTCCAGACTCTTGAAAACATCGACAAGAAAAAGTACTCTTGATTCAATCGGATTTTTGGTTAAATCAAAAACCAAGCCTCTTAATTTGAGCGGATTTCCTTTTGATCTAAGCAAAAATCTGATTGAATCAAGAGTATTTTTTCTTGTCGGTGTTTTCAAGAGTCTGGACTCTAGATCCAATGTGTTTTTTTTCCAGTAAATTATCTGAAAATTTTAAGAAAAAATATGCATAATTTTTCTAAAAAACAAATATTTTGCGAGGAGAGAAATTTTGGCGACGTCTGAATGTTCATACGGCGTTTTCCCATACTAAGACATCATCCGAGTGTGCGTTTTTTCGCCGCAAGGAAGAGCCCATCCGAAGCTCTAGCAGTCCAAGTCTAATATTTGTAAGTAAAGCCATGTATTAACGAAATTAGAGGCTAGCTGCTTGTCCATTTGTAATTTCAATCTAAATTATCTGAAAATTTTAAGAGGAAATATGCATAATTTTTCTAAAAAATGAATATTTTGTGAGGAGAGGGATTTTGGCGACGTCTGAATGTTCATACGGAGTTTTTCCATACTGAGACATTATCCGAGCGTGCGTTTTTTCGTCGCAAGGAAGAGCTCGTCCGAAGCTCTAGCAGTCCGAGTCTAATATTTGTAAGTAAAGCCATGTATTAACGAAATTAGAGGCTAGCTGCTTGTCCATTTGTAATTTCAATCTAAATTATCTGAAAATTTTAAGAGGAAATATGCATAATTTTTCTAAAAAATGAATATTTTGTGAGGAGAGGGATTTTGGCGACGTCTGAATGTTCATACGGAGTTTTTCCATACTGAGACATTATCCGAGCGTGCGTTTTTTCGTCGCAAGGAAGAGCTCGTCCGAAGCTCTAGCAGTCCGAGTCTAATATTTGTAAGTAAAGCCATGTATTAACGAAATTAGAGGCTAGCTGCTTGTCCATTTGTAATTTCAATCTAAATTATCTGAAAATTTTAAGAGGAAATATGCATAATTTTTCTAAAAAATGAATATTTTGTGAGGAGAGGGATTTTGGCGACGTCTGAATGTTCATACGGAGTTTTTCCATACTGAGACATTATCCGAGCGTGCGTTTTTTCGTCGCAAGGAAGAGCTCGTCCGAAGCTCTAGCAGTCCGAGTCTAATATTTGTAAGTAAAGCCATGTATTAACGAAATTAGAGGCTAGCCGCTTGCGTGCGGTATTTGCGGGCAGCGCGTGATTCCCTTTTGTTTGAGTGCAAGCTCTCGTCCCACCTGTCCTATCGATCCTGACCCGAGTCCGAGATGGATCGATGGCCCCCTTCCGGCTTCCGCCGATCGATTCGGACGGCATTCTTCCCGGAGGACGAGACTATTTCCTTAAAATTAACGTCCGACACAAAAGGGATACCGTGGGTGTGTTTAAGGCTCCACACAAAAGAGATATATTGGGTGTGTTTAGGGTTCTACACAAAAGGGATATCGTGGGTTGGTGATCTCAACCGTTCTTCCAGCTACTTCGCAACCGGACGTTGCGAACTTCGGAAAGCTCAGAGGTGGCACCTGTTCTCTTTCCGGAAGCTTGTGCTGCCACGCTAAGTAAAAACGCCTATGATCATTTGAATAGCGCGAAATTTCTCCTCGGAAAGTAATCATTTTTGAAAAAATTTATGAATGTTTTTCATTGAAATTTGAAGATTTTTTGGAACAAATTATGAACGAAATGGAGATGTTGTAAAAGCTCGCGAGGAACACGATGGTGCCACTGGTTTTCTCTGAAATCATCTCCCAAGCTCATGAAAAGCTCTTAAAGTGAGGCCAAAATGGAGGGGATATCCCACCCTACCCTGAGAGTCCACCTCTACATCAAAACAAATTCTCCATGCAAAGATAGGGAGCAAATACATTAGCAGGGTTGCCTTGTTTTCAGTTTTGGAGTTCCCAAATAAAGTGGCAGCCCTGTCACTGTATTTGCTCCCTATCTGTGCATGGAGAGTTTGTCTTGATGTAGATGTGGACTCTCAGGGTAGGGTGGGATATCCCCTCCATTTTTGCCTCAACTTGAGAGCTTTTTTTGAGCTTGGGCGTTGATTTCAGAGAAAATCAGTGGTAACATCGTGTTTCTCACGAACTTTTACATAATAATCAACAGTCAAATCGCAAATTCCTCACACATGCAACATCTCCATTCTGTGACAAATCGAAAGGGAAATAGGCACTATGATTTTTGGGAAACAGTGGGTCTACTAATTAAATACGCATGCATTGAAAATAATTAGTTTGGCTGCGTTTAACGTGAAAGAGCCAAGAGATTCGGCAAAAAACCAGTGTACTAATTAGTTACACTGAATAAAATGGTTAAAAAGCTTTTCAACCATTTTTTCCAGTGAAGCGGTAGGCTGAACTTTAATTTGATTCTATCGCAAAATTCGGTTTATCGCTAACTAATGAGCAAGTCCTCTGTTCCTCGAGAAACCCGATTCTTCTCAGCCGAATCGCTTTTCAACTCGGGCATTTGCATTCAAATTTCCTCCAGCAGTATGGTGAATGTCGAACTTAAACTGCCGAACTAAAGAAGAACGCACTGGTAAAAAAAACACATTGGATCTAGAGTCCAGACTCTTGAAAACATTGACAAGAAAATGTACTCTTGATTCAGTCAGATTTAAGCTTAAATCAAGAACCAAGCCTCTTAATTTGAGCGGATCTCCTTTTGATTTAAGCTTAAATCTGATTGAATCAAGAGTCCATTTTCTTGTCAATGTTTTCAAGAGTCTGGACTCTAGATCCAATGTGGTTTTTTTTTACCAGTGCGCCGTATCAATGTTCGAATTCGCCAAATTTCCCCTTAGAAAATATTTGTATTTTGGAAGGAAGTTATGAATATTGTTCCTTGAACTTTTCTTACACTATCGATGGAATTACGAACACAATTATCCGAGAAATGGGGAAACATATACACACAAATATTCCTGAAAATTAGAGATTTGTCAAAGGAAATTTGGCAACACTTAAAGGCAAATACGACGTTTTCCCGTAGCACGACAGTTTAAGTGTTAAAACGGCCTCCTGATGGTTTTGCGAGCTTTGAGCGTGTAAGATACCCGGAGGATGAAGGAATATCTGGCACGTTAAAGAGCGGCCTCTTTTGTTAGCCTCCCGAACTCACCCACACTGAAGAGTCCTAAAAATCGGCCGTATTTGATTGATGAGTGGATTCTCTTTTACGGTGGAGTAAAGAATCATCTCACTCAATATGCATTGAAGGTTCTTTCTTTTTTCCTCGCATGCGTTTCTGATTCCGGCATTTCGATGTCGAGGAGTTTTTCTTCCTCCGACCTAGTTTGCTTACGTGTAAGAACGTAACGTAAGCACAAGCAAAACCAATGGCTAGATCTGGATGCAAACTATTCGTGTTCTCGGGATATCCGTGTTGCATACGGAAAAAATTTCAGGCGCTTTGACTTTCACAAGCACCTTCGTGAGTTGTCTACGGCCTTGGTTGAAACAGAGCCATGAGAGGAAAGGAGTTCTGACACTGATTATCATTAGAGACTGGGTCATGAAAAAGCCCACAGCCTTGTCACTAAATGGACACAAGAAACGCGAAAGGGACGGTAGAGATCGGACAACCATGTGTTCAGGTGAGTCGAGAGAGGCATGGAATATTATTGATCCGTATTCGGCGGGACCGCATGATTGAAGTTCCGTTTCGTATCGTCGAGTGAGGACGAACCGCTTCCTTATCCTTACCCGGTTTTTTCCGGCTCTACAACCCCCCCTCCCCCCACTTCCTATTATCTTCTGGATTTGCATCATTACTACCTTCGCCAAGATTTATTTCGGTTTGCAACGCCACTTCCTGAGCGCTCGCGGTGATGACGCCGCGCCTGGCTTTGCAGTTATAGACGCGAAGAACGAAGTAACTTTACTTTGAACAGGGGCTAACGTTCCTCCAGACGTTAAGGGCTGTATTCGTACCAGTTCTTTGAATTGAACATATTCTTCCTTCAGGGCAATCTGATTGACACTGTGATCAAGGGAGGTTTAAGGAATAGTGCTGAACAGTCACCCGAATCGAAAGTTTGTTGTGTTCAACCTCTTTTCTCAGCGTAAATCCGATGATGGTTTGGTCAGTGGCGACCGTTAAAAGTTGGCAACACTGTTTTTCCTCCATTTAAATGTATGTTAAACAATCGATTCTTCGCGAGACAGCTGGCCTCATCTAAAATCTATATTTTTAATGGACTAAAATAGAGGAAAAACAATGTTGCCATCTCACAAAATGGCCGCCGGGTGCGGTGAGCCTCGTGGGTTTGGCTCGCGGCCCTGGTGTCGGCCACCCTCTCACGGAAAGAAAGCGTCGATTAATAATTCAGTGACATTGATCCCGATATCAGCTATTTGTTCCGTTTATTGAGCCGCCGCACAGTGGAACCAGCTAACAGCAGAGGTCGGACATGAGATTTTTGGCTAAAATTTATAATTTTAATGTTTATTCCGTCACAAATTCAATTTCAAGGGGTGTTTCTGAAAGGAAATTTCTAGAAAAATCCAGTGGATACATACTTCTAGTTTTTTTAGTTTCATATTTCCGAAGATATAAGCTTGTGAAGTTGCCAGATTTTGTCCGACTCCTCCTATTGAAGTGGCGTGGCGTGTATTGCGATTAATCAATTGTTATGCCATTTAAACCTATGGTAAAGAATCGATTATTGAGGTGTTCGCTGCGAACACCCTGTTTATCGATCCTTTTCCACAGGTTTAAATGGCATAACAATCGATCTATCGCAAAGCACGCCACTAACTCGATCCAGTGTGCGCAGTCCCGTGCTTTTCCCCTTGTCATCAGTTACCATAGTTTTCGTACGAAAAACGAGTGCGAGTGTCGAGTGATGGCAAAATTTAAAAACTCCTTCAAGTATGGATGATACTACACGGGCCACACCGAGGTTAATATAGTTGTATCACAACTTTCGCAAGTATCAGACGTTGACCACTGACATGATTGCCTACTGCGTGCTTGCGTATCGCGAAGATATTTTGGATTGAACATACGGAACGTGCTTCTAGGCGTAATTGATTGGTTACTTTCTTCTTTTTGTCATAAATGTAAAGGGAAACCATTAATTTGACCTTTATGCGGAATCTCGATGTTGGCTATCTCCCGCTGTAGATTCACCTAAAAAAGCAACATTTTTAGGTACACCTCCTCTGAATTTCTAACTCCCTCTATTCGACGACTTTTGTCCCTTTTTAAAAAATAATCGTACATTTTTTTTTTAAAAAATCGTCTTTTAACTTTATCCCAGCGCTATGCTTAGATCTTAATTGAAAGCCAAATTTTGCACTTTGGTGAAACCCTGCAGTTTGATGAATCGCTTTTCAAGGCTCAGCTTGTCTTTGATTAATGGGGTATGATTTAATCGAACAGAGAGCTCCTACCTTCCCCCTTGTTAAACTCGGTCTGGTAAACGCTTAAAAATTCACCGATTTATTGATGGGTTGTCGCTCCAAGTTTTTTTTTTTTATCCCGATACTCCGTTGCCGGCATTGTAGACGAACGTCAATCCTCTCAAGCTCGAATAATGTAAAGCGTTATTTTAGCGTGAAGATCTAATCGCCTCACCTCTAAGTTTTCTGACCCGCCAATATTAAAATGGAAGGCGACTCGTCGTTTATGTTCATCAAGAAATGTTTTGTCTAATCTTACTAAAATGACTATATGATGAAAGTGTGCGCTTTTCATAGTACTCTTCTAGTGAGCATGGTACTTCCTCTGTGGGCCGATTATTGAAATTGATAGACAAAGCTATAGACAAAGAAGGCAAAAGAGTTATGGAGGAATCCTATCGGTGTAAGCGTGTGGTTGCAATGGACACAGGAGGTAGATAATAGACTAACCAACGGCAACCCACGAGGGACCCTATAGTTAGTCCATCATTTCATCCGTTTGTCTATAGGAATCATATCATCACATCTATTTCAACCAGTAGGATCGCTCCATACTCCCTTTGTCTTCTTTGTCTATCGCTTTGTCCATCATTTTCAATAATCAGACCGCTGGTCTTATGGCACTCGATGGAGAAGTGCGAATATTTCGAAAGTCCGCAAGAAGGAACAAAGTTGGTTTTGTTTCTAAGTTCTCATTCGAGCTTATCGGAATAATCTTAGACGAGTACTAATGACACAACCTAAAGCTCAGATTCCGTAGCGCATATTGGGAGCTAGTTCGAAGTTTTGAACTTAAAGTAATGCCGGTATCTCCACAGAACTTCGTTCAAGTTTTAAACCGAGATCATACTCTTGTTACGCATTGATTCTGTGCTCATTGGCCGTAAAACTACAGGAGCCAGTATCTGGATTGCGACGTTTCAAAATTTCCACTCTCCCTTCATTATTTAAGAGGAAATCGCTGAAAATTTTCGCACGAAATTTTTTCAGAATATTATCAAAAGAATAAAGGAATTTAACACGGAAGTAAAATGCAATAAAGAGCGCTAGTATTTTCCAGTACACAATCTTAAAATTTGACAGGAAATCTGCAACATCACAAACATAGATACGTCGTTCCATATTTTCACTGGCGTTTTCCAAAGTAGGTACTGCCGTGCAACGCAAAAACGCTGTAAACGCCATTTTACATTTTTTGGAAACAATATATCCGAGCAGGAAAACTTTCGTACTCTTGGACAATGCTTTTACAGAATTCTTTTGCAAATACTATCAAGAACTTAACCTGAAAATTTGAGATGCATGGGTAAAACTGTTTTTATTTTATAGAGTGTTAAGTTCCAAAAAACGAGGGAAAATCTTGATGGATTTACGGCGTTCATGCTTAGCAGGGTAGAGTACTCTTCCGAGTTTTCGAAGAAATTTCATACTGGAAAAGCTAAGGACAATCTCATGTATGTGCTCTAAAATGCAGATGATGTCGCAGTTCCTATTTTGTTTCTTTGATGTATTGAAGCAATTATAAAATTGTCGCAGACAGAAAAAAAAAAAAATTGAAAGAAGTAACTAAAAATATTTTCTGGCTTGTCCTAAACCTTGAGGTCGTCCAACGTCGAGACTGTCATCTTGGATACCATCGAACAAAACCCGGTTATTTTCTTGTATCAGTCCTTCGTCCCTTCTCCTTGTCTCTTTGCTGACTTTTTTGTTTCTCTTTCTGTTTTCAGACGGTAGTGATATCGCAAATGGAACTCCAAAGAGACACAAACTTCATCCGAACGTAACGGAAGTTGGAAATGAGCGGGCATCTCCGCATAGTCAGTCACAATTTCTTCAATTATTCGGACCAAATATACAGCCTAGGCATTGTGTGATAGCTCATACGGAAGGTATTGTCACAGTGACGCCTTGCAGTAGAGATGCTGAGACGTATGTTAACGGACAGAGAATCTACGAAACAACAATTTTACATGTAAGTTATAAGCTTTTCTCACCTCTTTCCCAAATCATTTATGATGGAAATTGACAGTCGAATTTTCAACTGTGCAGTTTTTTTAGAATCATAGCAGTAACATGTGAGAAATACCCGTCCGTCTCGATCATTGGTGCATTTTTAATTTTTTTTCTTTTCAACTGTTTAATTTCTGTTCTATCTAAGAATAGATCTGCAGTAAAGAAACGTCATGTGTTATCCAGTAAACTGTAAAATTAAATACTTAAACTTATATCTAATTTTTTTTTTTTAAAGTATGGCGGATTTAACTTAATGACGAAATCCCTCACCCGAGGACCAGCTTTCGAAATCGGTGTACGCTCCTTGGTGGACAGGATGTCCTCACTAAGGCTAAGAGCCCAATTTACCATTCCCATAGTTGGTCCATGGGTTAATGGATACTTTCCTGCTGCGTCTAGCATGCTTCCCCAAATTTCATAGAGTGCTGAAAAATCTAAAGGGTTCTTAATAGAAGGAATTCTAAAGGAGAAATTTTTATTCGAAGGAAATTTTTCCCGAGACCCTAGGCTTATGCTGCCATGATGCAATACTAAGCACGTTTGCAGGGGGTACTACATAGTCTTACTTTCAATTTTTTGTTCTGGAATGCCCATTTTTATGCTTAAGTCCTTCAACTTACTTTCTTTCTTTCAGAATGGAGCAATAGTTAAATTTGGACGAATCCACAATTTTCGATTTTTGGATCCTTGTTACGAAGAAAGGACAAGGCAGAGATTAGATTCTTCAAGGAGCATTCATGATTATTCTTACGATAGGTAAGTTTCTGAAAACTTAATTGCTGAAATGCAATTCTCTTATGTAGAAATAGTCCCTCTGTCATGCCTGTAATGTAGTAGGACTTTTCGTTAGTTGCCACCGTGAAACTTTCAGTTATGTATTCACTGTTTGCCCAACGAAAATTAGACCCTCATTATTTTTTTTTAAAAAGTTCAAGTAAGAATTCTCATTTCTTTGTTCAAAGTTTTTACTTTTTTCAACCAACACTGCCTTTTACTCTTTGAATTGTTGATATAAAACAGTCTTTTCAATGACCGGTAAGAAGACCACAGAATACCCAAAGATTTGGGGCCAGCTAAATTTTGATAGTGTATGATATGATGTACCTCAACACCTCCTGAGGACAATAAGCTTTTAAAATCGAAGTTTCTAAGTGCCATTCTCGAGAAAAGCCTTTCTTCAGCCCTTTTGGGACTATTGCGATGTGTGTGCGGACGCTTCGCGGCACACCCTTATTGTATGGAGAAATTTGATTCTCTTCCGCTCTCAGCTTTCCGCTCTACAAAGAAATAAAACATTGCCTGGATCACCAATAGGATGATGCAAACTTTCTAATAGATATTGTGAGGAATAAATGCCAAATAATACACTTTTCAGCCTAGTTTTTCTGGAGAGTTTGATTTTATATGCTCATTGTGCTCAGAAGACCCTATAAAACATCACATAAAAAAATATCAAAATTTAACTGAATTTAATATATTTCTTGGTATTCTCCGTAGTCCTTTCTGGTGCACTTCAGATTTTGAAATCGGCAATCAATTTCCCCGTCGCTATAATTCTGTCAGTTTTTCTGATATGTTTTGGATGCATTTTCTTCTAAAATAGGCAACTTGCCATGCACACCCATCATAGGGAACTATCACAAGCTTTATATACATACATGCTATCACTTCTCATCCATTTTTTAGAATAATTTCAAATCCTTTCAAATACTGCCATCCCTTGTTTATATTGGCTTTGAATGAGCGAAACCATCATCCATTAGTATTTTTATCATCACTCATCATCCATGTGTCACACTCATAGTCGAAAGGGATTTGCAGGGCTCCAATTGTTTTTCTCTTGCCGTCAGCAAGTTTTCAAAGAACGTTAGCATGATCGTCTAGATTAGCAGCTTGTCCTAGATTTTTCCTTTCACTTTCCCTTTTTAACATATTTTAATTTATTTTAGGTTTTAATTCGTATTATTTTGAATTTTTAAATTATTTAAGTTCTGTTGCAAATACTGCTCTTTGTTCATTATTTTGTCCCATTATATACCAGTGTCACTAACTCTATCTAACCAGGCCTTTTTTGAGCAACCATGGCCCTCATTTATAGATAATGAGGTCACTTAAATCAGTCCTGTCAGTATAATTGCGGACTGAGTTACACAACTTTTCTCCCTCCCCTTTTTCAATTTAAATTTAAGAAACCAAAGGGAGAGCCAGTAAGAATAAAATCCATGTTAAACTTTTCCTGGAGAAATAAAATCAGCAGTTACTAAGCAAATAGATAATTTAGATACTTAAACTCATGTTACTTACTTATGTCTTTCAATTTTAAGTTAAAGACAGGATTAATGTCTGTATTTAAGGCTCAAGCATTTCGCAATTGAAGGTGCTTACTTTCCTCTTGACCTTGTCGCTAAAGGATCATCCTCCCTAGGATCCTTTGTTCCTTTTATAAGGCGATGTTTCCTAGAAGAAACCGCAATGGATAGAAAATAGAGCGGCCATAGATCGGCTATCGATCCCCATGGCCAGATTGGCTGTCAGGATGGGCCATACATTAAAGGAATTACCGCTGCTGACAGACCTAGCTTCAATTATCAGGATTTTTGTACTTGCTTACTCATTGGTTTCACTTTATTTCTTCTCCTGTCCTGAAGTCAAGTTTATTTGTGCAACGCAGCAAGGCACCAACATGCTGCAAAGATCACCCGCACAAAATTGTCCAATGGAGACACGGTCTAATCTCCAGGAATTTCATCTGACAAACACTTTGATTATTTGAGTCATTTCAATCTCAAGTTCCTTTGCAACTCTTTTAATTCAAATACTAGGCAAAATTTCTGAGCAATTTTTTTTTTTTTTTTTTTTTTTAACTTAATTTTTATTTTTACTCTCATTTGTTTACCCATTTATTTCTTTTTTTTTGTATATCCTCAGTTGTTTTTTAGTTTTGCATGTCTATATTTTTTGTTCAATGTTTGCACCCTGCTTTGTTGCATCGTAGGCAATCATCGCGAGAAGATACCAGTAGCATAGCAAGTCCTGACAATAGGAGCGCATCTGTTCAAAACCTCGACACCCCCACATCAAATCCACCCCACAATTCTACAGCACAAAATTATGAAACCACTTTCGATATTGATGGCAACGTCGAAACGAGGTCAACATCGAGTCAAGGCAATAAAGATGACAATAGGTCTCAAAGATCTGTCAGTAGTAGCAGAGAAGGAAACAGGTACTACTCTTTTTTTTCGCAAGAGATTTCGCTCTCTCTTCTTTTATTACTCAAAAACCTCATCTTTTGCCATGCAAGATGGGCTGTTTGGCATCCATCATCTCCAGTATTGTCTCATTACGGATAGAATCCCCTCCAGAAAAGTAATAGAATTTTGTGTTCTTTTGCACATATGTCACTTTCTGGTCAATGGTCACATTTCTGGATAGATCCTTCAAAATTTCATATTTTTCAGACCCACACTCAATTTTTATTCATTTGAGCAAATTGTTGATTTCTATCAAATAACCTAACTCTTTTTTATCATGTCCTACAGGCATCCATTAAAATCTTCTAAAAACATTCAAGCTTCTTGGAACATTTCATGAGGACTGAAAAATTTTATATTTGTTACAAATAAAATTTTATATTGTGTTGTTTGTTACTTAAAATGGTCTGCTTGCCAAATGTTTTCATTCTTTAAGTCCCCTGTAATATTTTTGTCATACCTCTTCTATAATATTGTATTGTTTGTTAATTTTTCAGGTTATCAAATAACTACGATAGGTATCCAAGAGGTTCAGATGCTATCTTACCGGCTGTGTTAGAAATTAGGGAAGAAACAGAAGAAGCCTTATTACATGCTTTAATAACATACTTTGAGCCAACATCACCAAATTTCATATTAGCACCAGCTTACACGCTTTATCTAGTCGCTCGCTTCCGAGCGTCAACACATTACCGGCCAGAACTTACGCCAACGGAACGTGCTCATAAACTTACTCTAATGCTAGCCAAAGTAGCCGCTATGATCCATAATATTATTCAAGTAAGTAAAGCGCAACGGTGGATCGTGCTCATCAAGTAACCTTCATCTTCATTTTATACATTACCAATCAAATCTTTCTAAACTTTTATACGAATTTAATCCTTCATTTGAATTTTAGTCACAAAATGGGAGTTGATAAATATGTTAAATTTTGTGCATTTAAATTTATTCTTATGTGGTGCAGCCAAAAAATACATATTTTATGTAAGTTTGCAAGTAAATAAGGAACAAGGGAGCCACTATCATGAAACCTGATTTAAAAACCTGACCTGACTTAAAAACTTGACAGAAATTAAGCTAATATCATTACATTTTTCATTATGTAAATTCTGTGGTTAGTCTTTGTTTAATCTGTTGTGAGAGTGTTATAAAAGTCACTTCCACCCATAGGATTTAAAGTCAATGAAACGACCAAAACTTTAAACTTTTGCCCACTGCTTACAGAGATTGATGTTTAGTTCATAAAATTTTCCCATATCTCTTTAATAACATTTTGTTTCTGTTTCTTTTTCTTTTGCTTTGCAATATCAGGAGCAATATTGTGACGTTAAGTCATTGGCCTTATGGCTTGCAAATTCTTCCGAACTTCTTCATTTCCTGAAAATGGATCGACATATCTCTGCTTTCTCTCTTGAAGCGCAGGATACCCTTTCTGATGCTGTACAAATTTCCTTCAGGTAAGTCGTGTTAATAAAACATCATTTTTTTATTGCAAAAATTATCCTGCCAAATCTTATTGACATTGTTTCAAGATTTTAAATGCCATTTTTTCCATCTTGAACTGCTATTGGCAGCTTTTTTGAAGTCATGCATATTTTCCTGAAGATCCATTAGACTGAAATTAAATTAAATTGTAAAAATCCACGGTAAATCAAGTGTTTCACCATGCAGTTGAACTTTTCATATCATTTATGAGGAAATTAACCTCTTTAAGAACTTACAACCTTCACCCAAGTAAATAATTTCTCAGTTGTCAAATTTGCTTCTCGGTAACAATCAGTAAACTATTCTAAGTTCGCCATTACTTATTTCTTAACCAAGTTAATTTCTGTCATTGATCATTTTTTATTAAATTTTCAGACATTTGGTCTCTTGTCTGCAAAATGAACTAGCAACTGCTTTGCCCAACTTTTTATTAGACCATGATGATCTCAATCATGAATCGGATGACTCAGCTACATCATCTGTAAGTATTTCCCTATTTATTAATTAATTATTTTTACACAGGGGTCTCCACATGATATCCAAAAGTTAGAGTCAAAATAGATGATTCCTATTCAGATTATACAGTAGATTTCTAACCGTCGCTGTTAAAGGCATATTCCTACGGCCTGCAAAGCTGTGTTACGAGCTTCGTAAGATCAGTGTAATCAGCACTGGCCACTTGTGATGATGTGGGGAAACAATTTTATGTTTGTAATGTGGCTTTCTGAGCGGTATAGCGTCCGAGTACGCTTTCAGCTCTGTTTCCCACGAATCTTCTGCAGAATGGATTAACAGTTGCCAATTTTATTTAAAAACAGACTTTGGTGGCATTATATAATGGCAATTTTTTCAAAATGCTACAATCATTAGTAAATATATTACACACTTTCTCTGTTGATTTCATGTATCATTCCTGTTTTTTTTCATCCTGCAAGGATCTCTGGATGTTTACACAATTTACTTTCATGCATACAAGGAACAAGTTTTTTAAAGTTGAACTTCAAAGTTTCAGAAAAATCTGTATGTGGTTGAAAAATGGGGTCAATTCAGCATCTCAAATGGGTCAGTTGTGCTTGTCACAGAATCGTGTTTTGATACTTGATTCTTGTGGATTAGTTAAACATAATAAGATCTGTTCAAATTGTAACTTTCTTTGTTCAATATTTGCCGAGATAATGCCTTTTGAAAAGTCAGGTTTCTGATGTCATCCACTGCGGTGATGACACCCTTGGTTTCTTCCACCTTGCTCTCATCTGAGTTTCACGTGGAGTAACCAGTGCAAATGTGCGCCTTACTGACTGACGAAAGCAAGGTGGAAGAAACCAAGGGTGTTACTACCGCGGTGGATGACGTCAGAAAACTGACTTTTCAAAGGGTGATATCTTAGTTAATATTGAATGTAGAAAGTTGCGGTTTGGACAAATCTTATTATTATTAGCTAGTCTACAATAATCAAGCATCAAAAACGATTCTATCACCAGCGCAACTGACCTATTCAGCACCTAAAATTCTTTAATGTATGATGTGGATTTTTAATTTCTGTGCTGTGCACAGCAATCTTTGAACTATTTCTGTTTCTATTTTTAGGTGCTGAGTATTCTCGCTTCAGCAATGGCTCTTCAAAGGAGATGCCGTGTCAATGCCGCGCTTACCATTCAATTGTTTTCTCAACTCTTTCATTACATCAATGTTTGGTTATTCAATAGAATTGTAGCTCCCAATTCAACGTATTGCACCAGGGTGTGGGGCGCTAGGCTAAAACATCGTTTGGGACAGATTGAAATTTGGGCTGAAAGACAGGGACTGGAACTAGCGGCCAACTGTCATTTAGCTCTAATCAAACAGGCAGCTCATCTACTACAGGTAAGAAACCGAATGGTTTGTCATTAAAGCCTCCTCTGGAAGTCAAATAAAGCTAATCTTAACTCATTTTCATTTCAACCATCTTTTTTTTCGCAAAATGAAATTGGTATCCAAGCCAGTGAGCACCTAACATATCAATAGTTAACATAAAAAAAGCATATCTCCAATGTAACGTTTAAAAATCTCTAATAAAGTTCAACCTTTCCAGAAAAAGCCTACCAAAAGATCTCTTTGATATTTTTTCTAATTTTTTTTAAGTGAGTGAAAAAAATTTATGGCATATTGGTTTTCTGTAAAAAAAAAAAAGAAAAAAGAAAAAACATAGCCTGAATAGAGGCTTTCAATCGAAGAAAAGCTTTTTGCGACTTTTGCTATATATACTCCCACCGAAAATAGAGTAAAGTTCACAGTGATTTATTCATCACTATCAAATATGTGTTAATAGAAGAAGAAAAGCAAAGTATTTATTGTCCTAAATAGTTCAGCTCGGTAATCCTTAAAACAACTTTCATCATACTTTCCAAATAAGGTCCAATACTCATTGTCTTTTATAAAACACATTCCGCTTTTTGCCTTGTGAATTTCATGTATTTATACTAAAAGGAAGTAGGTCCATAGGGTTTACATGCAACATAGTTCCTTTTATCATAAATGCGTCCAATTGTGATGCTTACATATTACTGTTTTCAATCTGTTTGTTGTGTTTAATGGATTAAACACAATGATAGGTAAGCGTCCTCAGCAAAAATTAAAATATACTTAATAAAATATTGAAGCGTGTCAAATACGAGTTAACAAATATCATTATTTTTCTCTCCTCTTGTATTCTGTCAAAAATGATATGCTCTCATCCAATTTTTCAGGCTCCTAAATACACAGCAGAAGATCTATCAACACTTAGTCCAGCATGTTTCAAATTAAATTCCTTGCAGCTGAGGGCACTGTTTCAGAAATACCAACCAACGCCTTATGAAGGAAGGCTGCCCCATGATCTCATCGACAATGTGGTGAGGGTAGGTTTCTCCTCTTCTTTTACTGTCCTTAATTTTAAGTTTCTTCATTGGCATCATTTTATCAGCCATCTTTTTTCACAAGGCTAGAAAATTTCAACGATGAAACTGCAGCACAAACGGCAATTTTGTTCGGGATTAATCAAAGCTCTGTCACCATTTTATTTTATCAAAGGAGAACAAAGCAATGGTATTATTTTAAATCTTTATTGATTCTCCGTCACTGTGAAGAGAAATCCAGAAAATTTCTAGAAAAAATGTTGTGTATTCTTACTTTTAAAAAATAAAGTATGACAGGAAGTTTGCAACGTTGAGAAACCATGGTACATGTTCCTGCAGTTTCATTGTCGATGTACTATTTTCAAAGACAGTTCTAGCCTTTTCAGATTATTTTAAATTTTTTTGAAATTCTGAAATTTTTTCCTTACATTGAGGAAGGCCAGTAGTCATATAGCATAGTGTTTTAAGTTCTATGAAAATATTACCGTCTCTTGTATCTTCATAGCATTCCTAAGGAAGGTATGATGAGTTAAAAGCCATTACTGAAGATGGCGCATTGACTCTTGCATGCGGTACACTCCTGATGTATGGAAGGTGGAAACGACTTCTTGGTTTGTTTACTTCTGATAACTCTCCAGACATAGCATATACCTTTGCATGAAAGTCAATTCCCGTGGTTTTATTAGATAAATCTCAAGGTCATTTACAAAATCTGACATCTATTTTAAAAAAAAAAATTTCGAGAATAAAATTTTTTCTTTGAATTGTCTACCTTCTTTTAATTTTTTCTAAATCGAGATATCATAATTTTAAAATCTTTCATTCTGAAGTTCTTCAAGTATACTTTTTAAAGACGAAGCCTTTTCCCTTTCCAAGCTGTTGACTGAAGTATATTGTTTTATTAATTTTGAAAGTCCCGGGAACGGAGTTTAAACAAAACAAGCATGAAACAGTAATCATTTTTTTGTGAACCACAGAACCATCATCATGCAGTTTGAACCAAACATCATGGCATTGATTAATGGATGATTTTTGTTCACTATCATGGAAAAAGACTTAATACATAATTTTTTTTTGCAGGTGGCAGAAAATCTTGCTGATGAACTAGCAAGGTCAGATGGACGAGAGGTGAAGCTTGAAGAAGACGCTGATTTACTGAACACCACATTCCTGGTCCCAGACGAAGGTTATACGTGTGAAGTAATTCGTGGAGTGCCACCTGGATTAATTGAAACCCTAGCTCCTTTCCAGCATGCTGGTTTATGCAGGTTGTCGGCACAACCTGCGTCCAATGGACTATGGACAGTTTATATGAATGTCAATCCAATGCAAGGATCAATGGTATGTACTTTGACCATCTGCTTATATTCTCAAACAGGAAAAAAAATCCTTTGTTCACTAATAATCAGTAGCGTTTCGATCTCACAACTTCCATCATCCTCCAAACCCATTTATATCTTAATTAGGAGAAGTTTCCCTCATTGTTTTCAAATTTTCACTTCAATTATGTTAGCTACAATATAACTTTACATGTATTACTGGAATGTATGGAGTGACAGACTAATCAATGATCTACGCAGGAATTTGTAAAATCTTATTTGCGTAGTAGATCACGAGACAGTGTGGGAACTAGACCTCTGAAGGACATGTTTCAATATCAAAATTTCTTGTAAAACGCCATGAACCTATAGAGAAATTAAAATATTATCTTATTCAAGAAAAATTAATGTATTTTGTTCATATTTTAAATGACATTTTTAAACTTTCCCGTCGCAGAAAACCATATTTAACAAGAGTAGGTCAATGCAGTCATTGAAAACACTTTTATGTCAAGCAAATAACTGAAGATTAGTTCCACACATGTCTCCTTTTGCATCCGATACATGTCATGAAAAATTCAGCATGCAGGAGAACTCTCCCATCAGAAAATAACTGAAATTAGTTTATGGCTTGATTCGACTCAAGTAGACTTTGGCGGAGACGAATGTAGGCACACAAGAAATGATTTTACTGTTATTTCGAACATTTGAATACATCCATCGTGTTCATCGCAAAATTGCGGTGTGGGAGCATTTCGTGGTACTAAATTTGATTTCTGTCTTCGAGTTTTTACAGCTGATTATCTTTAACACTAGAAAAACATTATTTTATCGAATATTTTTGGTTGTTTTTAGGCAAGGAGTCCCAGTGCAATGAGCAATAGGTCAGGTCGGTTCATGCCAACGCAGCAAGAGCCTGACATTCAAATAATCAAGTTACACAAATCCAATAATGGAATGGGCCTCAGTATTGTTGCCGCTAAGGTAAGCTGCTTCCGAAATTTCTATCTCATCTTTTCTCCTGCCAATTTGAATTGCCAATCTAGCCCGAATATTTTTTTATTTTTATCTCAATGCAGAGACAGGGTTGCCGGCAGTCTGGGAAAAGTCAGGGAATTTAATATCTTTAGTAGAAGTGAATTAATTTAAAGGGAGAAAAAAATGAAAGTGGAAGTTTTATTCTAATGTCAGGGAATCCGAAAATGTAGGAGTTGGAGAAAATTGAAAATAGTCAGGGAAGTGGAAGGTGAAGAAATTATGGCAACTGGCAACCCTGAGAGATCCCTGCAAGTCAGTAGTGAATTCAGATTTCAGAATAGCCATTTAAAGCCTCAAAAAGCTAAAAGCTTGTCTAAATCTGTCGAGTTGATTCAAAATTGCAGACATCCTCTTGACTCTGAGTAAACTGTATATTACGAGACATAAGAGCACCATAGGGTGAAAGTTATTACAGTAAGCTAATAAAGAGTCATTTCTGATTAGCTAACACAAGCCCAGCAGTTACGCTCAATTACTATCATGTGTTTTATTATGCCTCCTCTGTTCTATGCGTTGCTTTTTTTGCTTTGCCAAGCATGAAGAGTTGATTTCCATCATAGAAGGTAATCATGTTTAACAGTGTTCAGAAGGGAGGAACTGATGAGAAATGTTATTCTTTTATTGTTTCTGCAGTGATAATTTTGAAACCTCACTCAGACTGACCCTGGATCTTTTTGTGAAATCCTTTTTTTTCAAAAAGGATTTTATGTCCGTCATGACCATTTGTCTGTGGGTTGAATCTCTACTTTGCGTTGGATGTAAACTATAGAGAAGTTCGCATGCGAATTGGCACAAAGAATATTCCTCTCTCTCTACGCATTTGGTCAGTATTTTAAGATCGAATTTCGTCGTGAAGAATGGGCGTGCACAAATGTATTGGTCCTAAGATGAGTTACGACCACTCCTAACACCGTTCTAGGGCTTCTGATTGGCAGGCGGTGCAGTTTCAGCTTATCAACAAATGTTAAAAAAGCCGAATAAATTCAGTTGGTAGTAAAACATAAGTTTTTGGGAGTTGTGTTCATACTAACATGTGTGAAGCAGTGGCGGTTCCAGAGACAGTTTAAGGGAGGAGGGCATTTGGCGATGTCGAATGACGAGTTCTGCGGGCCGTTCTTTGAAATTTTGTGTTTGTCGGGCGGACATATATGACATAGATTAAATGGCGGAGCAAGATTGGTCGGCCATGTTTCATCGTTGTTTTGTCGTGCCTTTGTCAGGTGGAATTCACGACAAGCTAAAGGCACCTCTTCCGCAGTGTGTGGTTCATTCCATCTTATCTATGTCCTCCCGGCATACACAAAATTGAGGAGCTTTCCGGAAAAAGGGCACTTAGCAAAAAATTGCGTTTTAGAGAAATGCATTTGAAGTTTTGATCATTACTCTATGGCCACTAACAGTGACTTTCGCTCGAAATCGGGAGTCCAAGCTGCGATGAAAGGTACCATCAGTGGCCAGAAATTAATGATGGAATCTTAAAATGCATTTTTCTCAATCGCTATTTTTTGCTGTGTGCCCTTTTTCCGGAAAGCTCCTCAATTCAATAATCGGCCCGCTGGCGTCTTAAGGCCCAGGGGAGTCCGGTAGGCCCTCCAGAAAATGTCCATATATACGGGGCCTAATTTTCAGCTTTTTTGCCCCGAAATGCAACATCTGTTAATGCGCCAAAAATTCACCGCCAACCAATCAGAATCCCCAGAACGGACTGACTCACCCCAGGTACAGCACGTCCATCCTTCCCGACAAAATTCGGCCCTAGAGCACGAACGCAAGCCATGATGCACGTCCATTCTTCCCGACAAAATTCGGCCCCAGGGCACCAACGCAAGCTATGATATCATACTCCGCATCGCGCACTCGACGCTGCGGTAACTTTACACGCAAGCGCGCGGTTTCCCGGCGGGCGCGCCACGCGTCCGAGAGATTTCCCGCGACGCCCGGTCGATAAGCTCCAGGCGAGCGGAGCGACGGATCTGGAAGATCAAGAGCGTCGACTAGAAAGTTGATCCGGGGACGTGTAATCATAGCATTCATAGCGCGGTAGCCACTGCCGCTCGGCCACTTTACCATACGGAGGACGGGTTTCGTCGTCTCGTCGACTGCGCGGGTTTTCAGCGCTCCGCTCGGCTCGTGCTTATGACGATACGGTAATGGGCGCCCGATAAAACCCGCACCCGCCGCCCCCCGCGATGATTTAATGGTGCCTGTCTTTAGTCTTTACTCTTTACTCTTCACCCGGCGGCTCTTTCGTAACCGACACGCGTTCACGCACTGCCAGCCCTTGTCTCGCCGTCCGCCTCTCTCCTCCACCTCTTCTTCTCTTTCTTCTTCTTCTTCTCCTACGCCTCCTCTTCCTCCTCTGGCGCTCGTGTGCGCACTCGAGCGCCCTTTTCCGTTCGTGTCTCGATATGATCTCTTGTTGTCATTTCCAATTTCTTGCACTAATAGAGGATATCTACAATCAGCAAAAACCGGAAAATATCGGGAAAGATGTCATCAGGATGCTAACTCCTTGAAGGGCTTTAGGAGGACAGGGAACTTCGGCGGCTAAGTGTCGCAGAGCGCTATAAAAACGGCTTACGCCCTTTTCCGTTCGTGTCTCGATATGATCTCTTGTTGTGTCATTTCCAATTCCTTGCACTAATAGAGGATATCTACAATCAGCAAAAAAGGAAAATATCAGGAAATTTGATGTCATCAGGATGCCAACTTCTTGAAGGACTTAAGGAGGATAGGGGACTTTGGCGGCTAGGTGTCGCAGAGCGCTAGAGAGAGCTTAAAAAAACGGCTTCATATGTGTATATGATTTCATAAAGAAAAATCCGGTAAATATCAGGAAAGTTGGTCTCAGATCAGCAAATTCCGAGTGCGTTAAGTATTTTTAAATTTCACATAGCTAGACACTTGCAAATCTAGGCATTTCGATGGCAAAACCATGTGTCCCCATTGCCGCGTTTTGAAATTTCTGCCCTTTTCTATTTTTTCGAAGAGAAACAACCCGACTTACATCTTGAAATTTATTCAGGATATTCGTCCAAAAGGAACAATCAGTAAAATAGAAATCAGGAACAATCAAGGAAATAGAAATAGAAAATTCAAGATCTTTTGGTTGACACCCTGTCCGTCCACTTTCAGCGCGAGTTTGACCAACAACTCCAGTCATCAGATCTAAGGCGCCAGACTAGGGTCCATGTAACCACCATTGATTTTACGAAAACCGCATTTTTTTCGATGCGGGATTCTCCTCTTCACGCGGATTACGTGGCGCACGACGCGTTTTTCTCGAAAGAAGTCCTTAAATCCGCCAGTGGGCTGATTGTTGTAATTGGTCGACAAAGCTATAGACAAAGAAGACAAATGGGATATGGAGGGATCCTATTGATGAAACCGGGTGGTTCCGATGGATAAAGGAGGCAGTAATAAACTAACTGAAGGCAACCGTCAAGAGACCCTTTAGTTAGTCCATCTTTTTCCCGCTTGGTCTGTGAGAACCACCAGTTACAACCAATAGGATCGATCCATCCTCCCTAAGTCTTCCTTTGTCTATAGCCTTGTCTATCAAGTTCAATAATCAACCCGCAGATCTGCCAATAGCATCTTCTCCGAACTGCGCGTCCCGTCGGCACCCAGGAGGAAGCGTGATCCGCAATCCCCGATCCGCAAGCTCTGTTTCCGTCGGTGGCCGGAGGCCATGGAGTAAAGTCGAACTTGGCGGGAAGCGGACCGAAACGGGTCGAGTCGTTCGGGGTCATCGGTTCGCGCCGAGGAACCGCGGATTCGCGAGCCCGGCACGCGTCGTGTCGAGCCGCGCTCCCACAGGCAGCAAGCGACGCCGAGTCGCCCGCGCCATCGCCTGGAAATGCTATAATTTTGAAAATCTTCCATGAGAGTATCGTCCGAATTTTCGATATAAAGTTCCATTTCCACTATAATAATTCAAACTGACCGGTTCTGCTACACCAGCTAAATTGATCCTCAGGGTTGCCATAGTCAGGGAATACTTGGCAACCCAGGGAATGCCAGGGAATTTTAAAAAGTCAGGGAAAACTTGGAAATGTCAGGGAAGATGACAACTTTCGCCTGAAAACTATTTCTAACTACCTACATGTGTAGGTAAATCTTTTTAACAATCTGGCATTTGCTCAATTGTCAGGGAATTCCATCAAAATGTGTCGGGGAAAGCAGGGAAATGTCAAAAAATTTAATTTTGCAAATTCTGTGGGAACCCTGAATTGTAATTTTTTTAATATCGAGAGTTATAAGAAAGGAATGATTTCTCAAAAATTAACAACATTTCAGACAAAACAGCAGTAAGTCTACATTATCAGCAAAATTTTCTCTTATTAAAATTGTGAGAAACGAGAGTCATGAGAAATCAGTAAGTGAGCAAGAATTGACGCCATTTCAGACAAAACAGCAGTTAGTCTACACTATTCTGGGAGAAAGCCATAGGCATACGCACTACTGTCACGAGAAAAAAATTCCCTTTTTCTGGCAGTTTCTAACTCAGAAATTTGCTCATCATATGTTGAGAATACAAGTACGCAGACTTGCAAAATACGAAACATACTGCTGAGATGCAATGAATGAAGCCCGGTTTTCATCAATCAGAGCTAAAATGCGGTGATATCTCATCATGCTAACAATTTATAAGTTCCTTGGACGAATACTGAACATACGAAAATAACAGGCAGAGGACTCGTTCAGGGTGTCTACAAGTCCAGAAGTAGTACTGATTTTTTAAGGACGGTCCGGAAGTACCGTAAAAGTGCGGAAATTTCGCAAAAAGGTCCGGAATTTTTTTAAATTTTTTGTCATTTTTGTCGCAATTTCAATTTTTGGAAATATTTCTAATTTCGTCAAATGAATGTATTGAAAAAGTACGGAATTTTTCTGCTGGAGGAGGTACTGAATTTCTTGAGAATGTACTGAAAAAGTACTGTAAAAGTACTTATTTTTGACCAGCCTGTTTTAGTAGACGGGCGGTTGTTTAACATTTTTCGCTTGGATTAAATCATCTGTTTTTCCTAAATTTTTTTGGTAAAGTTCCAAATCCCTGCACTCGGTCGCGCAGCCAACTTCTCGTCGAGCACTGCTCGTGGAAGCGCGGCTTTATTATCACCGCGCTGACGGGACCGGTCCCTCCTCCCTTGTCTCCATTTCGTGGCTTCGAGGACGGGATGGCGCGACTCCAGTTCGAGATGAGCCCTGCCGTCGGTGCAACCCCATGTTTTCCAGGGCTCACGCTGCGAACGGAGTTGAACTCTCGTGTCAACGATTCGCCGGCTCGGCTTTTGAGTCGTTGGCTATATCTGCATCTCGGAGACCATCTGGAAGAAACACTGAAAAGTGCAAGCCGTGTGACCGACTCCGTTGCCAATTTTCCGAGAAATAAATGTTTTTAGCGACCGGGAAATTGGATTCCATGCGATGAGCGGCAACGTTGACTTAAATGGACCGTTTGCGTGCGAGTGGGATTGGGCTCGTAAACACGTGTCCCGCCATAAAATTTCGCGAGAAACACGTCGGACGCGAGAAACGTCGGTTAAGTCTGAAATCTGGTCTCAATCTCGGGAAAAGGCTTCCAATTCGCTGCTGTAATGGCTTCCGATATACCATTCTGCGCCGTGTTTTTGCTGGAGCAGTTGGTCGGTTGAACTCGGAGGAAAGCTTTCATGACTCATCGTTGTTTTCTAGACTAGTCGGCTCTCCCTTGAAAAATGACGTGGAAAAAGCGAATGGAAACCGTATGGCCCTTACAATTAGACCGAGTTTAATAAACTCGCGCCAAGTCGCCGTAAGTTTAATCCGAGAACAGGGTGTCTACAAGTCCGGAATTTTCGGAATGTCCGAAAATATTCCTGATTTTTTAAGGGCGGTCCGGAATTACTGAAAAAGTGCGGAAATTCTGCAAGAAGGTCCGGAATTTTTTTCATTTTTGTCGCATTTTAAGCGAGGAATTCAAATCTTGAATTTCGTCAATTGGAGGCACTGAAAAAGCACTGAATTTTTCTGTTAAGAAGGTACTGAATTTTTTGGGGACGTACTGAAAAAGTACTGCAAAAGTACTGATTTTTGGCCAGTCTATTTTAGTAGACACCCTGGAGAAAAATAAGTTTGAAGTTTTATGCTTTCACGAGACTCAATTTTAAGTACGAAAATTACTAATTTCACGGTCAAAATATTTTTTCCCGACTTTCTGACAGGAGGAAATTCATGACTACTTGAGTTCAAAACTATTCCTAACTTATTTTCCCCCCAAAATGCGACCTAGAACGTCTGTGTTGAACTCTGCCCAATCATCAGAGCCTTACCTGCGAAGTATCCTTGGTAATAACGGACGGAACTTGAAAGTTTCAGCCGCGTGAATGTTTCTCCCCCCAAAAGAACAAGGTTACTACGTCTTAAACTCGATCCATTCTTTTTTCGATTCGACACCCATGTCGCCAGCGGGCCGATTATTGAAATTGATAGACAAAGCTATAGACAAAGAAGTCAAAAGGGATTTGGAGGGATCCTATTGGTGGAAGTGAGTGATTACAATGGACAAAGGAGGCAGGTAATAGACTAAGTAACGGCAACCCACGAGGGACCCGATAGTTAGTCCATAAGAACCAACCATTTCAACCAATAGGATGGCTTTATACTCCCTATATCTTCTTTGTCTATCGCTTTGTCTGTCAAATTCAATAATCGGGCCGCAGACGAAATCACCACCCAACTGCCTAGCCCATGCCCGCCTTTTTCGACGAGTTCAACAATGGAAGTGCAGGATGATTGCAGCTGTCTAGTACCGGCCGAAGATTTATTTCCTCGGTGATTGTATGACGGTTCGATCATAACCCGTACGTACCCACACAATCGGTCGCGGGTCGCATCACCCGTCAACCCCCGGCTCCGGTGACTGTAAACGCACGCGCACCCCAGACTTTAACGCGCAGCTTTCGGCTCATCGTTAGCCGTTTTCGCCAGCGTCCTGTTGCATCGCGCTCGAGAGCCAAAAATGGAGCCTCGGATTTATCTTTTTTGGCATCAAGTTCTGCAGTCGTAAATCGTGATAGAGACAGGCCAAAGGGCCTTTAACGGAGGAAAGGGGGGTCAGGTAACCGTACTCAGTAGGGAAAAGTAACCGACATTTAGTGTTGATATGAGGAGTAAATGTTAAAGTACCTAACCTAAACGTGCGAGTATTATTTTTTGGTTGGTTTATCTGTGGGTTACATTGACCAAATCTTCTGGTTGAAAATATAAAACCTCGTTAAAAATCAAGTGCAAGCTGTCAGGTTTGATCCTGGATCGGATTGGTGTCAGCTCTACGCGCTAACCATTCGCAAATCATAACCTCTGAGTGACATCATGAGAAACAAGATGATACGTTAGTTCGGCAGGATACTTTCTTCATCTTTAGGTGTCTCAGAGTAATCTACATTTTCGGTCGATTTAAAAAAAAATTTGGTCACTCCATCAAATCTTATCGATCCATTTGATCGTGCAAAAAGTAAGTCAAAGTATTAAGCCAATTTAAATGTGCACCATAGCTTGAACTGTATGACTCTCCGATTGTTTATTATTTGATGATCCCTAGAGTATCGACATTCTTATCCAGCCCGAGGCTCACCAAGAAATAAACTTGTTAGGTCAAAACATCCACACCGATCCTTGTCTTGGCTCTCGGCGCATAACTGACCGACTCAAGAGCGCTCTTGAATGAACACGCGAAGCCTCATTCGGCGGGTCAAACGCCCCGATAAATCATCGTCGCGTCGTGATACACCGTCCCGAATCGCGGACATCCCATCGTTCATCATCGCCGGGCAACTTCCGTCGTATCCTTGACGGGAGACATCAATACCGAGAGGCGGTGGCCGATGGCGACCACGCTCGGAGTCGTCAGGACTCGAGGATGCGTCCGCGATTGGTCCGCGACCGCGCGAAACTAAAAACCGAACCTATCCACATCGATGAGCCCTAGAATCCAGGCGTTCTTATGGAGCTCGCGGCTCGTTGGAAAACGGATTTGTTCGGTTTTGAAATCTACCGACGTCTTATTCCTTCGCGGTTGCCACGACGCACGGTAGATCGAGTTAATCAGAAAGGTCGGACATGAAATTTTTGACTAAAACTGCAAATTTTGATGTTGAATTCGTCACATTTTAAATTTTGAGGGGTGACTCTAGAAGAAAATTTCACGATGAAACCAATGGAACTACTTTTAGAGCCTCAAAGTTACGTATAAACGAAGTTATAAGCGTTCAAAGTTTTCAAATTTTGTCCGATCTCGCCTATTGACTCGATCCACTGTGCGACGCGACGTCGTCGGGTGCTCAGGATTGCCACAGTAAGGGAATACGGGATTCGGCAACGCTTCGATGTGGCCGAGTCCGAGTCACGAGGAGAGGGAAAGAGGGATTTGTCGCCTGGAAGTTGGTCCTGGATCTTGGGGTCCTGATCGCGAGCTTAGGATCTGATGACTGAGTACTGCCGTTTCTCGGAATTAATTCCGAAATTTGGAACTTTTCAAATAATCGGAACTTGTCCTGGAATCTTCGGAATACCCAGAATTTTCAGCTATTTTTGGAATTTCCTCGAAAGCGATTTTCTGCCAGTTTCGCCACTTATTTGATCAAATCTAGGGACTTTTTGAACAAATTTGACGATCCTCGAAACTAAATCCGGGCGTATTTCAAAATTTTTCCCCGGAATTAGCCACTTATTTGATCAAATTTAGGGACTTTTTGAACAAATTTGTCGATCTTCGAAACTAAATCCGGGCGTATTTTGAAATTTTTCCCTGGGATTTTTGAAAAATCGGAATTTTTTCTCGGAATTTTGGCAAATTGGAATATGTTTCCGGAAAATGGAATTATTTCGGAATCTTTCGATAAAATAAAACAGCAGCACTTTGATGACAGGATTCGGACTCGGCTTTTGTGCCCCTTTCTTTCTCGCTCGTTTTGTGAAATGAAATGCTTCGTCTTAAAGCACATTCTCTGATTTTCCCTCGATTTTTTCAGCAGAGAAGTATCAAGGGTATTAATGAGGGATTAGGTATAGTTAGTCTGCACCGATTTTTTCTAATTTCAGAGAATCATTCAGGTCGATTTGATTCTGTGAAAGAACCCATATCGGTGATTCAACTACGTCCAAAGTTTGAAATTTGAAACTGCATATTTTAGCACGGGTTTGAAAAATTGCCGAAGTGGAAAATGGCTGTAGCGCTGATGACTCCGGCTACGGGTATGCTAGAAAACCAAATTGAAATTTCAATAAAATAATGAAGATATGCTTAAAAAGTCATTGTTTGGTTGTTTCTCAACAACGATTAGTTTCTGTATCTTTGCAAATATTTTCTTTTTCGTCTTTTTTCCCTTATTAATATTTATCCGTTGCTCTAATTTTACATTGAATTTTTACCAATTTTTAAACAAAATTGATCTTTGCTGACTTTGGCCAGTGGCCCGTCACCGGAAGTGCTAATCTAATCCTTCCTGGGGGAAAAAATTACATAGATTTTAGAGTAGTTTTTAGTCTCTTTCTGAACGATGAGTTAACACCGGATATTATAGAGTAATCGTGAGAGTAGGCTGAGTAGGCTTTACGTTCACTTTCAAAAGAATCAGTGAAAGAGCGAGGTTTGTCACCTGGAAATTCATCATCAGAGCCACGGTTCGAACCGATTCAACGAGATGAACGAAAAAGATGAATTGTATTGGGTTTCTTCCAGTGTTGAACGTATTTATGCCAAACGGAACTATGTGCATTATAAGACATGAGCCCTGAGACCGATGAGAATATATGCATTACAGGGCTCAAGTCACAATGCACATAGTTCCGTTTGGCACAAATACGTTCTGTTGATCGTCTTCCTCCGCCCCCGCTCTCGGATTTTCCACATCATCGGTCCTGCCTTTCGTGACTTCTCGCAGCTCACAAAAATGACGAAGACAAAGAGAAGTAATGGCTATTAATCCGATGCCGGATTAAAACGTTGCTTCGACCGGAACGGACCGGGGCGATCATCGAAATGAGACGCTGAGTTGCCATTCGTGAAACTTCGAAGGTATTCGTGGGTTCGGAGAGAAGAGTATCTGTGGGAAGACAATTTTCTGATCAGAAAAAGAAGAGAGGCGTAGCAGAGCTTTGACTAAGGACTTCGTCTTGTGGGAGATTTAAACGCCCGTTCCGAAAAAACGAATTAGGGCATACATTTGCCCTAGCCAAGAAGTGTAGCGACAATTTTTTTGATCAGAAAAAGAAGAGAAGCATTGCAGAGCTCTGATTCAGAAATTTGCCTTGTAGGAGACTTAAACGCCCGTTTAGAAAAAGAACCATAGGGCATTCATTCGCCCTATCTAAGCAGTGACGCAACAATTTTTTGATCAGAAAAAGTAGAGAAGCATAGCAGAGCTCTGACTCAGTTTGTCTTTTAGGAGACTTAAACGCCCGTTTAGAAAAAGAACCAAAGGGCATTCATTCGCCCTATCTAAGCAGTGACGCAACAACTTTTTGATCAGAAAAAGTAGAGAAGCATAGCAGAGCTCTGACTCAGTTTGTCTTTTAGGAGACTTAAACGTCCGTTCAGAAAAATCAATCTAAGGCATACATTTGCCCTATCCGAGAAGTGACGCAACTATTTTTTGATTAGAAAAAGTAGAGACACATAGCTGAGCTCTGACTTAGAAATTCGTCTTGTAGGAGACTTAAACGCTTGTTCAGAAAAAACAATCATCGGACAAACATTTGCAATATCCAAGAAACGACGCAACAATTTTTTGATCAGAAAAAGTAGAGGAGCATAGCAAAGCTCTGAATCCGCAGTTCGTCTTACAGGAGACTTTAACGCACGTTCAAAAGAAAAAAACCATCGGACATTTTGCCATATCCCAGATACGATGCAAACAATTTCTTGATCAGAAAGAGTAGTAAGACGTAGCAGAGCTTGGATTCAAAAACTCGTCGTTTAGGAGACTTAAACGCCCGTTCAGAAAAGACAATCATATTCGTCGGCTGTCCGCAAAGGCACTATAGGTACCCGAGACCTCTCTCGAAGTTCTAGTTGGCGACTTTTGAGCCGAGGAAGGTACACAAACCCGTGGCTGCTCGCGGCGGAAACTCCCGGGCCCGGCCGAGCGCGACGCGGCTTGGTTCTCTGCGTCTCCTCTTACTTTTTTCCGAGGCTTTGTGCCCGGCTACGGGTACTGTGTTTGTTTATTCTCATTTCACTTTCAGTCCGGCTCCTAGCCAAGCGGCCACGCTCCGCGGTAACCCCCCTCTCCGGCGGTGCCTGTGTAATTGCTCTTTAATTGCTGTTTATTAAATCACTTAATGCTGCAGCCGCTGAGAGTGCACCCTTACGGTCGCCGTGCGGTCAGTCGCGTGAGCCGCAGGAGTCTACGCGCGCGCGGTCGGTGACCAGCGGCGCTCTGTGTTCTCGAGGATTTTCCGGATTCCGAATTTTTAGTGCGGATTTTTCGATGATTCTGGTGATTTTTGCGTGTTTTTCGGTGAATGTTGTTGATTTTTCCGGAGTTTCCCCTGAGAATTTACAATTTTCGCAGACGCCCTTGGGTATGCTCGAAGGTTCCTGCGAATTTTTCGGTGGACGCTGATGATTCTTGTGGATTTTTCGGTTGTCACTGACGATTATTGCGGATTTTCCGGTGGATGCTGTTGATACTCGCGGAGTTTTCCCGGAGACTGATAATTTTTGTAGACTTTTCAGTGTATGCTGACGATTTTTCCGGATGTTTCGGTGAATTTTGGTGATCTTCGCGGAGTTTTTGGTGGTTGATAGTGATTATAGTAGATTTTTCGGTGGATAATATTGATACTTGCGGAGTTTTCCCGGAAGCTGAGAATTTTTACGGACTTTCCAGTATATGCTGACGATTATCTCGGATGTTCCGGGGAATTTTGATAATTCTTGCAGATTTTTCGATGGTTTTTAGGGATTCCCTTCGATTTTTCGGTGGATGTTGAACATCTTCCGGATTTTTTGGTGAATGTTTTCGATCTTGTATGAACGTGCGTCGGACTATTTTTCGGATGTATCATTAATTTAAAACTCAAGCGTTTTATCAACCAATGTCTCTGAGCAACTCAAGCCGGAGAACTGTGTGAAAAAGATCAACTTTTCGGTTTCGGCAAAAGTCGGATCGAAGATTTTGACGCTTGTCTAGAAATGGATTCCTGACGGGTTTTAACGTACTTTCTGTGCTATTTACGTGAAACGTTAGTCAACTATTAGTTTCCTGAAAACGTATTTTTCCGAAAAAAGAAGTTGGAACAACAGTTGAGTATATATAGCAGTTCTTAAAGGTAAGATTTCAAAATAAAGGAGTTGTTAGGAAAGTGTTTGCCGAAGTATACTCTACGAAAAATAGCAGAATTAAAGCAGACCCCAAGGCCGATTCTTAAATTCCACGTTTCGGGGGATGGATTGTGTGGAGACCATAAACCCAGTGCACGATTACAGAGAAACTTTGAGGCGTCAAAAAATACGGAGCGGCGAGCATGGATTAAGAGTAAGTCTGACAATCAGTTGAACCACCAATTGTTAAAATACCTCTTCTCACTTTATTATTAGGAGCGTTAAGGGGGAAGATTCCTCAAATCGACACGAATCCCCCCTAAAATATTAAATGCAGGGGGCCCAACCCTTATATAGTATCGACTTCACGGGAGAGCACGATTAGAACCTTTTTGGAAACATTGGTAACTCGCTGTACGGTTTGAATTAACTATCAAACGATGTGCGATTCTGTTAACAAAGTAGATATCGTCCTCTTTGCGTCTCGCCTTCATTTTCAGCGTATAGGCAACATACCTACGGTGGAGCGCGGATAGTTATCTATTCGAAAATCAAACAGTAGTCTCGCTGTTTAAAATTTCATAGAATCAATAGATCATACGTAAACCTATTTACACACATTGCCCACCTAAGATTCGCCTTCAATTCCGACATGTAGGCAATAAACATACCGGGAAGCGCGAATACTTATCTTCTCGGAAAAAACACAGATAAATAATTGCCTAATAAGCTTTGATTAAACCATCAAATGAGATTGTGAACATATCGGTAGATATTGTCTCTGGCGTCGTTAGGGTGTGCCTTATTTTTGAGTTTTGCGAAAATCAAGTTGGTCAACCCCTAAAAAGTTTCTATGTAGTCTCTAAATGAACCCCCTAAAAGGAAAAATTTTTAAAAAAATTTTAACCCGTGCCTCAAAGGGCCTAAAGGGCCTAAACCCAAAATTCAAAAGTTTTGGCAAGCGACACATCAATTCTGAAGGAAAATGGCAAGTTACGGCCCTTTTAGGGCAGAAATTTCGTCCGTTTTGCCGTATCTTGAAGCGTAAGGTCACAAACGGCCCAATGACGACGTGAGGCTATGGGCTGGCGGGGCGCGCCGCGGCCGGCCCGCCGCTGAGCGTGCGCGCGCGGCAGGGTTGCGCATCGCCGCTTTACACCGGCGTAGAGGAACGAACGGTGGGGTAGGAGGGGGATATCCGGTGGAAGAGCATCCACATTTTCTATCCATAATGAAAATGCATTATACTTTTTCAATATAGATGAGGAAATATGAGCCATACAAGGAAGTGATGAAAAGAGTGACAAATACATATATAGTTTGTACGGTTAGGAGTGTAAGTGGGGAAAATTTGCCGTAACTACAGAACAGCCCTGAAAATCTCCGGGAAATAAAAGCTGCTATTGATGAGAGGTTTGCATGAGAGGTTTAATTAAGGACTAATTAAAAAGATAGGTGCGATGTTGTCGAATCGTAAGCCCTTTACGCGATCTTAGAAAAGTTTAAGAAAAATTTGATGAAAGAAAATTGCCCCAAATTCGGGAAGTGCTTAAAGTGTTTTTCTATTATGTGAAGTTTTCGCACATTAATGTCAATGGCGGTGCGTCGAAAACCTCTGATCTTGTAATTCCAATATGGAATGAAAAATGTAGAATCCCTGTGATACATCCATGTTTTTAAAAATGTTTACATTTTTATGAGGAGTGGAGGCGCGTATCAAAAAATGCTAGCCGTCGATCGCTGGTTCAAGAGAATTTGGAGACTGATTTTACGGCAAAAATCGACGTGTTATTCGACATTGCTTTATGCAATACTCTAGATATCATGGAAAATGAAGAGGATAAAGCATTTTTAATTCTTCAGAAAAAATCTGAATGAGAATGCATAATATCCACAGTGAAGGATACTATCCTTGCAGCAGAGGTGAGGAGAGCAGACAAGAAGGAAGCTCGCGCCCAGGAGAGAGTTTCTCGACAGGAAAAATTCACGCTCGCTTATGAGTCCCGCCAAACGGAAGAAAATAAGTTTTTTCATTTCATATGAAATCGCTGAAGGTTTGATACATCAATAAGACTTTGTTTACCCTCCTTTTCATTGGTGTATTTGACGCGGCATCAATTAGAAAGTTTTATTCAATCGGTTCAATCTGGCTTCGCCAACTTACAGCTGATGTTGATTGCCTGGCCTTACCCACGGGGCTAAAATAATGACACATTAGCCTCAATTACTCAAATCTTCCTTAGTAGCCGAGTGGCCAAGGGCATTGCCCACGGTTATAAAGAGTGGGGTTCAAACCCCAAATTAAATCATATTGTTTCGAGAAACTAATATTACATTTTTGATTATAGCAAGTAACTGTGGCGGGGGGGGGGGGGGGGGTTTCAGTACCAGAAAATGTAAGTGGGTAAGCCATATTGAACCTCTCGAATTAAACTTTCTAATTGATGTCACGTTAAATGCACTAATGAAAAGGAGGGTAAACATAGACACTATGTATCACAGGGATTCTACATTTTTCATTCCATATTGGAATTACTGCCATTGACATTCGTGTGCGAAAACTTCAAATAATAGAAAAACACTTTAAGCACTTCCCGAATTTGGGGCAATTTTCTTTCATCAAATTTTTCTTAAACTTTTCCAATTAAATTTACACTAATCGCTTTTGATCGCGTAAAGGGCTTACGATTCGACAACATCGCACCTATCTTTTTAATTAGTCCTTAATTAAACCTCTCATGCAAACCTCTCATCAATAGCAGCTTTTATTTCCCGGAGATTTTCAGGGCTGTTCTGTAGTTACGGCAAATTTTCCCCACTTACACTCCTAACCGTACAAACTATATATGTATTTGTCACTCTTTTCATCACTTCCTTGTATGGCTCATATTTCCTCATCTATATTGAAAAAGTATAATGCATTTTCATTATGGATAGAAAATGTGGATGCTCTTCCACCGGATATCCCCCTCCTACCCCACCGTTCGTTCCTCTACGCCGGTGTAAAGCGGCGATGCGCAACCCTGCCGCGCGCGCACGCTCAGCGGCGGGCCGGCCGCGGCGCGCCCCGCCAGCCCATAGCCTCACGTCGTCATTGGGCCGTTTGTGACCTTACGCTTCAAGATACGGCAAAACGGACGAAATTTCTGCCCTAAAAGGGCCGTAACTTGCCATTTTCCTTCAGAATTGATGTGTCGCTTGCCAAAACTTTTGAATTTTGGGTTTAGGCCCTTTAGGCCCTTTGAGGCACGGGTTAAAATTTTTTTAAAAATTTTTCCTTTTAGGGGGTTCATTTAGAGACTACATAGAAACTTTTTAGGGGTTGACCAACTTGATTTTCGCAAAACTCAAAAATAAGGCACACCCTAGGCGTCGTGCCTCATGTATCTTTTCTTTTGTATCATGCGTCTTTTTTGAAGTTTCATCTAAGTTCCGAAAGTATTGAAATTATAACATTACCAACTGTGTACCTTTCCAGTCCCTTCATTGTTTTCCGCGCTAAATTCACTGCAAACTCAACACAAAATGTGTGTTGCTTTGTGTTTCACTTCCTATATCAACCAAAAGTAACACAAGAACACAAATGTTTCTACCAGTGTAGTTAGTCCATCATTTTCCCCGTTAGTCTACAACAACCACCCGTTTCAACCAACAGGATCGCTTCATGTTCCCTATGTTTTATTTGTAGCGCTTTGTCTATCAATTCCAATAATCAGCCCGCCGCTTCATGGTGTAAACAAACCAGAAACTGCCACGATCTTTTTTTTCTGTATGTTTGACTTTTTTCATTTCAAAAATATATTTAATGAAGATTACGTGAACATGTCTCGCAAATAGATGGCAATAACCGTAGTGCTTTAATTGAGCTTAATGGTTGCCAAATCGGTCGGTCGTTGACGGAGGACGGAAGCGGCGACGGTGAGCAAACAGGTGGAACGGTTAGACAACACCCTCCGACTCGGAGCACTTAATGAAGGTTTTCCTGCCGATCCACCCTCTTCACTTCTTCAGCCCCTCCGTTTCCCGGGGCCGGAGGAAGGAGCTTGTGGTAATTTCGTTGCTTCGCGTCTTGCGAGTGACCGAGCTCCTTCCGTTGGCGCAGATGTAAATTAGGCCCGTTTTCAGCTCCGTTGCCTCGTCTTTCTTATTTTGTGGTCTTTGGAAATATATTTTTGGTTCTCGAAAAATAAGATTATTCTCATCGGTGAAAAGACATGAGAAAATCGGGAAATTTGCGCTGGAACTTTAAAATTGTACGCTAAGAATGTGCGTTTTCGACCCATGTACACAGTTAAAAATATCTGTGCTGGTGGTTACTTTGACTTATTATTTTCTCATTATCCAGGGATGAAGAATGCCTCCTACTGAACTAATGTACTCATGTTTCTCTTGTTGTCTTTCAACGGTTACGATCTGCGAGTGGTCAGCGCATAGGACTGTCATCGATGGGATTCAGGTTTGATCCTGGCGGTTCGTGCCTAATTTCTAACGAAGTTACTTATTTTTAACCCAAATATTTGGTCAATGTGACCCCAAAAAGAACGAACCACAAAATTTTAACCGCACGTTTAGTGTTTAACTTCCTGTATTAACACAAAATGTCGGTTTTTTTCTTACTGTGCGGATTCAAAATGCGTTTAAATTACACGGGAAACCTTTCTTTTTTGTGGTAATAAATTTAAGGTGTATAGCTTCCAGGTTTCCTGTGGCTCAAATAGTAAAGATTTGTGACGACTCGTTCCTTTGGTCTTTGAACCCAACCGTTAATAATATTCTCAGGAAAGTGTGGAAAAAGTCAAAGAATTTTGATATTTAAGTGCAGTCGCGACTCTGACAATGATAAATTCAACAGCCGCCACGAATGTCAACCCATTCCCTGCGAAATCATTGCTTCAAATCGCAGCATTAGGCAACACCGGTGCTCACAGGTAACAGTGACTCCCGCTGGTCTGGCCGATCATCGCCGCGTAGGGAAGTCGGAAATGAACTTATGTAGCACCCGTTTTAATTTTTTTCTCCTTTCAAAGGATGTGAGAATTTTTACTGCGATACGGTAAATGCCCGTTCGCTCTAGTTCATGCACAATGCACATCACATTTAGGAGGGTACCGCGGAACCCCGGAAACATTAGCCAGAAGCGTTGCTCCTCGATATCTGTGTAACCACCTGTTTTTCCTGTCGTGGTAACGAGAGCATCGGCCTTCATCCAGTGCAAAATTTGACGGTCTCATCTCGCAACAGACGCATTTAGTGCTGACTTCACGGAGCGATATTGTTGGTTCGATATCTCGAAAGTCGAAATGTGCCGCAACAAACTAACATAACCTCCAAAACGAACAATTGATGAAAGAATGCGTTAGCCTAAAACTGAAACATTAATCCGTGAGACCGCAAAATTATGAAAGCCAGTCATTTTCCAATACGTTTGAGACCATATTCACAAGAATTGATACTATAATAAGCTCGTGACATAATACTTCGTCTTGGGACGAACGTTGTGTTCGTTTGTTGGGTTACATTTCGATTTTCGAGATATTGAAATTAAATCGAGATGTGACGTCACACTAAATGCGTCTATTCTGATTTCTTTGACTTTGGGAGTCGTGAGTTTTCTCTTCAAACCAAGAAGTCAAAATCAGAAGTCTTCGTGTCGCACTCTTCTGGAAAGGCGATCGGTCATTGGATTTTTGAAATTTCATAATCAACAGGCCATCATTTTGACATGGTGACGAGTAAATACCCCCAATTGGAGCTAAATAGTTGATTTCCTCTTTTCTGTATTCAGGGCGATCTAAAAGCTCAGCATCACTAGGACCTGGCACTGTCCATGTAACTATTTAACAAATTGAGATAAAGACTTCAAATTTCGTGAGCACTTTTAGGTCAAAGGAAGCAACTTGTGAGATTCCCCAAAATTTTAAGTGGGCCTATGAAAAAGGGCAAGATCCCTTAGGTTTATCGAGGTGGCACGACTCTTCTGGATCACGATGTATGCATCCTTTTTGAACATAAGCACCGGCACTGGACACCACTTCATGGAGGCCAATAAAAAAGTGGAATGCTCCGCGCACTCCTTATGCATACACCCTCTGGAATAACTTTCTATCTCAGATCGTCATCGAGTGCTTAGTGTGTGATTAAATTAAAGCATCACTGAAAAAAAAGTCTCTTGAATCCAGAGTCCAGACTCTTAAAAAAACTGACAAGAAAAAATACGCTTGATTCAATCGGATTTTTGCTTGAATCAAAAGGAAATTCGCTTAAATTAAGCAGCTTGGTTCTCGATTCAAGCTAAAGTCCGATTGAATCAAGCGTATTTATTCTTGTCAAATTTTTTAAGAGTCTAGATCTTGGGTCCCAGAGACTTTTCCCCCTAGTGTATGGAAAAAAGGTTAAAGGGATGATAGTAAAATAAGGGTTGAGTTTAGTTTCGAATAAAAAATTGTTTTTTTTTTTTTTTTTCAAAATTCTCAACAAAAACTTTCGTCAAAAATGTTCATATGTCGTGAAATTGAGTTGCGCGTATTTTTCAACGTTTACCTTTGAGAATGAGGCCGAAACTCGGTTGCCTACGGTCTCTTACCCGGCCGGAAGCATCTCTCAATCGTTATCAGCACTCCCGCGTCACAACCCAAAAACCCAACCTCTGATTGCATAACCAAAGGAAGCGGGAAAAGTTCGAGCAGAGGCGCTCCTAGGAGAGTTGGCGCGTGAAATTATTTCGCTCGAAAAGCGCTAGCTCCGAACAGCGATTATCTCACTCTACGAGTGTCCGATTTTATCATCGGCGGCGGTAGAGCACGGCCAACCGGACCGGCCACACAACGCACTCTTTCCTCGCCTATGCAGATCCGCGCTCAATTGTTCCAGCGCCGATGTTACACCATCCCGGTTCGGGTTCGACCCGCGGGGGAAAAGGAAAAGTTAAGCCTGGAACTGGTCTTGCCACGTCACCGGTACCGGTTCTGCACATCGAAAACCGCGCAACCACCTCGGATCCGCATTGTGAGATGCGGGGTTTGTCCGGGAGCTCGGGAGAATAGCAAAGCTGCTCTTAATAGTCGGCCCAAGTCTAGGTGTTTAATATGTGTAACAAGCCGGGAGTCTGGTCGCCGGCCTGCTTGCCTGCCTCTTTCCAGAGTAATTATCGACCGGCGACGACTTGGTCGCTCGGGCTCGGGTACGGTGTGGATGCTGCGCTGCGTGGCTGCCGAGACACTGGACTGTGATATCCTTCGGAAACAGAAAGCGATCTCGCTTTCTTCGGCTCCGACCGCAGCCACGCGCTCGAGCCTTCGCGGAATCCCGTGAACCTTCAGCCGAGCCCCGGACATCTGCACAGTCGTGCTAAGCTGTCGTGCTAAAGAAAACAGGGTTGCCACGGTCAGGGAATACCGGAAAACCGGGAAATGTCTGGGAATTTTAAAAAATCAGAAGAAACATGGAAATGTCAGGGAAAATTGCGTAAATGTCAGGAAATAATAGTTAAGTCTCCTTTATTTGCTGTCTGGAATGGGTTTGACGTTTAGAATAACACATTTTGTCTGAAAACTATTCTTAATAATGTCATAGTAACGATTTGGCATGTCTTCAATTGTCAGGGAATTTCAGGGAAATATCAGGGACTTTAATTTTCTCAATTTTGTGGCAGCCCTGGAAAAGCGCCGTATGAACGTTCGACAGTTGCCAAATTTTCTCCGATAAAATGCTAATTTTTAAGGAGCGTTATGAATATTTTTCCTTTATATTTTTAGGTACTGTAGATTGAATTGCGAATAAAGTTCATTGAAAAATTGGGAGACGTTTCCAATAGTTTTCCATGAAGCTCTCATTTTATTGCAGGACATTTGGCAACGCCGAAAGGCTCATACGGCGTTTCTCCTCAGCAAGGCAGTAAAGCAGGGAGCCGTATGAGTTTTCAGACGTTGCCAAATTTCTTTTGATAAATTGAGAATTTTCCGGGTGAAACTTAAAAAGGAAATTCTTTTCTTTTCCTTCGCAAAAGGGAAAGAAAAACTTTTAAGTGGAAAAATTACTCTACGAGCTGGCAAATTTCCTCACGCCACGACGTGAGCCCGAGCGTTTCCCATATCCATGGAAAACTAAAAAACGCAAGGAATTAGAAACTTTGAAAACCCCACAAATCCCGGAAACCCTTTAATGGCGCACCAGATCGGTGTTAAAAATCCAACCGGTCATATTTTCCCCCTTTAAGGTAGCCCAGGGCCATAACAGCGGCGACAAGGAAGTTGAACCGGGTAATTTCGCGAACCCAGAAGCCTTGAAATTGCCTTATACACTCGGAAAATGTCTTCACTTTTCAATGACGTCACAAGTACGCGTTGAGCCAAAAACGAAAAAATCAGTGCATTTCAACGGTTGTTCTCTCCTTTTTTTCAAAAGGAAAACAAAAACTTTTTCGTGGAAATATTAACTTACGAGCCGACAAACCTCACGCCACGACGTGAGCCCGAGCGTTTCCCGGATCCATGGAAAACTAAAAAACGCAAGGAATTAGAAACACTGGGGAAAAAAACACATTGGATCTAGAGTCCAGACTCTTTAAAACATTGACAAGAAAAAGGACTCTTGATTCAATCAGATTTAAGCTTAAATCAAAAGGAAATCCGCTCAAATTAAGAGGCTGGTTTATTGATTTAAGCTAGATTCTGATTGAATCAAGAGTATTTTTTCTTGTCGATGTTTTTAAGAGTCTGGACTCTAGATCCAATGCGTTTTTTTTTCCAGTTAACTTTGAAAACACCATGAATCCCGGAAACCCTTTAACGGCGCGCCAGATCGGTGTTAAAAATCTAACCGGTCATATTTTCCCCCTTTAAGGTAGCCCAGGGCCATAACAGCGGCGACAAGGAAGTGGAACCGGGTAATTTCGTGACGCTCCTGTTTTTGACGGGCACGTGGACCGGAGCGAGCTGTGAAGCATTATTACACCCTGTCGAGGGTTTCTCTTGCAGTCGGAGACGCGGAGTCACCCGCGCTCCCGATTCTGCGTGCATCTGGAAAAAGGAAGAAGAAAAAAAGCGCAGTAAATAAATTACATTCATGTTGTCATGACCAAGTGGCGAATCGTGATTCGGTTGCACCCGGCACAGGGTGACTCGGAAGTGCCTCGCTAGGAGTCTGTGTTCAAGATGCGAGTCGTTTCCTGGCCTCTCATGCTGCTGTACTTAGGAAAAAACGCTGTATGAACATTCAAGAGTTCATCGGAAAAAAAAAAAAAAAAAACACATTGGATCTAGAGTCTAGACTCTTGAAAACATTCAAAAGAAAAAGGACTCTTGATTCAATCAGATTTAAGCTTAAATCAAAAGGAAATCCGCTCAAATTAAGAGCCTTGGTTCTTTATTTAAGCTTAAATCTGATTAAATCAAGAGTATTTTTTTTTGTCGATGTCTTTACGAGTCTGAACTCTAGATCCAATGTGTTTTTTTTCTAGTGTTGCCACATTTTCCCGAGTAAAAAATATATTTTTGAAGAAAGTTACGCGTATTTTTCCTTGAAATTTTCCGATATTTTAGATTAAATCGGGAACAAAATTGTCTGAAAAATTGGAGGAAAAATATTCAGAATTTTCCCGGTAAATTTGTTGGTTATAGAAGAAAATATGGCAACGCCTGAAGGCTCATACGGCGGTTTTCCTTAGCACGGCAGTGTACATAGCGCTTCCATTTCGATTGTCAAAGTGCAAAACCACGTATCTCCTTCGCGATGTTTCAATATGTTAGCCTCCAGGTATATTATTCTTTCAAATAGAAATAAGTCAGCTTTATATCTTAAAAACGTGGAATGTTCTGCTATTAGAGAAGAAAAATCGCCGAAGTTTTCAAGATATTAGTGTGGCTAGTTTTTTAGAGAAAAAATAAAATATGACAGTTGCAACGTTGCAAACGGAGATACGCGGTTTCACACTTTGACCATCGATCTGAAGCCTGCGCCAAACGATGATCAGGAACGGGTGAAGAGTCCATCTGATGTCGGTTGGATCTAGACGGATATCCAGAGTGAAAGAGAATCGAGAGTTCTTGGAAGGTCAGGATAAACTTGGAAAAGTCAGAAAATTGTGCTGGGGAACTCTTAAAAATTTTCTTTAAGCCTGAACGCTCTGTTTCTTTCAATTAAACGATACTCTGCCAAAACTTTTTCGCAGAAAGAATTTATATGAAAAACCATCGAGGAAAAAAAAGAAAGAGAAAAAGAAATTAAGAAGCAGAGAATATGATTTTCAAAACCCTCGAGAAATCCGGGAAAAGCTGGAATTTACGAAAGCTGGTCACCCCGCATCAGTAGAATCTGAATAAAATCTAAAAAAAAAAACTGAATAAAATCTAGAAAAAAAGAAAAAAAATCAGTAGAATCTTCCCACATATAGCCTTATCGCATACAGCAAAAGCTTGCTAAGTGGAACTACAGTTAGAACGAAATGCCGATCAAGTCGAATTTTTTTTCGGCCCCTAAACACGCCCGTAAGTTAAGCGGAGAATCGGTTGAGACGAATTGCCGCCAAAGTCGAATTTCTTGTCGGTCCCTACACAATTCGACTCCGCGAGCTTTGGCTGAACTTTTGAGATAAGCGCTTCAATTACAAGCTCACTTTTGAAAGCTGCGAGATTTTTGCCGTGAACTTACGGGACGCTCTGTGACCGTATTACCTGTGCCTTAACTCAGTTTCGCGACCGGACCATTTCCTCCAAGATCCCGCTTTGACCCCTTTCCCTCCTCCCTTTACCCTCTCTTTCACGCCTCGCTTTTGCCTTGTCCTCTGGTCGGTTGACTTCCCTCCTCAAGGATCACCTCGTAGTAAAATACGAGTAAGTTTTACTTTCCTTACGTTCTGTCAGTACCCAATCGCTCTCATCGCTCTATCAGTGCAGCGTCCGGTTTTTTATGCGCGGTTTTTTCCGTCCAGTTTTTTCCCCCTCGTGATAGCCCCTCTCGTTTCATCCCTCGCTTCCTGTTTTCATCCGTCTAATTGGTAGATTTTTCAGTATTTTGCGCTGATTTTGTTACGTTTCACGAATCACTAGAAGTTTAGATCATATGGGGTCAGAGTTCGCGTTAAATAAGTCAGGCATGGGAGAATCCCCTCGTTCGGGCGCGCAAAGTTCAAATCGCGTATAATCAAGACTCTGAAGGTATTATTTTTTGCTGATTTTGTTGCGTTTCACTAATCACTATTTACATTACAGTTTCAATTAAATGGGGTCAGAGTTCGCGTTAAATTTAAGTCAGCAACGGAAGAATCTCCTCGCTCGACCATGCAAAATCCAAATCGCGTATAATCAAGACTCTAGAGTTAATATTTTTTTTCTCCCTCCCTTCTTTCTCTCCGTCCCGGCGTTCAATTTTTATCATTTTTTTAAAATTCTTTTCATGCTACTTCAGCAGTGTTCTTTAGAGTTCATTTTATCATACGTGAATATATTCTCGAACTTTCCATGAATGCACGGTCATGTTGGAAAATCTCAATATTTCGTGGTACCATGTATCTTTTTATTAATTTTTGGACTATTAATTTTTAATTACTTGGACTTGAAATACTTTCCATTCTGATGAACTATTCTTCTATTTGTTTCAGGGAGCTGGACAAGATAGACTGGGGATTTACATAAAATCAGTTGTCAAAGGTGGTGCTGCCGATGCAGTAAGTATTCATTTTCTTGCCCCGTTCATTTTTTTAAGTGTCTTCTGAGGGCAAATTTCATTGTCTCAGAGTTTGAAATGATTAGAGGATGCAATGAAGCCAAGGAATCATGAAGTATGGACCCTTTTCTTAAAGGTCACCGATTTGAATCCTTTGCATCTTTAATTGAACATTTGTTTTAAACTTTGAAATTTATATTATCAAGTGTCTCAGCATTCTAGTTGTTTTAGTGATTCTGACTCATTTTATTTTCTGAATAATCCTTTCGTGGTCTCTTATCATTCTTGTCCAGAATTTGAGAAGTTTAAATCTCAATGACGAGGTGTATGGCGTGTTCAAAATAATGCATGGAACAAAATCATAATTTTTTTTCTCTTTCAGGATGGAAGACTTCAAGCTGGAGATCAGTTGCTGAAGGTTGATGGTCAAAGCTTAGTCGGCATCACACAAGAAAAGTAAGAATTTCTTTGGTTATCACAAAAAGATTGAGCAACTGCTTGATCTGCGACCCGGTGGGTCGCGAGCGAAAATGGGAAGGCTCCAAAAACGAGTTTTAGTATTGGGGAGGCCGGGAAAGTCGCGGTAATTTATACGCATGGAGCCATGAAGAAGTCATCACGTTGAAATTTCTGAGGGAACAGAGGTTTTTATAATGGAAAGGCCGATTATGATAATGCGAAGGGAGAAGAGAGAATCGTTTGCATCTCTGGGGGACATAGACATATTTTGTCGGGCAGTTGAACTGGCAGGCCTCTCCTGATGGAGCAAAAATATAACCAGGAGTGCAAAGCTATAATTTTTGCAGTCTCAGTGTTTTTTGTAGTTCCAATTTCTCAAAGAGCTTAAAAATTTTTTGTTGAATAGAACATTGAGGTCAACTTGAAGTTACCTCATGGGAAAAAGGGTTGACAGTGCAGCCTCTTAAGAGGTTACAATGACAGGGCTCAAAGCAGGATAACTGATATTTCTCTAGATCTTTCGCCTCGTGTGTGAATTCATCGAGCAGAGGAATACAGTTCTTAGGGAAAATGTCAAAATCTCAGTTTTGTAAATTCATCGAGCAAAGGAATACAGTTCTTAGGGAAAATGTCAAAACCTCAGTTTTATCCTGCAGTGCATTGTGCACCCTTTCAGGAAAAGTTTCTATTCTTTTATTTTAGTAGAAAATTGATGACAAAATTCAGGATCTTTGCTTCGCATAGTGAATGGTACGTAATTATTTTCCAGTGTTTTATGTGTTGTTTTGGAAGAACCTAATGTTATTTTAATTTATTTTCCAATTGGCGAAAGGTAGAATTATTTTACTATGGACCGCATTCAATAACCAAGTTGGCAGATTTTTGTCTTTCTCTAAAAATCAACCAAGAGACTTGGCTAGAACTTAATGAGACTGTGCAATTAATTAGGCTCTTGATGACTTTAAAATGCTTTAGATTCGTCAGATTCAGCAATTCTAAAAAAGGTTGCATTTTCTGTTCTAAACTAATTTTGGACAGAAGTTCTTCTGAGCTTAATTTAAACTATTTTATTTTAATTTTTCAATATCCTACTTTCAGAGCTGCCGAGTATTTAGTCAAAACCGGACCAACAGTGACTTTGGAAGTTGCGAAACAAGGTGCAATCTATTACGGCCTAGCCACACTACTCTCCCAGCCTTCGCCCGTCATGAGTAGAGGTTTGTTTCATTCTTAGATCCTATTTTCTGCTTCCCTCAACGGTTGACAGACTTACTATCCGAAAATGGGGACAAGATATTTGGGCATCAGATTTAACATCGTGTATTGTCTAACAATTTCCTTTCATCCCTTGTAAATTTTCACTAACTAATGATCCTCTCACGGGTTTTCTTTTCTTTTACTAAATTAATTTCCTCCTAAACTTGAAATAAAATAGAAGGAAAAACAGAATCCCTTATTTGTAATATTGAGAAAATTTGTGTGCGCACTGAAACAGAAATCATTACATTTTTTTTCCTCTCTCAATATGTTCCTATTAACACTATCTTGTCTTCCTCATTTTGTCTGGTCTTGTAAATGTTGAAACTCGTGAAATATTTTTTGATAAAAATTGTCGAGAAAATGTGTAATTTTTTTTCTCTATTTTTGTGGTGATAATGCCACGTTATCACATACTCTTTCTCTCTTTAATCCTTTATCTCCAATTCTTGCTTGTTACATGCAGCGTCTAGTCGAAGAGCAAGTATGGACTACATGTATCGTAGACCATCGCAAGATAATTTACCTGCAAGTATGTCTTTGACAAATTTAGGCTCACACTCTTCATATGCAGATTGGACTAACAGTCGAACAGGTCTGAGTTGTCTAGGTCCTATTCGTGAGCAAGTAGTTCCCCGTAATCCGAGTGGTTTGATGAGACGAAATAGTTTGATGAGATCTAGTGGTGTTGGTGGTGGCTTAAAAGCCAAGAACGTTTTTACTCCACGTTATGGCAATTTTCTGCACCCTAGCTCGGCTCTCTATGGTGTTGGTGGTTTGGCAGCTTGTGATGATTTTGATTCGACCGAAATTAGCGCCTCGAGTCCAAAAAGTGAAACTAACAACAACGACACTCCCAGTAGTAATGTTAGTAATTTTTTATCTGTCCCTATTCCTAACAATCGTCCAAAATGTTACAAAATCCCACCGAAGAATGAATTATGCCTTTGTGAGGATATATTCCAACAACATCAAGCGAAGCTTATCGACTGTGATCATGAAGATGCCAAAGCAATGAACGAATACCTTAGAGCAAATCGAAGTGATGAAAATAAACCTGCAGACGTTTCAAGAAAATCCCCCAATTTAAATACAAGAAATAAAAGTTTAGATAATATCTATTGTGATCCGGACAATGTAGCGTTTAAATTAGATGAAAGCAGAAGATGCAAAAGTGACTTGAATTTAACCTGTGATGGATCTAGTAATGTAAAGTATGGTGTTGGTAAATTAATGCAAAATGTCAATCAAATTAACACCAATGTCATGTTTGGTAAAAGACTGAGATTTGGTGGAACTCTGGAAACCATTCCATCATCGGCATCAACATCAGAATGCTGTAGTGAAACCGACAGTGCAATACACAAATCAAGCGATTCTTTTTCAGAGAATTCTTTAGTGAATTTGAAGTCTGGCTCGAATCAATCCCTGCAGTCGTTTGAAAAAGCAAATGACAAAACTCGTAAATTAAGCCTTGAAGAAAGAGAAAAAGTACTCAAAGAGTTAGATGAAATTGTTTCAGGTGATTTTCTGAAAAAAATCCAGAATTTTAGTAACCCTCAAGCACAAAAATTGGAAGAAACAAATTGTAGTCGAAACCTTATGAATGACCAATACTTTACATCATTGATGAGGATTAATTCCTCCAATTTTAAGGAGTGTGAACCCTCTGTGAACAAAATCCACCCGATCAAATCTGTGAACATCATACCGTCAGACAGTTCGGACGAAGATGTGCCTGATATCACATGTGGTAGAGTTGCAGCACTAGCCAAGCATTTTTCAAAATTAGGTGAAGCAGGCATCATTAAAAATTATGCAGCCACCAAGAATAAAAACTTGAATAAATGTTACGGATCACAACCTAATCTCTCTTCAACTAAAGACCTAGAATTTTGTTCAGTTCTGGATAAGCAGTCAGAAAAAATAACCTTACCACTTTCGAAAGATGAAAATAAAACTTATGAAATTATTTTTAAGCCAGTTGGTCAGAGTCTAAAATCTGTAGGTTTCAGTATGGACAGTCTGATAGATGTCGGTCAAGGAGTCCTCTTGAGAGAAGTCAAAAAGACAAGTAAGAAAAAGGAAAAGCAAGATCAACCAAGAAGTATACCTGCGAGTGCGACATGCGATGTAATCTTTCCAACTTGTAACAAAGAACCATTGCTTCGAAAAATCCGTTCCATCCAAGTTGACGAACTTGAAATGGGCAAACAAATCAATACCTCTAAAAGCAATATGTTTTCTAAGCGCTTTAGTCTAGATAGTTTAAATTCTAACAAATTAAATAGCGTTAATAGTGATATTTTTAAATCCACCCCTAATTTTATGAAACTCAAGTCTAATTTAGAAAATTTGAAAAGTAAAAGCAATAGTGAAATTGACTCTGAAGGAGCTTTAGAAAATATCAAACAGTTTCTAGCAGATGAGGCTCTCCTTGCCAAGCAAATTAAAAGCGGAAGCTTTGAGCATTTTGAGAGGCATGGCAGCAACTTTTTCAACTCACGTCAAAAGAGTCATAGTTTTTGTGTGGATGACAAATCGCGGTTGGAAGAAGTTGATGAATCTTCCTTCGACGAAATAAGTAGAGCAGCATCAGCACTGAAAGATTACGAAGCTCACAAGAGTTACATGCTCAAGAAATTAAAATCTTTTAAAATTAGTATTCCAGAACGAGGAAAGTTAACCAAGAGTAATTCCAAATTAAAGCGAAGTAGTAATTTTGATGAAACTAGCGGTGGCAGTACAAAAACAAATGCAGTGCCACTCAAACCCAAACATCTCGTTCGAAATGAAACAATCAGCTGTGATAAACCCAAACCGAAGTGGGAGAAAACATATCAGACCATAAATCAAGAAAAACTCAAAAGGTGGTTTAGTGTCAACACGGATGAAGCTAGTAGTAACTTCATATCGGGAGAAAAAGATGTCGACAAAGAACCGCTGGGGAGAAGCGGCTCCAGGCGCTTGAACCGGCCTCATTTGTCCAAAATCAAGAAATCTAAACGCCGTACACTGGAGAAACAACACACTTTTGTTATAACTCCAATTAAAGTACCAGAACCCCTCAGAAACACAAATATCTGTACTATTAATTCCTCTGAAAGTGACGGGAGTCCGGTTACTTGGTGGCGGGGCCCGGAGCAGCGGCGGAAATCTGACTCGGACATGTCGAGAGTCAGAGGTGCCAGCTTGGACTACAGCCGTAAGCTGTGAGAACTGATCAATTGCTTATTAATGTTGTTTAAATGTTGCATCATGCCATAAATATGCCTGGAAACTTCTCTTATTTTTGCATGCAAGGATTTTTCGCATGACTTTTTTCTTCTTTTTTTTCGAACAATAATCATACAAATTATGGATAGCAGGCAAACAGCAATAAAAGCCCTTTACTAGGGCGCCCTTTGCGTTATCATCGCAATGAAGCGCAGGTATATTATCATCTGACACAAGCGATTATATGCCTCAGAGTAAGCAGAGGAATCATTAGCCAATGACTGATTCATCAAAATTCATTTCATGTTGCAGTTTTTTTTACAAAAAATTAACTTACAATGAAATCAAGACACTGGCGGCCCCCTTGTGTTCCTTCACTTTTTCCTCATGTGCAAATTCAGCAATTCTCTCAAAAATACAATCCAAAATCCCTTATTTTTCCTCATAATTTCCGCCAAAATTGCCTCAGTTTCTGAATGAGATTCATCACTGTTTGTGAATGTCTTCAATCACTAGCTGTGCCTCACTTTCATTGGATTCACAAATCGCCCTTTAGAACCTTTTTTTTTCCACCCCTGTAATATTCGTTTTACTCGCCATTGATGAAAATTTCAGTTATCATTTTTCTTTTTTGTAAAAGTCTCTTTGATCGATTCCCCAAGTACTGTATTTTTTCTGTAGCAGGATTATTTGATTAATTTTGTTTCGTTTCCTTGATTTGCAGTGGTTTTTGTGTGTGTATCATGTTTTATTTTGATTTTGTTTAATTTTCCTGTACTTCAATTTTTACTCCTTGTACCGCCCTCTCCTGCAGTATATTTTATTCCGTTTTCTTTTGCGTATCGTAGTTTAGTCTCTAGAAACTTAGATTTTTATCAGAATCCATTCTAAAGAAATGAGTTACTTTTTTTGTCTCATTTTTTTAATGTAATCATAAAGATCTATAGATCTTGGAAATTTATAAACCTGCAGCTAAATTATTGAAAGTATGTCGGCACAACAAGACAAGACGAAGTCCTATCTTAACGACTCAATGTCTTGCACTCCGATGTCTTATTGTGCTGCCATGAAGTTTCAGTAATTGGTCCCTATGATGATTAGGTCACTTAGCTTTTCCTTGGGGAACTAATTGTCAAAATCAATTGTCATCATTAATAATGTATTTTTTGTTTCACTGAATTTTTAGGCTGTCTCATATCTTTTAACGTCCTTAAGTAACACAAACTGAATACAATAAAGCTCTTCTAAGATATGACAGACTTTAAGCAGAGCAAATGGTTCAGTCAGCCCTTCCATTATTATTGTTCAGAAAATGTTCCTCTTCGTAAATTTGTTCAATCACTAGGATCACTTTAAATCATAGTTTTTTGGACATCATTAAGGGAAAAATGTTGATTAATCTTATACTTTTAAATTTTGCTCCCCCTCCCCCCTGAAAATGGGAAAATAACTGCAAAAATACTCTTCCAAAACATTCTCTAAACAAACGGTATCTGAATTCCAAGCCCAAAGGAATATATTCTTTCATTGGAGTGACTAACTTTTTGTCTTTCTCTATTTGCAGCGGGCCCACGCAGGATGAGCGAACGGGATTTACCTTCCCGAGTTCTCACAGAACAATCTCAGAATACTCGCGGGCAGCTTCCACCTCACGTGCCCCAGATCCACAGTTCGAAATCAGTCCCTTCCCTACACAGTAAGTTTCAAAATGTACCCTCTTTTAGGTTTGTTTTTGCTCAGTCATCTTGTAACAGAGTGTCTACGTGGCTGAAAAACCGAGAGCTCTTATTAACTTGGGCAAAGTGGCCATATTCAAGGAAAACTGGGATAAGTAAAAAAAAAAGATTTAAGCAAAGGAAATAAGTAAAAGGCTTGAAACTTTGAGAACCTTGTGAGCCTGAAGAAAAATTCTCAAAACGCCGTGAACTTTGGTACTTGACAGTTACTTCAGCCAAAAATTTTCAGTTAAGAGTGCTCAGTTCCAGTGCTAAATTGTGTCTTTTCTATCCACAAGTGGACTTGTAGGAAAGTTTAGGAAAAGACTGGATGCACAAAATTCAGCAATTACTTCAAACCCTGAAATCCTGGCTAACTGGGAAATGTTATATTTGCAATATTGGCCAAGCAGACAGAAAAATTTGAAAAGACTTGAATTTTCCCTTGCACTGGATCCTGTGAGATCAACATCAAGATCTTGACTAGTATTCCTCATCTGTAAGGATTTAAGCTCATTATCTATGAGAAGTTGCCTTCTTCTCCTTACTCATTAACTCATTACTTTTAAGCTCATTTACTATATCATATTTGTATTTCTCTTTTACAGGTGCTAATAATGAAGTGCCTCCCATACCTAGATCCAACCAAGAAGCATTTAATCAAGGGTACACCCGCACATCCTCTACCAATAGTATTCCGCAATCAAGAACTTTGCGGTCGAGGTAAGACTCTATTTTGAAGTTTTTATTAAAAACGTTACTTTCTAGTCAATTTGACATGCAAGAAGATCAATTTCGCTACCTATGCAGCCTTTTGGAGTAATTTCTCTTAATTAGCATTGAATATAAAGAATGATACCTCTGTTGGCCAAGTTAAAGGCTATATCTCTGATAACAGGTAACTGCCTAAGTTTTTTATAAGTAACTGCCGCAATAAGTTGCACCGAATACACTTAATGTACTATCCTCTCGCGAAGTCAATTAAGTAACAAATGAATAAATTACATGACGATCAAGAGTTGCTAATAATAGTAGGAATGGCATCAAGAACAATTAAATCAATTATTGGTTTGCTCATATGAACAATAACAAGCAACTATTGAAGCACCCTCTCTTGCTGTTGAAGCCTGTTTGTATCCTTTTTAGTGAGAGATAACTCCAAATTTGGGAAGAATATCACAGTTTGAAAACGTCCGTGGGTGTCATGCCTAGAAATGGCAACACTCACTCCTTTTTTTTCTTATTTTTTAAAAAGAAAAAAAATGGGGTGCCCCAGGTCTCAAATAATTGAAGAAGCAATAGGAATAAAAAGACCAATCCCCAAGGCTGTTAGCAATATCCTGTTTTGCCTTATCATTTATTCAACAAAAAACAAAAACAAAAAATAGGTGGGCTTATTCAAGTTCCTTTTGAAAAGTGAATTGGAAATAATTTTTTTTTTTTCTGGGCGTCAACATAATTGCATCAAAAAAGATTTGTACAAGAACTGATTTTGGCTCCTCCTTTCTGTTGTCTGGACGTTTGAACAGCCATAGTCACCTCTGCATTTAGAGTCTCTCTAAAGTCTGCTCCTCTTATCCTCCTCTCACAGTCTCTTATTTCATTTAAATTTTATCTTTCCAGGTCGAGCCAGAATCTGAATGACTCTCGATCAATGAACAATGCCTACCCTCAGGGGCACCCACCAAACAACGTAGGAATGCCGCATCACCAGCAGTTGACTCCCAACTATCCACCTGTGCACTCGCCCCAACAGCAGTACACTCCCAACTATCCTCACAGTCCTCCTCATCCAGTCGGACACCCTCCTAATCATCCGATGAATCACTCGGGACATTACGGAGGTCATATGCCAGGTCACCCTCAACAACAGTATACTCCAAACTACCCTCAAAATCCTGCAGGAACTCCGCAGGGTCATACGCCCAACTACCCTCACAGTCCACCGGGACCTCCCCCTCAACAATACTCAGCATCAATATATGCGCAGAGTCCTCCTGCTCATCCGCCAAGCCACCTGTCGGCTCAGCATTCTCTGAACCAATCTTCCCAGGAAAACGGAGAACGCTTCTATCAGAACTTGAGCGTCTACAGGAATCAAGAAATTCGACAGAATGGTTATATCCCGCAAAACACAAGCTTGAATCAGACAGCTTCAAGTATATCGAGTCCAGGGAACAACGTTCATGGAAATCTGCCTTCACCTACGAAGAACAAGTAAGTGATATTTTTACGAAATCGAGATTTCATACAGCTGATCATCAGATGGAATTCATCTGACTCAGTTTGAGCCAAAGTTGAAGGGAAGCAGTTGAAACAAGTTATTGAAGAAGAAAATATGAGTATCGTACAGATCTAAAACAACAAGACCTTGTCTTAAATAAGCACCGAGGGTACTGGCTGTTAACTTCCTTCAGCAGATAAACTATATCAACAGATCACTTGCACTGTGATTTTTACCCACTGCAGAAAAAAACTTGCCTTTATATTTTACAGTAAAAAATTAAATTGGTTTGGGTTATCTGTGGGCACTAGGTAGTTTTTTTTTTTTTTTATGTTCGAGGAAAAATGGAGGGTGAAGTGACTTACAAATGAATGATCTCGGTGAACTTAAATTAAATGGAAAGGCAGATAGCATGCTAGGAGACAAGGAGCAGTAAATCACTGAGTACATTATCAGGCAAGAGACAATACAAGACGCATTTTCATTTTTCATTTTCGCCAGCTCCAAAGATTTGTTTTATGAAAGCTTATTTATTTATCATACTTTAGTACATTAAATGCATTACTTTTACAGGCCGAAAGCGCGTGTCTAGATTATTTTATATTCAACTATGATTAAGTCAGTAACTTGATCTATGTAAAAGAATATACTGCAAATCACACTTACAATTTTTTAAATTAACAGGATTTTTTTTATTATTTTATTTTTTTATTAAATATTTTTGATCCTCTAGAAATTCCTTCAGCGAGTAAAGACTTTCCCTTGAGATATTTTTTTAATTTCCTCAAAATTTTGAAACTGAATTTCCTCCTTTAATGATTACCTTCACCTGTGGGAGGACCGAGTATTGTGGCGGTTAGGCGTCGCAGAGCGCCATAGAGCGCTGTGAGAGCGACTCTTTTGTATGTATGATTACCTTCAACTTTTAGTAGATTATTACAGTAGCTAAAAATACATTTCGACTCATTCCGTATTCTCCCTTTCTGTTTTTGTGTAGGTACACTGCAAGTAATGCAGATCCTCCCAGAGGCTACTATCATCCATCTTCTCCGGGTAATCAGCAACCTAGACAGTACCAGTTTCAAGGAACGAATCCGTGGGAGCGTGAAGAAAGAGAAAAAGTAAGTAAAGCAAGTTTTTCCCATCTGTTAGCAGTTTTTTCTTGGAAGAAGTATTGGCATTTTCGTCTGCTGATCTAATGAATTGTATTTTCCCAGGAGAAAATGAAAACAGAAACAAGAAAATCGAAGTTTGATGAACTTCCTTTGAAGTAACAATTCCAACCGAAAGTTAATTAAGTTTTGATATCAGTAAACATTAATGTTGTGAGTACTTTCGACAATGTCCAAAAAGCAGGTCATAAATCATTGTCTCCTGTCAAAGATTCGAATCTTGTCTGTGCTGTTTCAGTATTTCTACGAAGATTCTATCTTTTCATGGGAGAACTGTCGGGTATATTAGTCTGAAAATTTCAGACTCTTTTTAGGAGGGTGAAAAGAAAATCACCAGAAACTTCAGGAAATTCATGTCACAGCTTTCCATTGTATAAATAAAATATAAGTAAGAAATACGGGTAATTAAGTCTCATTCCTCCATGCAGGAGATACCGAAATGCACCTACCAAAAATATGTCAGAAGCTTTATCTGTCAATTGCATTAACTTGAATACTAACATTTGATACGGTGTGGATTCCCAAAAAATTTCGCACTGATTTGGGTTTAGTTAAAGTGTCAAATTCCAGTTCAGGTAGGTTCTGAAGCAGTGTTTGAAACTCACAGGCGCCAAATGCGCCTAAGAAATCAGTCATGCCAGAAAAAATGAAGGTTCTGCGCCAACCTGGCTCAAAAAATTGCCCCCTCTCAAAAATAAAAAAAAATCCCACTTTTTCTGTTTGGTGTTTTTTCGAAATTTCTCCCAACTTAGGACTACTAGTTCTGTAACTAAAACATCTTCCATCCACCCTTTCACTAAATGCGCCGTGACATACAGGCTAAAAGTCAATGTGGCCCCTAAAAAATCTTTTATGGCCCTTACAAATCAAACCTGATGCGCCACATGGCTCCTGAAATTCAAAGATGAGTTTCGAACACTGTTCTGAAGTCAGGTAGAAGGAAAAGAAAATTTTTCTAGACACCCTGACTGAGTTAAATTTTTGAAGTGTGGTTCACAGCTCACTTTGAAATCTTCCAATTAATTTAAAATGATCAAATATTTTTGTGGAACTGATATTGATTTTTTATAGACCCAACTTAATAATTTTCCATAAATTTTCAGGAGCAGTTGAGGAAGAGAGAAGCAGCACGAGCATGGAGGGATCAGCAAATTGCGAAACTGCTGTCGCTTGGACCTCATCGATCTCAGAGTCAGGAGGAGCAATTGAAAGCGCTTAAATTAGAGAAAGAATTTGAGAGGCGAGCTCAAGAAGAAGAAGACGAAGAAGATGATCAAGAGAGTGCAGAAAGAGCGCAAGGACTTTTACGTCTTGCGCAGCAGCAAGACGAGAAAAGGAACAACACCGCCAACTCTACAATGAGTGGCCGACTTCAACCTCAGCAAAATTCAAATCATGCTCATTTGAACGGAACCCTATCAAGACCGACAATTTTGCCAAATTTGCCTGTGTAAGTTACTCATTTCTCTACGTTTGTTGCTCATTTCTTCATTTCATGGCATCTCAATCAAGCTGAGATTAAATTTCTGAAATAGTGGAATCAATCTCCAAAAGTTAGGTCGTTTTTCCGGCCTCTTCCAGTATCTCTATATAATTAATGTTATTGACTTTGCAAGAGGTCAGCATCTCAGATTTTGTATGAAGCAAACACTTTTTTAACCCAGACAATTTTCTTGATCCCATCATTAAGTTTCCCCACGACAAGTGAAACTGAAGTGCATACTCACCATGAAAATTTTATTTAAACGTGAGGCAAATAAATACATGTCTCATTAACACCTCAGAAAAAATGGAAAATTATGTACCCATCACACTGGCCCATCAGAACAAAGCTAAGCAAATCGTTCATCTGCTCACCACACTTCAAGAATCAATTTTTCTCCTGGTTATTTATGGTGGTCTCCTTTAGAATTTTCATGTGTAATTTCTCTGTTCATCATATTAAATTGTCTTACTTCACAGGCCCCAGTATAACTACAACGGCTACAGTTCGAATCAAAACAGTCCTGCAGGAGACAAAGTTCAAACTCCATCCCAACGTCTCGACATACTTCATCTGAGCCCATCTCAACCACCGCAACCGCCCGAGCGAGGCTCGTCATTCGCAGTCATGTCCCAGTCCGTGAGCGCATTACGGTCGCCCCCCTCTCAGACGCTAAACAATCCTCACCCTCCTCCAGTTCAAAATAATAGGAACGAAACGCCAACCACCAAGAGAGTATCATTCCAGGAGACAACAACAACTTTGAGCTCTCCAGCCGAAAGCATATCACCACCACCACCACCTCCGATCTCGGAGAAGGTCAGAGAAGATCCTAATGTAAGTATCGAGTTCAAAATATTTTCTGTCGTGCTCATCTCTGGTATTCATCATTTATAATTCCGAGTAAATCACCTAGATTGGAACTCAAAGGATTTAACCACACCGTTCTTGCAGGAGAAGTTAAAGCTCAAATTAATTAGACTGCATTTTGCATTTACAAACTACGATTTCTAGCTCACAGATAAAAGCACATATCTGCGTAGGTATACCAATAGCACATACATCATTTCTACAATGAGCTAGAAATAGTAGATCCTCATTGCAAAATGTGGTCCTATTTTGAACATGTTGTGGCATTTGCTGAATTCTAGTATCTCATTTGGCATTGACCTGAGTTACCTTTACCAGTTAAATGCAGCGGAATCAAGTCAGACTAAGTTATAGGCATGGAAAAAATGATTTGGGAATAGTTCTTAATTCAAGCAGTAATTTATTTGCTCCTGTTAATAATTATACGTTAAAAAAAAATATTTCGCACGTGATAACAGTCGTCAAATTTTTTACCTTAGGTTGAGTTTTGTGGAGGGCTAAAACTTCAAACTTCTATTTTATTTTGGTATGAACTCGGCAGAATTTGATGCGGCTCTGTCAAACTTTTTAAATAGGGAGCACCTCAAAATCTTAAAATTATATAAACAGGAAGATAAAAGATATCTTTAATACAGACGTTTACAGTCTACTGAATTTGCTGCAAGGAAGTTGCTGAAGTTGCTGTAGTTTGGATATCTTCCTTGTTTTTAAGACGCAATAACCGTTTTGCAGATTTTAATATGTATGTTCTATCTTAGAAGACTTATTGACTTATCTTTCTTTTGAACAGCATTTCATTGATGAAGCTGAAACTCTGTTGGCCTCTCCAAAAAGTCCTGATACTTCCTTTACGGGATCTACACCAGGTGTTATTGGAGCGCAGGAAGTTTATAAGTAAGTAAATCTGTTTGAAAAATGAAGAAAGATTTCACTCACTCATGCTAATTCATTTCAACAAGAAAGATCATTATAAGTTAAGATATTAACTATTTGAAGCGTAGCCATCTACAAAAACTTTTATTCCATTGAACTTCCCTAAATCTATTCCCGCAGGAGATGCAGTTATTTTTAATAGACAGTTACATGATTTGAATGGGATTTTTATCGCAACCTCAGAATTTTTGTCAGTTTGGCAAATATATTATTAAAGTCAATGTCACCGTGCACAACATTTACCGTGTGTAAAAGCAGATTGCAAACATATGTGTGTGAAAAATGGGTCCTAACTTTATCTAATCTATTGAAACTATTTCGGCTAATCTGTTTTTTTTTTTTTTTTTCATTTCTCTTCCTGTACTCATTCCTGAAGCTAAAACAAATTTTATAGATTTGGTGGAAAACCTGATTATCTGATCGGCTGTACCCTCATTCAATGTTATAATAACTAAGAGAAAAAAGTGAGATTTTGGTACAGTTGAAGAGGGCAACCCTTCTCCCTAGCAAAATTGAATTTTTTGAAAATTATATTTATTTAAGATGAATTCAAATAGCTATTCTTATTTGTTACTAATGAAAATTAATTTACTCATTCTCTCTCACTCAATAAAGATCTTCAGACACGTGCAAGAGGCATCTGGTTAAAGCAATTAGCTTCTGTAAAACTTTCGAAAAGAAGTTGTTCCTGAACACTCTGAGAATGAGTTTATTAGAATTCGCCGTTTTTAGAGCATTTGTATTAAGACCTCCTCATTTCAAAGTTTGTCTTTAAAATCACTGATTGCAGATACAGTATACTCTCTCTGTATAAAGCATTGGCAACGGGCTGAAAAATTATTCATCATTGAGAAATTTTCGTCATAATGAGCAGTGCTGTGATTACGGAGGAAGTTGAACATACTGAAGGATTGTTTTGCTATAGGAAAATTTTTGATCTAACGAATGTCATTACAGATTACCTGTATGGGTACCTGTATTTGTATTGGAAGAGATTTATTACTTTGAGTAAAAAATGAGGTGCATCAAAAAAATAATCAATTGCTCTTTTCAAAATTTTCAGAGATCCACGGCAACGGAGACTAGCAGAACAACAGCATCAAAAACTTATGTCAAACCGTACAAGCACGGTTCCAGAGAAACTCAGTTTCAAAGAAAAAATGAAGATGTTCGCCATGGAAACAGGTGAAAACGGAACGCCAAGGGATAAAGTGAAAATCTCGAAAGCTCAACGAGAAATCGACAATTTAGGCTCTGGACTCACGCCAACCAGCAATAATTCAACAACTCCGGTGGCAGCTACGAATGGTAGTAGCACCTAGTCAATCAAAAGTGAATATGAATTGTGTCTTAAACTTTTTATCTGTCCCACAAATTCACTAGATTTGCAGAATCTTCAAAGAGAAATTTTTCTAGAATGAGTGATTTGAGTGAGCTTGACTTCACTTGAACAAATACTTTTTGACCAATTATTTCCTGAAAAGGACGCGATCAAAAGGAATTTCATTTCCCCGAGATATTGACTTATTTTTTAATAATTTGTAACCTGTCGACCAATTTTGTGCCTCTTCTTGCACTCAGTTTGTTGGGAAGATACTCTCTGAGTTTTGATGATTTTATTTTTCCACTTTTCATCCTCAAATTTTGCTTCCCTACCATTCTTGCCACTGTAACTCTTCAAAATCGTGTCTGTAAATGTTATGTCATTTTGCTGGTGCTTAGTAAGTACAAATCTGATCAGGTACTTAAGAATATTGTTTTGATTAATATCTGATTTCTCGGAACTCAAGGTAGGGGGAACAAAACGAGCCTAGAGATACAAACGTGTTAACAGTACTCAGGAAAAAAGCCCTGCTTAATCCTCTAATTTGTTCTTATGCGCAATAGGACTTAAAAACAGTCAATATTTTCATGTTATTCATTTTTTTGACTTACCCTAGAACCTCTGACTTACATTATGTATACTTAAAGTGAAAAAATATGTTAAATCTCAACCCTATGCGTTTAATCTCACTGTGTGTTGGGTACGATTTTATTCCCTGATCCACAACTTTTCATAGAGGTCGCTTTTAAATATTATTCTCAACCTCTCATTCATTTATAATGACCCTCAATGATTTCAGTACCCATTTCTCAATTTTTCTCTGTTTTAATTTAGTAGTTCGAATGAAATGTCTGGACGAGTCGCTGCACCCTCAGACTTTAATTAAGCGCAGTTTTTGTCCCTGGTTAATGTGTTTTGTAGTTTTATAAGCTTGATATTCAAACAGGACCCCTCACTGAGAAATAATCATTTTTACTGTCTGAATTTCTCTAATACAGCATTTTGAGTTTTATTACCAGTGTAGATCTATAATATTTACGATTTTAACTATAGTTAATTAAGAAGGATAAATCGTGAATTGCTTGATTAAACTCTTTGATTTTCTCGTTGGGAAGCTAATGTAGCTGACTTTAATATTTTATGCATAAGTCAAAATTCCATTGAGACTGGGGCAGTAAAGGGAAAGAAAATTCTTATTATGAATTACTTAATTGCAGGTGTTCCTCTCCTGAAAAATTCTACCAAATTTTTATTGCTAGAAGTAGTAAAGTTCAACCAAAAAAAGAATAAAATTAATCAATTAGTTCATGAATGATTGAAGGATTGAACATATATCGAGTTTTTTTCTTTTTTAATTTTTCCTCTCTTTTTTCCCCATCATTTTATTAAGTTCTGATACTCAATTAAAATATTATTGATTATTGGCTGAAATCTAAATATTTTTACCACCATGTTTCTCAATTGTATTTAAATTTCAAGAAAGGAAGTTGTTAAATCTTCAGACATTGTGGTTTGAGTTAAATAATTATTGCTTTGTGATAAATGTCTAATATTGTTTGAACTCTGCAAGTTTATCAAGTTGATTTTAAGATATATTATTGAAACGAGCACGTTTTCCTTTATTTTCAAAGTAAAGTGATCTATTTTGTATAATAATGACATTAGAACTTGAATTAAATACCTTCTATCGTCTTTTTGTTAAGCTACCTATTTGTTTGCTTTACTCTCTAAATTTTGTTGAATAATTTTTGTATTATTGAATTATCCCTCTATCCCTTTTATTTGTATGAATGTAGTTAGTTTTTGCGTTTTATTGTAGTTTTTCTTTTAAATTTTATTTGCAGAAAAATTATCCCTTTGCTACTTAATTTTTATTTTATTTTTGATTAGCCATCCCCCATTTACCGTTATTCATTTTGTAAATACGTATAGTTATTGATTACATATTTTTACTTTTTCCTTTAATACTGTTGTAATTATTTCTTAAGACCTTTATTTTTCTAATCTTTATTTTTGTATACTCTAAATCGTAGTAGGTTGTTCCCACGAGCAAATTATTTGACTCATGTCTCCCATTGTAAACTTATTGCCTCAAGTAATATATTTAATTTTTATACCATGTTGTCAATTATCCGTTTCTTGTATAGTAGATTGGTAAATCATTGTATTTTATTATCAATTTGACCATAAGGTAGTGAATCAACTTTTGGCGATGAAGCTGTCTTTAATAATTTTATACAGGTAAAATAAGATATTTCTGTCGTTATTCTATAGTTTCTTTTGATTTCTTCTCTGCCGTGCTAAGAAAGAACGCTACATGAACATTCGATTCCTGCCGAATTTTCTTCGATAAAACATTTATTTTTTAGGAAATTTATGATTCTTTCTTCATGGATTACCAGATAATTTAGATTTAATCACGAGCAAAATCCTCTGAAAATTTGGAAGCAAAATGTTCACAAGTTTTCCAGAAAATTTTTACTGAACCAAAGGAAATTTGGCGACGTCTGAATACTTACAGCGTTCTTCCATAGCATGCCAGTGCTGAACATCGTTTTGGGAAACATGAGCATGACATGTAATTTATTTACATCAAAAAGAGATACTAAACTATGGCCCCATTGTAAAAATGAATTTAATTAGATTGTAGGGCTCTTGTTATACTCTTACAAACTCGTGAGTATGTTTATTTCTAAGTCACATTTTTACTCACAGAAAAAGATGGATTTTATCATTGTTGCTGGTACCTTTTTTTATTGATATCAACACTTGTTGATTGCGATTAGTGCTTTTAGAGTATTTTTAGCTTTTGTATCTTTTAAATCGCCTTGCTTATCTTTTTTTCTTTCTTTTCGACAATGTCGTTACTCATGATCCTTGTTTCATGGGATGAAGTTTCGTAATTGTATGTGTAATTGAGTGTAAATTAAATTCCAATAATTGAACAGTATTGTATTTAGTGCCATTCAGCCAAATTTGAGAAGCTGCCTCTGTCGTGACGAACAGTGGTGTTTTTGTAAGTAATTGTTTCTGCATTGAGTCGTGGTGAGTTTTTATTCTCATCAAATGCCGTCCAAGTATCTTGAGACTGAAGTGATCCACTGAATATTGCTTATCAGAGTCGTTTGTTATTTTAGCTCCTAATCTGTAAATTCTCACAAAGTGTAATTTTTGTTTCAGCAAAGGCAATAAACTTCGTGGGTACATCTGATAGAAGTATCTTAACTCTGTAATTGTGTGTAAAATTTAAGAAAAAAAATTTATTGGTTATTAATAAACCTTCCAAAATCTTTTATTATTGTGTAATTATGTAGTTACAAATTTATCATTGAAATTATTCTTACCTATAAATATATATTTGTAGTTAACATTATTTTTTTCTCTTTCATAGACTATTAAACTATATAAAGAATATTATTTATGGATCTTTATTTTTTTTAAATCATTTACTCCATTTAGTCCTCTATGATCACTTTTTTCACCACTTTCTAGTATTTTTTACAAAAATATTATACAGATAGATTTCAAAAGCTCCAGTCACTTAAGCTAGTGCATAACAAGTATAAAGGTAGTAAAAGAGGAAGCCAAATTAAAACATGAAATGTGGCTGGATGTATGATTAGGGACCTGTTCCTACAGGAGAAAGTGACTTAACTTAATAAAAAGGCATAGAAGAATAAAATCTGAGATTTTGGCGCAAGTTGGACCCTGAAAGCTTATTTCTGGGTTCAAATCGAAAGTTCTCCAATCCGGCTGAAATGAAGCTGCACCCCTTTGAAATGACTCAAGAAGTCGTATTTCCCCGTCGGAAAAGCTCCTTGAGTCCACTGACGCTTGATCGCGCCATCGGCGAAAAACGCGCATTTGATCAACTCCCAAAGAGGATCAAAAACACTAGTTTTGAACGTTTCTCGGTTTAGGAAGCTGCGGGGAGCATCGGGACAAAGCGCAATTGACTCTACGCCTCGAACTCAGTGGGATTTGACATTATCGAGAAAAATCAGCTTAGTGACCATGGACAATATTTTTAGGGTCCAAAGGAAAGGAGTTTCTTAACTTTAATATGTTTCCTCTGGCCTATTTTAAGACAGTTTCTCGGCTTTTGAGGGGACTCAAGAGAAGATGACAATCAATTGGACATATTACATTAAACGGAACTAAGCACCAATTTGAGTTCCTTTTGAGGAATTTAGAATCCCGGATAGCGCGTTCTGTCAAACGGACCTAAGCACCGTGGAAAAGCATTGCGAGTATCGGACAGAATAAGCCGGACGCCCGATTCCGCCGCCAATCCGAGCCCCCCTCTACCTTTCCCACCCTATGGCGCTTAGGTCCGTTTGATAGAAATACGTCCAATTTATGATGGATAGAGTTGAAAAATACGTAGCTTCAACTGTGGCTTTGGAATTCTCCACTCATAATTTAATTTTGATAGAAAAAAAAATCGAATTTGGAAAGTCTCGTCATGTAAATACAGAAGATTCAAAAAGGCCTTCAATTGAGGCGTGATACCTCACGCGTTCCGGAGAGTTCAAATAGTTGCATCCCTGCGCCTTAGCTAGACGATGGAAGTTTAATATTAAAGTAGCGTCCCCGCGTTGTTTTTCGGTTTTCCTGTGCCGCTACTGCAGTTTCGACCGTTCAGGCCGTAGTTTAAGGGCGCTAAAGCCAGGATTGTATTTCGGAAGAAGAAAATTTTACCAGAATAATTAAAAATTAAGAAGCAGGAATATTTCAACTAAATAATAAAAGGAACTCAAATCTACGATATAATGCAAAAAAAAATTTGGAAAATCTCGTCGTGTAAATACATAAGATTTGTAAACGCCTTCAATTGAAGCGTCATACCTCACACGTTCCGGAGTGTTCAAATAGTTGTATCCCTGCGCCTTAGCAAGGCGTTGGAAGTTTAATATATATTAAAGTAGCGTCCCCGCGTTGTTTTTCGGTTTTCCTGTGCCGCTACTGCAGTTTCGACCGTTCAGGCCGTAGTTTAAGGGCGCTAAAGCCGGGGTTGTATTTCGCAAATGGATAGTGTTTGTAATCGTAACAGCTAGGATTATAGTTTATAGCCAGTTTTACATCCAAAAAAAAAAGTAATATTTTTGAAAATTTTAATTATATTTATAGCTTCTATAGTGATACTAATCTTAAGTCCAACCACTCTCTAAGTCTCTCTTACAAAAGCTTGAATAAAACAAACAAAAAACTCAAAAAGAAACAAAATTAACTGAACCAAGAACATGTAAAACCCACAGTTTCCTAAAAGAACTATTAATAAATGTCCTGAAATTATGTTAGACATTAACCGAATTCTCAATGACCAGGGCCGAATTAACCTTCTTACAGTCTCGATTAATACTATAAAAGAGATTAAAATTAGGGGAGTACCCAAAGGAAAAAATTAAAAATTAAAAAAAAAAAATTAATTAAAAATTAAGGAGCAGGAGTAATCTAACTAAATAATAAAAGGAACTCAAATCTACAATATAAGGCAAAGCAATTTGGAAAATCTCGTCATGTAAATACAGAAGATTCGAAAACGCCTTCAAATGAGGCGTCATACCTCACGCGTTCCGAGGAGTTCAAATAGTTGTATCCCTGCGCCTTAGCAAGGCGATGGAAGCTTAATAGTCCAGGCGCCTGGTAAGTCTACCTGGAATTTTGGGTACACAGCGATTTTTTTGGCTTACTACATGTTTTTTGGGTCGCTGAATCCGAATCTGAAGTTTCCTACCGCGTATCTGGTGAGCATTTTCCGCCATTTTGAAAAAATGGCCTGAAAAGGCCTTTTTTGCGATTTTTTTTATATAGCGGCTACGCATGAGAAAAAGTCCCGGATTTAGTTAATGCTTTGAATAGCTGACAAAATTTGGAAGAAAATAGTATATAAAAATGCTAGGATTGCTCAAAAATTGAGGAACCTCGGATCTCGGAACTTTGGAACGCTTCGGAACATGGCTGACCGCGGCGAGCCGGATCGCGCGTTGACGGGTGCGCCGCGAAAACGTGAATGGGCGCGATGTTCACGATGCTGCATCTTCCTCAATTTTTAAGCAAATGTAGCATATGTATACACCGTTTTCTTCCAAATTATGTCAGCTATTCAAAACATTAAGTAAATCCGGGACTTTCTCTCATGCGTAGCCGCTAAATAAAAAAACCGCAAAAAAAGGCCTTTTTAGGCGATTTTTTCAAAATGGCGGAAAATGCTCACCAGATACGCGGTAGGAAACTTCAGATTCGGATTCAGCGACCCAAAAAACATAAAATAAGCCAAAAAAAATCGCTGTGTGCCCGAAATTCCAGGTAGCCTTATTTTTAGCTACCAGACGCCTGAACTAAACGTTTATGCTTTAATTAAACAGGGGAAAAAGAAGTCGGGGTACAGGAACCCTCGAACAAACAAAAGCAGACCCGAAATGTTATAACCCTGGACGTGAATGGGCCCGAAGAGGTAACAAGGCACTGTAGCGTACTACGTGACAATTACTGTTATTATCAGCTCGATAGCAGCACATTCAAATAATGTATTTTGCCACATCTCGGAAAAATCACGGCAGATTTTAAAGTGTGCATGTTCTTTTACTCGTTCAAAATAGACAGTGGAAAAGTTGCAACGTCGCAAATTGAGGTATGGACTTTTTTTATCTCACTTTTGGTGATGAGAAAATGTGTACTTAACTGCGAAAGCGTCAGAGTGTAATATCAGTGGTAATCGTGATCTTTCGCCATCAAGTCGAGGCGATACTCTTGAAGGCGCTCTGAGCAACTATACCACCTCGGAAGTATTGCACAGTATCGGACGGAATTGAATGCGCACTAACGTATGTAAATTCACTGGAATTCGTAGAGTCCTATAGATCCTGTGATATGCGACTCCTGTTGGAAATGGAATAAAAAAAGAAATACATGAATAATTCAAAAAAAAAAACAAAAAAATAAAACAAACAGATTCATTCATAACGGTTGAAGAGCGAGCCGATATCGAGGTATAAGTTAGCTGAGAGTACATCGATTTGAAACTGAACTTAAAAAGGATAGATTCCTCTATCGCAAAGTCGGATGATTTCGAAGGCACCAAGATAGTATTCTAGACCACAAACGCCATCTGGGATTCTTAAATTTTAAAATTTTGTATGAAAATTCGACCTCTATGTGAAAAACATCCATTGCCGCCAAGGCTCACAAAAAGGAATCAAACAGGTGCCGAGATAGCATCTTAGACCACCATTCACTATCTTGAATTTTTGAATAATGAAAATCTGAGTTGAAATTCAGGTTTTCCGTCAAAAAATACCACGTGGTATTGAGTTTCAAAAAAATTGATCGATCAGGAGTCGCATATCGTACGATAAAGGCTACCAGTCAAGTTGCCTACGTTAGTGCCAGTGGCGTAACGGACTTCCGCTGGGCCCCCCGTAAAATTTTTTCTAGGCCCCCCCCATGTCGATAAAATTCCAATATTATCCCTCCCTCCCACCCCTTCCCATTTTTTGGCCCGAGGCATCCCAAATCACGGACTTGGACTGCCTCACCCCTCACCGTCCCAGATCCCGTACCCGATTATATGGGACTCCTAAAGGATCAAGGATCTTAAGGGTGGCGGGGGCCCAGCCCAGGCCCAAGGATTATTGGATCTCCCAAAGCCCGAAGTACGAAAAGTGACAAAAAAAGAAAAACAATTTAGTAATCACTGAGTGGACATTGGAAGGCAGGGGCCCTCCAGCAACTAAAAAGTTCGGAACAGTCCGAAAGAAGTATGAAAAACCCCGAGCTTGCAATAAAAATCGGAGGAAGAAGCCCCATCTCAGTAAGTAAATGCCCAAAGTTTGAAACCTAAGCTAAGCATCAAAGATAGAGAGAGAAAAAAAAAATTCCGGCGGCCGAGGGCCCCCTTGGCGCCTGGGCCCCCCTGCATAGCAGGGTCTGCGGGGGCGCCCGTTACGCCACTGGTTAGTGCGCCTTCAATTTCGTCTGATACTGTGCAATACTTCCGAGGTGATATAGTTGCTCAGAGCGCCTTCAAGAGTTTCGCCTCGACTTGATGGCAGAAGATCACGATTGCCGCCGTCAGTACACTCCAGGACGTTTCTTGAAACTCGGTACAAGGTGGCATGTTTTGACGGAAACCTTGAATTCCAACTCAAATTTTCATAATTTAAAAATCCATTATACTGGATGCGGCCTAAAATGCTATCTCGGAGCCTGTTCGATTTATTTTTGTCAGACTTGGTGGCAGTGGATGTTTTTCACGTAGAGGTCGAATTTTCAGTCAAAGTTTTGAATTTTAAAACTCCAAGATGGCAGAAGTGGCTTGGAGTGCTATCTTGGCACCTTCAAAATTATCAAAAAGAGGTTGTTCCAAAAACGCCGATTTTGGCCCCCCCCCTGGATTTGGCCAAAACTTTGCTCAGATGTTGTACTGAGTGTCCCCGATGCTTGGGCAAAATTTCAGCCCCCTCGGATAATTAGGGGGGAGGGGGCAGGGGGGCAAAGTTGCAATTTTTTTAAAACTTTAAAAATCGATATCTCGCGAACGGTTTGAGTGTAAGTGTTGCGGTTTGCGCTAAAAAACGTCAAAAAATATTTTCTACAAGAATATTAATGCTGTTTGCAAGGTTGCGTAATTTATCGCGGTCATAAATCGATTTTTTCGATTTTGAAGGTTCGACTTTTTTTCGTTTTTGAAGGTTCGACTTTTTTTCGTTTTTCGTCTCTCCTCTCTTTGGAATCGTTGCTACGTGAATAAAAACCTGTTGAGGTGATTCTCCATAAAAGTCTGCATCTACCACACTTTGTTTGATCTTGGGGAAACGATTCGTTCGTGAGTTATAGCGATTTTTCTGCGCGTTATCGGTTACGCGCGGGCGGCTTGTCGGCGGCGCTCCATCCCGCGCGGGCAAGGCAGAGGTTGTTTCACCCCCAGGACCTTATATTCATGCTGTAGGCTGTAATTATCGATATTTTCTCCTCCCCCCACCCTTCCCCTGCCATAAATATTTGTTTAATACTTCGTTATACAGGGTATCCCAGACCACCCGTAACAGGTCTTTTTCTCGGTTGGTTTAGGTAGTACGAAGTGGGGGGCCGTGGAATTGAATAGGGAATTGACCCCAAGGAATCCGAATTTCATGGTCCCGATGCCCCCTTAGCCACCCTCGGGGGGTAAAAGGGGGAGGCACAATGTCTCCCGACTTTGGGGATCGAGACCCCTTCTTCACCTCACAAGGGGGGCATGGGGGGTTTCGGGACCGTGAAATTCGGATTCCTTGGGGTCAATTCCCTATTCAATTCCACGGCCCCCCACTTCGTACTACCTAAACCAACCGAGAAAAAGACCTGTTACGGGTGGTCTGGGATACCCTGTATAACGAAGTATTAAACAAATATTTATGGCAGGGGAAGGGTGGGGGGAGGAGAAAATATCGATAATTACAGCCTACAGCATGAATATAAGGTCCTGGGGGTGAAACAACCTCTGCCTTGCCCGCGCGGGATGGAGCGCCGCCGACAAGCCGCCCGCGCGTAACCGATAACGCGCAGAAAAATCGCTATAACTCACGAACGAATCGTTTCCCCAAGATCAAACAAAGTGTGGTAGATGCAGACTTTTATGGAGAATCACCTCAACAGGTTTTTATTCACGTAGCAACGATTCCAAAGAGAGGAGAGACGAAAAACGAAAAAAAGTCGAACCTTCAAAAACGAAAAAAAGTCGAACCTTCAAAATCGAAAAAATCGATTTATGACCGCGATAAATTACGCAACCTTGCAAACAGCATTAATATTCTTGTAGAAAATATTTTTTGACGTTTTTTAGCGCAAACCGCAACACTTACACTCAAACCGTTCGCGAGATATCGATTTTTAAAGTTTTAAAAAAATTGCAACTTTGCCCCCTGCCCCCTCCCCCCTAATTATCCGAGGGGGCTGAAATTTTGCCCAAGCATCGGGGACACTCAGTACAACATCTGAGCAAAGTTTTGGCCAAATCCAGGGGGGGGCCAAAATCGGCGTTTTTGGAACAACCTCTTTGTAGGTATCTGTCTTAAAAAGGAATCGTCATCAAAAATCTCGGAAAACAATTGAACTTTTGAATGACTGTCAAACAGTAAAAATATTTCATTCTCCATGAAGTATTTTAATGCAATGTCACTATGAGCTGTAAATTCTTAACAATTTCCAAAAATCGCCACAATTTTTTTGGCTTAAAGTCATCAATTTTAGTCTGAAGTAATCATCGCAATTTTGAAATTGTCGCTTACTTTCTTACTCCCGGCGTTTAAGTCTCCAGAGATGTACATAATGACACTAATTCTACCACACGCATAGGTGGGCATGCGTGAATCTATGCGAGTAACAAAGCTACCTGAACAAGTCGCATTGGTAATATAAATTAGTAACTTCGCAGATCAGCGGGTTGATTATTGAAATCGATAGACTAAACGATAGACAAAGAAGACATAGGGAAAAAAGAGCGATCCCATTGGTTGAAATGGGTGATTGCTGTAGACCAAGGGAGAAAAGGATGAACTGACTATACGATCCCTCGTGAATTGCCGTTGATTAGTCTATTTCTCACTTCATTTGTCCATTGTAACCACCCGCTTCCACTCATATAAACGCCTCATTTTCCCGTTGTCTTCTTTGTTTATAGCTTTGTTTATCAATTTCAATAATCAGCCCGCTTAAGTTTGTTTTTACCTATTACCAAAAACTTGGAATTGGCGGATTTCAAACCTGAACCGTAAGGTAATTGGATAGCTCTACCTACAGACTGATTATTTAAATTGGTAGACAAAGCGATAGATAACGAGACATAGGGAAAATGAAGCGATCCCATTGGTCGAAACGGATGACTGCTATAGACTAAGGAGGAAAATGATGGACTAACTATAAGGTCTCACGTAAGTTCCCGTTCGTTACTTGTCTTTTTTGTCCATCGCAACCACCTGCGCGCTTCCACCCACAGGATTGCTTCATTTTCCCTTTGTCCACTATATCTATCGTTGGCATGCTCAATTATTTAAATAATCGAATGATCGATAATCGGTAAACGAACTATGTAGCTAATCGGTCAAGAGATTAAACAACGACACAAAAATTGGGATAAAAGCTGTAAAAACAAGAGAGGGAGAGAGACATCCATCGACAGCGAAATAATCGATTAATCGATAATCTTAGGTTAGGTTAGGTTAGGTTAGGCTAGGTTAGGTTAGGTTAGGTTAAGGTACCCGCCATCCCACCCCTCCCTTTGCCAATTGGACTCTGGGGGCCCGTCCTGCTCCTAACGGGTGGAGGGGCCTTTGGTCCATCTTTTAATAGATGGTTACACCAAGTCGAAAGTAAAGAATAAATTCAGATATTGTATAAGGACAGAACCATGTATAAGGACAGAAGATAAGAGGTGCATATATGGAAAGATTATGAAGTGGTGCGAAGAGATAGAGTGCACTATAGATTAAACACTCAGACAGAACTCAAGTGGGCGTTATCGATGTCGCTGCACTTAAGTGGTTGAGAACAAAGTTGCACTGCTCGAGTGCACTCGGAGCTAATCAAACCACTCGAGCTGATGCAATTTTCTCGCATCTTGCAGAGGAAAGTTGCATCAGCTCGAGTGCGATAAAGAGTCTTATAAAACGACGAGCGCAGCAGGTAGGAGAATCATAATGTCTTCACCACAGTGGATCGTAGTATCACCGCCCAGCTCCCCAGTGCCGTCGAATTCCGCGGAAGTCCCTTCTTGCAAAGAGTGTTACGTTGAACTATCAAGGTGCGATGGAGAACCTCGACCTCGAGAAGCCCTCAACTTCAAAGACTGTGAAGAGGAAGGTAACAATCAAGGATATTTTCTCCAAGCCGAATGGGAAGAAGAGGTCGAGCGAAGGTGCCGGGAGGAGCTCCTCGGAGACTCCTGCTCAGAAACAGACGTCGACTCCGTGGAGGAGCTCCTCCTCTGCGAAGAAGCGATGCAGTTCTCCTCGGACGGGGGAGAAAGCGGAAGCGGAGGTGAGGGAGGTGCTGGAATTATCGCCGACCCCCTCGCCGGAACCGGCGGAAACCCGGGACTGGGAGGAGGAGATTCCAAACACACAGGCGCTGATCGAAGAAGAAAAGGAATTTCAAGAGGACAAAGAGAAGACGCGACTCCGGAAACTGGCGAAAGGCAACGAGTGGATCCTCCTCATGACAAATCTCGTCTACCTGACGAGTTGCGGTTTAGCGCCTCTTCCCCGGGTACTGGAACTGATGACGATGGAGCTGACGAAAATGACTATGGGTGTGCAGAATTGGGGGATCCTGGCGACAGGTGTGTTGAAACGGTGTACGAAAGCAACAATCAAGGAATCAAGGAAAGGAATCAAGGAATCAAGGACAATCAAGGAAAGAAATTGTTGACTTGTGGCGTTCCGGATTTGGTGGACGTTCTGGTCGAAGATAGACGAAGATAGACGAAGATTCACGACGTTTTTCGACTTGGAACTACCTACCGAGATCCGGAAATCGTTTCAAAATTTCTGGCTCGCCTCTCCAGCGGATCTTTCCTGGTCTCCGTCCACGGCTGCCACCTGCACTGCGTCCACGTCTGCCGCTTCGCGAACAGCACATGCAGGTGCTACATTACCAAGCACCTGCGTGGGCGGTTCGGGAGGTGGTTGGCTCGCCGAAATGGCCAAGAACGTGAGTTCACAGAAAGCAGGTGGTGTGCTATCGCAATATACCTATGCCGCGGTAGACGGAGGCCAGTTAAAGTTTGCGTCGAAGGGAGAAATTGGGCATACAACCGTTCGGCTAGAGCTCTACCCCTCTCACGAGATCGTTCAGCAGAAGCCGTTCAACTGGTGGGTCGACGCGGAATGGCGGACGCTGTTCCACCTCGATCCCCAAGACCCGGATCTGGCTGTGCTGAAGGAGATTTGCGATCGGCGGACGGGTGCCCTAGTGGAGAGGGGAGTAGAGGGGGTAATGATACGTCCGGAGTACAGAGAAGAAACAAAGGGGAGCAAATCTTAGACTCCCTCAAGGGCTGTATCGTTACCCCCTTAAACAGATTTTTCGACACTAGACTCTGGCTACAAGGGCCTTTCAGGTGGATGCCTTTAGATCAGAAATGTTTACGTGTGGCAGTGAGATTAGCGCGATTTCATTACACGCAGATGAGTTACACGGAGATTTTGAATAAGATAATGGGTGTTCGTGAAGAGTACCGCTTGTTTTCGAGCAATACTCCTCACGAGACCTATTACGACGAGGTGGGAAGTTATGAAATTGCGCTGATATTGCTGTCACATCAAGTTGGATTTTCCAATATTAAGGCATTCCTGGAGGACCTTCTGGACATAATCGATAAAAAAAAACCAAAGGTCAACAGTTTCTTTGTCTGGGCGCCTGCGAATTCGGGGAAGAATTTCTTCTTCGATAGTGTTCTGCAAAGCTGCGTAAACTTCGGGCAGATGGGTAATTTCACTAAATACGATAATTTCCCTTTGCAGGAGTGCGTTCAAAGGAGGATACTGTTGCGGAACGAGCCCAGTTGCGAGAGTTCGTCACTGGAGACTTTAAAATGCATTTTGGGTGAGCACGCTTAACGTTCGAGTAAAATACTCTAACGATTACATTTTGCACCGCACTCCGGTGATAGTGCTCTCGAACAACGATATCTTCCCGAACGAGCAGGCGTTCAGAACGAGGATGATACGGTACACTTGGAAAACGGCCCCGTTTTTGAGAGAGTATTCCAAGAAACTGCATCCTCTGACCTTGATGTACCTACTTCTGACGTACAGCGTTCTCGACAGAAGGTACGTGAAGTACGACGACTTCACGTACGTGGTCAATTTTCCTACGTTAGTGCGCCTTCAATTTCGTCTGATACCGTTCAATACTTCCGAGGCGGAATAGTTGCTCAGAGCGCCTTCATGCGTATCGCCTCGACTTGATGGCAGAAGATCACGACTGCCGCCGACATTACACCCCAGAACGTGTGGATTTACACATTTTCTCATCATCGACGGCGAGATGAAATACATCCTTACCGCACAATTTGCAACTTTTTCACTGCCTATTTTGAACGGGTAGAAGAAGAACACTTAAAATCTGCGTAATTTTTCCGAGGTATGACAAACAACATTATTTGAATGTGCTGCTAGCGAGCTGATAATAACAATGACTGTTGAATATGAATGTTTCGTTTCAGTCTAATGTCTAAAATTCATGCTTAAATTAAACAGGGGAAAAAGAAGTCGGGGTATAGGAACCCTCGAACAAACAAAAGCAGACCCGAAATGTTATAACCCTGGACGTGAATGGGCCCGAAGAGGTAACAAGGCACTGTAGCGTACTACGTGACAATTACTGTTATTATCAGCTCGATAGCAGCACATTCAAATAATGTATTTTGCCACATCTCGGAAAAATCACGGCAGATTTTAAAGTGTTCGTGTTCTTTAATCGTTCAAAATAGACAGTGGAAAAGTTGCAACGTCGCAAATTGAGGTATGGACTTTTTTTATCTCACTTTTGGTGATGAGAAAATGTGTAACTGCGAAAGCGTCAGAATGTAATATCAGTGGAAATCGTGATCTTTCGCCATCAAGTCGAGGCGATACTCTTGAAGGCGCTCTGAGCAACTATACCACCTCGGAAGTATTGCACAGTATCGGACGGAATTGAAGGCGCACTAACGTATGTAAATTCACTGGAATCCGTAGAGTCCTATAGATCCTGTGATATGCGACTCCTGTTGGAAATGGAATAAAAAAAGAAATACACGAATAATTAAAAAAAAAAACAAAAAAACAAAACAAACAGATTCATTCATAACGGTTGAAGAGCGAGCCGATATCGAGGTATAAGTTAGCTGAGAGTACATCGATTTGAAACTGAACTTAAAAAGGATAGATTCCTCTATCGCACATTCGGATGATTTCGAAGGCACCAAGATAGTATTCTAGACCACAAACGCCATCTGGGATTCTTAAATTTTAAAATTTTGTATGAAAATTCGACCTCTATGTGAAAAACATCCATTGCCGCCAAGGCTCACAAAAAGGAATCAAACAGGTGCCGAGATAGCATCTTAGACCACATTCACTATCTTGAATTTTTGAATAATGAAAATCTGAGTTGAAATTCAGGTTTTCCGTCAAAAAATACCACGTGGTATTGAGTTTCAAAAAAATTGATCGATCAGGAGTCTCATATCGTACGATAAAACGCTACCAGTCAAGTTGCCTACGTTAGTGCGCCTTCAATTTTGTCTGATACTGTGCAATACTTCCGAGGTGATATAGTTGCTCAGAGCGCCTTCAAGAGTTTCGCCTCGACTTGATGGCTGAAGATCACGATTGCCGCCGTCAATACACTCCAGGACGTTTCTTGAAACTCGGTACAAGGTGGCATGTTTTGACGGAAACCTTGAATTCCAACTCAAATTTTCATAATTTAAAAATCCATTATACTGGATGCGGCCTAAAATGCTATCTCGGAGCATCAGACATCTGAGCATCAAACGCCATCAGTCAATTTGCCTACGTTAGTGCGCCTTCAATCTCGTCTGATACTGTGCAATACTTCCGAGGTGATATAGTTGCTCAGAGCGCCTTCAAGAGTATCGACTTGACTTGACGGCAGAAGACCACGATTGCCGCCAAATTACACTCTAACGCGTGCGTAGTTACACATTTTCTCATCACCAACGGTGAAATAAAAAATATCCATACCTCAATTTGCGACGTTGCAACTTTTCCACTGCCTATATTGAATACCAGTAAACTAATATGAACACTTTAAAATCTGCCATGATTTTTCCAAGATACAATAAAATATATTATATGAATGTGCTTGTGCTGCTAGCGAACTGATAATAACAGTGCGATTGTTCAATTTGAATGTTTCATTTACGTCTATTGTCTAAATAGTCCAGGCGCCTGGTAAGTCTACCTGGAATTTTGGGTACACAGCGATTTTTTTGGCTTACATTATGTTTTTTGGGTCGCTAAATTCGAATCTGAAGTTTCCTGCCGCGTATCTGGTTAGCATTTTCCGCCATTTTGAAAAAATGGCCAAAAAAGACTTTTTTTTGTGTTTTTTTTTTATATAGCGGCTACGCATGAGAAAAAGTCCCGGATTTAGTTAATGCTTTGAATATCTGACAAAATTTGGAAGAAAATAGTATATAAATATGCTAGGATTGCTCAAAAATTGAGGAACCTCGGATCTCGGAGCTTTGGAACGCTTCGGAACTTGGCTGACCGCGGCGAGCCGGATCGCGCGTTGACGAGTGCGCCGCGAAAACGTGAATGGGCGCGATGTTCACGATGCTGTATCTTCCTCAATTTTTAGACAAATGTAGCTTATGTACACACCGTTTTCTTCCAAATTATGTCAGCTATTCAAAACATTAACTAAATCCGGGATTTTCTCTCATTGTAGCCGCTATATAAAAAAAACCGCAAAAAAGGCCTTTTTAGGCGATTTTTTTCAAAATGGCGGAAGATGCTCACCAGATACGCGGTAGGAAACTTCAGATTCGGATTCAGCGACCCAAAAAACATATAGTAAGCCAAAAAAATCGCTGTGTACCCGAAATTCCAGGGAGCCTCATTTTTAGCTACCAGGCGCCTGGACTATAATATTGAAGTAGCGTCCCGGTGTGGTTTTTCGGCTTTCACGTGCCACAACTGCAGTTTGAACCGTGAAGGCAGGAGTTTAAGGGCGCTAAAGCCGGGATTGTACTTCGCAAAAAGATAATTTTTGCGGAATCATTAAAAATTAAGAAGCAGGAATAATTTAACTAAATAACAAAAGGAACTCAAATCAACAATATAAAGCAAAACAATTTGAAAAACTCGTCATGTAAATAGGTACATAAGATTCGAAAACGCCATCAATTGAGGCGTGATACCTCAAACGTTCCGGGGAGTTCAAATAGTTGTATCCCTGCGCCTTAACAAGGCGATAGAAGTTTAATATTGAAGCAGCGTCCCCGCGTTGTTTTTCGGTTTTCCTGTGCCGCTACTGTAGTTTCCACCGTTCAGGCCGTAGTTTAAGGGCGCGAGATTCAGGGTTGTATTTCGCAAGTGGATAGTGTTTGTAGATTGATTATAGAGCAAGGAGCAGGAGTAATTTAACTAAATAATGAAAGGAACTCAAATCTACAATATAATGCAAAACAATTTGGAAAATCTTGTCATGTAAATACAGAAGATTCGAAAACGCCTTCAAATGAGGCGTCAAACCTCACGCGTTCCGGAGAGTTCAAATAGTTGCATCCCTGCGCCTTAGCAAGGCGATGAAAATTTTATACCTATTGAAGTAGCGTCTTAGCGTTGTTTTTCGGTTTTCCTGTGCCGCTACTGCAGTTTTCGACCATTCTGGCCGTAGTTTAGGGGCGCTAAAGCCAGGGTTGTATTTCACAAATGGATGGTGTTTGCTGAATAATTAAAAATTAAGAAACAGGATTAATTGAACTAAATAATAAAAGGAACTCAAATCCACAATATAATGCAAAAAAAATTGGAAAATCTCGTCATGTAAATACAGAAGATTCGGAAACGCCTTCAATTGAGGCGTGATACCTCACGCGTTCCGGATAGTTCAAATATTTCAATCCCCGCGCCTTAGCAAGGCGATGAAAGTTTAATGTTGAAGTAACGTCCCCGCTTGGTTTTTCGGCTTTCCTGTGCCGCCAAGGGCGGACTGGTCATGGGGGCGGGGAAGCGATCGCACCCTAACAATTCGCCGCGGAGGTTCCGAAGGGGCCCCCGCAGCGAATTTTTTTCGAATCATCGTTTTTTTCCCGTAATGCTGTAATTTTCTTATCCTTTTTAATCACTAAAAGGCCCCGAATTCCTTGAAAATTTGTCTCTAAGAGACATGGAAGGTCGCCAAAAGCATTTGTGATGAAGGGACCCCCGATTAATACGAGAATGGGTTATTTTGAAGTTCAAGTACTGCAGAATTCAACTCCAATAATGCCTACGTGTTTAAAAAGTGTGAAATTTTCAAAATTTACCGGGGAAGGGCCTCCGGACCTTCTTAGAGGAGCCCCCGAACAACAGGAGGGGCCCTTACATTTAGGTCTCCTCCTAACTTTGCGACTACCAGTCCGCCCCTGCTCGGCGAAGCTGATGATGAAGTCTCTCCGATAGAAGCTCTCTGAGTCGAGGAACGCTGAAAAACGAGTGTTTGACCCTTTGGTGAGAGTTCATCAAAGGCCCGTTTTTCGGCGATCTCTCGGTCGTGGGGCCGCAAGCCTCAAAGCGCCTCAAAGGGCAGAATGGATTGAGGGAATGGGTGGGTGGTCAGAGCAATGATGATGCAAAGGCATGATTTTCCCACATCAGCGGGAGCAGCGGTACCATGAACTAACCTTTGAGGATCCAAATCGAATGTTGGCCGATTGAGCCGAAACCAATCTAGCACCCTTGGAAACGATGCGCTGAGTCCAATATTCGGGTCTAAAAAACTCCACAAGTCCGCTAGAGCACGCCACCAGCGGAAAACATGCATCCGGTTAAGAGTGGCTTGGTTTTAGATCAATCGGTGAACTTGATTTTGGCTGTTAAATTTTTTTGCATAACAAAATCAGCGACTGTCTTAAAATGCTTTTCTGGGACTCAATCGGATTAACCCTTATTACATCAGATACCGCTTGATCTCTGATGCTTCACTTTTCTAACCGGAAAAGAATCAATATTGAGACTTGGGGAAGAACTAGACAAGCATTTTGATGGAATTTCTTAAGGTTGATGTCAGCCTTAATTTTGGATAAAATTAAATAAAATTAAGCAGTGTTTTTTTGTGAGCAATACACTAACAGAAGAAACAACCTGTTCCATAGAAATGATAGATGAGTATGGAAAAAAAGGCCAGATATTCTTGTTATTCAAAATCATTTATTGGTTTGTTACACGGTAATATAAGTGAGCATGTTCTTAAAAAAATGATTGCGACTCTACAGAAAATTAGATTTATGACTGAAATGTGAAGAGCTATAAATTTTACAACTGGATGGACTTACGGAGACAGTAACTTAAAAAAATATAGACCAAACTAGCGATTGGAACAACAAATGATTTTACAAGATTACATCAGAGATAAATAAAGAAATAAGAAAAAAACCGATTTTTCTATTGCTTTAATTAAGAACTGAGTTCATGAGGATATTTAAAAATTTCAAAATAATTACATACAATGCAGACACTTTACAATAATGTACAAATCAGTACTTAGTACTGCTCAATTATAAAAATAGGTAATTACTAAACCCCCCTTCCCCTATTTACTTTCATTACTACATCTAAGTAATTCAAAAGACTAGTAATCATCTTCCACAAAACTTGTTAGGACCTTTCTTTGTTATCAGTCAAAAATTGATAAACTGAAAAACAATACAAGTAAACAAAAAACAAACAGATAAAATGGAAAATAAAGTAATAATTAATAATAAAAAAAAGGTCTGAGGGAATAGTTTGGACGAATGCCATGAGTTTTTTACCCTCGCAACAAATTTAGAATTCACAATGTTTTCATTTATTTTCGGTATGACATGTTTTGCAGAGTGGGTGATGATTGGAAAAAAGAAAGAAAATGAGTAACTAACAAAATCACATGAGAAGAAAAAACTCAAAGAAACTTGCTCAATGCAAAATAAATAATTGCGTAACCTAGCTCAACAAATTGAATAAATGCAGTTATAGGAAAGAAATAAAAAAAAAATTATTAAAATATGGATGAGGGGATTGATACATTAATCCTTGGTATTTTTTTATATCTGTTTTTTTTTTTTAAATAGTTAGAGTTAATTCTAGGAAATCAAAATTAGGTTTAAGCACCATTATTTCTCCTGAGGAAAAGGGACTTGAAATTCATGGATAAAATTAATAGTAAAAGAATGGAAAAGGAATGTTAAATAGATTTTGTCACTAAAGGACAATCTAATTTTTTCTCTTACTTTGCGGTAAAGATTACCAAGACAGTTTTAAACCCAGAAAAATCAGTTCAGTAGATTTGAACACTTTAAATAACAATTATATATTTCTTCTCGTCTTGACAAATTTTTGAAACAAGGCATACATCTTAACAATATGCAACATTTCTAACTTTCACTTGAAATCAGAGGCAGAAATATTTCTTTAATTTGAATGATGGCAGCATTGAAAAAAGTGAAAAAATGGGTGTATACGTGATGGCAAGTCGAAGAAAATAAAAAACAAAAATGCAATTATATGAGATAAGACAATGCAATAAAAATTAATATGATTGTTAAGTATAGTAATCGTCAGCAGTTCCAGATTTTGTCTTAACTTTTATGATGGCACAATTTGTAATCATTCGACTTATTTGTCTTTCATTTTTCATAAAGATTCTGTTCAAATAGATTCAACTAACATTCACTTTAGGAGAGAAAGGATAGAAATTATGAAGTCTGAATTCAACGAAAATATTCTGGACAAAATGAATCCCTTTTCTGTTATGTATTTTAGTATGATTTTAATTTAAATTTTTCTCGGAATTGAACCATTTACACCATCATTACTTCTAAACTCTGAGTCTACTTGTTGAAAAAGAAGAAAAAAAAAATATTCTCAACAACCTCCTTTTAAACTTTCAAATAATACAGGGACGAATAGACTACAAGAAAGGCAAAAAAAATTGAGTAAAGTTTAGCAAGCTGTCTGAGCAACACAGGTTAAGTATTTATGTATAAATTGGTATTTTTCTATTACGATTCTCCAAGAAAATTACATACAAAAAAAGAAATAATGCCACAATGAAACTGATTAAAATTTTGACTCCAAGAAGAGAGAGTCAATTTCTTAAAACTTGAAATCAAAATATCATTCAATCAAGTGCAAGGAGGGAAATACAGTATTAATAACAAGTAAGGATAGAACAACTTACACGCCAAAACGGACAGGTTTAGTTTAGAGAGTAGTCGAGTGTATTACAAGTTTTTCAGGGCAATCAACCAGCAAACACAAAAAAATCATGCATTGGGTAAAAGTGTCTATCTCATATAAAATGAATTGGAGGAAAAATGACGAATCCCGTGACTAAAACCACAGAAAAAGAGAGCATCTTTGATTGCATCCTCGATGTAACCTTTCAATAAAATAACTAGTTTATCATTACAAAATGCGATGAACAAATTTAAAAATTTTACGAACGTCTTAGAACTAATCCACTTAATTCAGCCGAGTCTTTTGATAAAATTTTAACTTTCATTTATCAATTTTTAATACTAATATTTTGACTTGAAGTTGTCAACTACTGTAAACATGAGATTAGCTACAGTAGGTAATTCTAAACAAATTTAGCCCTTCTCAAGAATATCAATTAGATTCGTGTCATGCAATTTTTCGATAACTTCATTAACAAGACTAAAAAATAAAGAATTTGGATAGATTAAACGATGTTTCTATTTAAAAATGTACAGGGAGGACATTGTGAAATATTAGAAAATCTTAACTAGGGTAAAAAGGTAACAATCTGTATTATTTACACTATCTTACAAAAACTTTACGAGGTGTCGGACGCATACGATGAACAATTTTCTTACACCGCATTACGCTTCAGGATATTATTCAGTCAATTCTTTGAAAAAGATAACACTTTACAGCATAACCTAATATTGCAAGAAAAAAAAATCTGGATACTAGAGTATTAACATTTTCATACAATATTACACATATCATACATATAAAATAAAAAGAAAAGGCTTATACATTTAATAACCAAAAGATACAATGTAATGAACGCAAAGATAAATTATAATGAGTATCACACAGAGACTTTATTTTGATGTAGAACCCATTTACTTTTTGAGACAGGACAACTTGCTGTTTCAGTAAATAATGCATCACAGCACGGTTTCTTCTCATCTAGGATTATTTCTTATTTTCATTGGGTATACACATACTTTTTCCATTAAGTACTCTTAAATGTTTTTGCAGCATTTTGCATTTGAATGAAGATTCGCAAAATTTAAGTACGATTAAGAGATATCATCTCTACTTTCTTCACTACAAAAAAAAATAAATAAAATAAAAAATAAAGAGGAAAAAATACTGATAGTATCTTCTTGGACAGGCTGAAAAAATAAAACATTTTCATCTTGTGAAGAGTTTCATTTATAACGATCTCCAAAGAAGAAAAAATGATAATATCTAACTCAACTTTCGAATTTGTAAGGACTTGTCATGGTTTTTCTTTTTTGTATATTTTGAAAAATTAATTGATTGTCGAGTCTAAGAACTGAAAAGTGACTAAAAAGCTTATAAGCTAAAACAAATGACATGAGTGGCCAAAGCGAATTAAATTCTCGAATATTTACAAACCTGTTGTTTTCCAAGTTCTGTAGATACACTAACAAGGAGTTATCTAGATTTACAATATGTACAATCAATTCGTCACATAAGACTATCGGACAGGAATTTAGAAAAAATAAAGTTATTTTAAATTATAATAGAAAATAAAAAATAAATATTAAGCGTATCACTTCAAGCACAGCTCTTTCAAGTTTTCTTCTCATTTGAAACGAAAAGTCTACCGGAGCAGCTTCAATTATCGGATTCTAATCGTTTGTGAGTTCTTCGTTTCCTTTTCCTACGACTAGCTTCTTTCCTGAAAGCTACGTTGCCAGGATCATCGGCTAACTGTGGATACCTTTGAATGCTATGAATGTCAATACCTTCATAACCTTCTACTTTGCCGCGAAGGGTCAGTTCTTCCTGCTCTTCGGAGGTCCAATCTCCGCGACCTCCACCCAAACCTGAGGAGACGAGAGATTTCTCAATCTCCCATGCTCTGTCCACAGCTCTTTTGTGAGCATGTTTCAAAAGTCTATGTCGCTCTTGTTGTGGGTCTGAGCCGTATCGTATTGAAACAATAGCGTCCGTGCTGTGAAGCCGCAACTCTTTCCCATCAGCAGTTTCATGTGTAGAAACATTGAACATTCCGCCCAGCCGTCGAAGTTCATCAAGGTCATCTCGTAGCTTCAAGGCATTATCCTGGAATAAAAAAAACAACAAAGTGTGATTAATTTAAAAGCTCATCCATTCAATAATATTACAAAAAAAGATTTAATACGAAATTGATTATGATAATATTAATGTATGAGTTGCAGCTGGTTTTATTCATTTCCATCCCAATATTTTTAAGCTGCCAACTTCAAGCTGCCATAAATTCAATTAAGTTTAACAAATTTTTTTGCCTCCTTTGTGTCAAAATCTTTATGAGACTTGCTTCTTACGTAATTGACTCAGTGTTGGATTTTGAGGCACCAAAGTCCTTTACCCATGGCGATTACAAATAGGCTGGAGGAGATCAAATGTACAAACCTTAACAAAGTAGAAGAGATCCTGATCGTGCTGGCTGAAGTGTAGATCCAGGAAGAACGAGTTGTTGAAGACTGATGTGACAACGTCCTGCACGACCGAGTTGACTCCTTCGACGATCGAAACTAGTGCTCGGCCGTTTCCAGTTCGAGAGATGAGAAGTCCTTCACCAAACACAGCCTTCCTGTATGCCACTCTCGGTAACAAGTTACGGGTCCTCGCTTCCGACTTCAGCAGAGGATGAGCAACAAAACCCAGGTGGCTGAACTGTTCTTTGACCTGTGAAAGGAAAGCAATCAATGAAAAATGTGTTTGCTATATGGAGCAGCCTTTCAATGTTCATCGCAAAAATTAAATTGTTAGACAGTAAATTGAAAACTTTGCTGCAAGACAAGCAAGACCTTAGGGTATGGGGACAGAGACTTTTATCAAAACATCTGGATACCATATGATAAAGAGATACAAGACTTTCAATTTTTTCAATACAAAGTATGATCTAATACGACTGAAACATCATTTTTTGAATAATGCACTGTTACATAACTGAGAGGCAAAATGAATAATTATTTCAGCGTTCATTCCATTATCTTTGGTTGATGATGTTTCCAGATTTTTCAAAGCGGATTTTAAAAAACTAACTCCCTAGGATGTAAAAACATGTCTTCACAGTAAGATTTGGAATACAGAGGTCAAAATTCTTAAAAATGCAGTCCAAAGTGGGGCATTAGAACTATGTTTGTCAAGTTCATCAAAAAACAGCAGAGAGTGACTCCAAAGTTTTAGGTCAACAAATTGCATTTAAAAAAAAAAAATAATTACCTTATCTACGATGCAGCCTAGACCAGACATAACACCAAAATCGGGTGCGAGCTGAGGAGAGTGTACTTTTGAATTGCATTGATAGATCATTTTACTCGTGTAAGCTGAGCCCAACATAGCTTCAACATCATATCCATACAATTTCAGCCAACTGTTCAAGTCTGAAAAACACAATGAAAAAAATTTCAATACTTTTCTAGGACTAAAAATAGTACAAATAAAGCATTCAAAAAGAGCATAAAAAATTAGCAAATCTAGTTTCTGTAATATTTTACTGAGATTAGGAATATTCCATGAACTACTGAATCACCTTCTTCAAGAAATATTCCGAAGGTCGAACTTCCATACATCTAAATTTTGTCCTAAGCAAACTAAATTATATCTGTACTAAAACTTTAGGAAATAAAATCAGGTAGGAGAAAATGCTTACCAATCATGTAGTTGACTTCTTGAGATGTCCTGGGGTTGATAGGGTCATTATTATGGAATCTATAGACGAATATGTCCGTGGGCACGGTCAGGTGTCCTGCTAGACGCTCCCACTCTGGCGTAAGCCACTGACCAACTGATGGGTCGTACCATCTCTTTTTCAGGTACAGAAGCCCCGTGTGCGGGTCGGGCATACCGCCTTGGAAGTCGACTGGCAGGAAGAAATTGGGATTCGAATCCCTGATAAGATGCCCGAATGGTGTGCGGCGGAATTCCTTGATGATGTTACCATTCGTATCAAATAAGGCAATAGGTGAACCATTCTGATCAGTCGCGACGTAGAATCTGGAAAAATAGGAGAATTCATGAATGTTCCATTAGAACCCGATTAGATTAATTAGAAAGGATAAAATTCTACAAGTGCAGTATTCATGTCCTTTCCTTCATTTATTTGCCTCTGACTACAAACCACTTCGACTATACTGAATTTTAATATCATTTACTGTTCTCGCTTTTCAAAAAATAGAAAAGAGTAAAGTGAGCATTGCATATAGCGATGAGACTCCTGACTGAATAGTGACAGAGATGAGTCCTGATCTGATTGCAACCGAATTTCAACTCTCAGCCGCAGCAGCAAATAAAATTCAATTTTAAAAAAAAACCCAAAACCTGAACTTGATTAAACTTTGGCAGACTATAAAACTCAATTTTGAGGAGCACCTAAGACCACTTATAACTCTTTCAATTGGATAACTTTACAGGGAAAAGTCATCATCCATTTTTTTATATATTAACTATACTCATGTAAAAATAGAATAAAAAACCTTTTCTCCGGACCTCTGTCCCATTGAACTAGCCATTTAAAAGAATTGATATGATTTTGAGGTTTACCTTTGTTCAGAAGTCTCAACAGCAACGATGAAACCTTTCTCATCATATAGGTATCTAAACGTAGTTCCAATCTTCGGGTAATGCAGATGAGAGACCAAATCTGGGCGCATTGGATCGGCATACAAAAGTTGGGTAATGTTTCCGGCAGTGTTGTGAATTGCGATCAGTCTTCCGCGATCATCATATCGATAGAATGCTGAGAACTTGTTGGGTTTGATTGCATGACTTAGCTGACCTCTCTCGTTATAACGTAACCGAACTTCTCCTCGTCTGATAACGAAACCTCGGGCATCATATCCGTTGAGTTCGACGTCACCAACCTGTTGAAAAAAAGTCAGAAGAAAAATATGATAAAAACTTTGCGTAAAAAGCAAAAACTACATTGGTGCTTAATATAGTAAAGGAGTACTAGTTGCAAGCACTGATCAAAACATCCTATTTACATCTGAAGGTTCTACTGCAGATTTTTCCACGGTTATTTTTCATGTAGTTTTGAATTGCGGGAGGAAACATTGGCAGAAAGCTTGCAAGGACGAACAAGTCACTCTTATACCAGTATATTCTCTTGTATTTTCATCACTATTATTCTTATTACTTATTGATGGCCAAAATGCAAAACCTTGTACCTCCGTTTGGAGTGTTGTAGATTTCCTGTTGTAAGTACTTTGTTTTTTTCCAGAAAACTAGTCGATGTAATTTCGGAAAAACTCTCACGATTTTTCATCTTTAGGAGCAGAATATTTTGTAGAAATTTCCAACTATAAAATTGGCCTCTTTGTCTTCAAAAAAATAAATTAGGGGCAAAAATTTTGGAACATTGCAATCCGGATGCAAGGTTGAGCTCTTCAACTAAACATGGATATTGAATCCTGGATCAATGATTTTAAATGAATTACGAACCTGGGTCACTCTATCACCACTGTCGTAGCCAAGAGTAATTTTCTGTTTTCCTTCCATGACTCCAATTTTGTTGCCATTTTCATCGTATACGTACTTCCAATTGTTGTTACCTACAACCTCTAGGATATGACCATCTGCTGTGTAAGACATTCTATCAGTGCTTGTAGTTCTACCCAACATGATTTTTTGATTCATGATACGGCTGCGCGAATCATAGTCCAGTTCCATTCTGAAACAATCAAAAATTTGTTAGAAAACAAAAAATACAGATCACATTGGCAATTTTTTCAAGGAGTAAAAAAAGAGGTGGAACTACCAAATTAACAAATGAGTGCCTTGGAAAAGAATGGGTGAAAAATCATCAGGAATTTGAAAATTGATGTATTAGAATTGGAGTACGTTTTTTCAGCAATGGATTTTTTTGAAACATTATGAAAGATGCCAGTTTACTACTAGATTCTAGAGGTAAAATAATATGAATTAAACCTATTCTTGAAAAAAAAGAAGAAAATAGCCTGCAAGATCGAATAGTGTATTTTTCCTTCGGAAAATACACTAAAACTAGCAAAGTTTTGGTTTTGAATCATTTCCCTACAAAATTCTCTGGGGAACAATCTTTGAAAAGAGTTTCCGGTAAATTAATAGAAAGTCCTCAAATTTCATTCAAGTTTTTGTTACATTGAAAGTTTTCACCTTACATTTAAAAAGTTGTAGTTGTAAGAAAATTTCACAATTAGTTTAAACTAATATGAAATCCAGTAAAAAATTTAACAGCTCACCTATAAACATCCAAAGATTTCACATTGATCAAAATATTTTTGATCCTGCCATGAGCATCATATTCTGTGACGGAGAAGAACTGCTTTGATGTGTCTTGAATCACAGATCGGTTGAAAGTGTTGCGATAAATGCGCAAGTCGCTCATTCCCTCCAAAGTTCCGAGGTTCTGGTTGTACTTGAGCTTCAACTGAGGTAGCTCTTTTCCATCAATGCCCACCTCAATTTCAGATATTCTTGCATTTCCGTCAAACTGGAATCTAGACAATCGAAAATCGAAATTATTTAAAAATCCTGTTGCAAAAAGGTTTTTACTGAGCTTGATGAACGTATTAAAAAATTACTGCCACAATTCCTTTATAATTTCCTTCGAAAATTGTATTTTTTTTGCTAATTCTTTCTTTGAGAAATTCTTGTTATCGTATACTTCATTACCATATGCACACTTTTTTTGTTCTCCCTGCCTATTCATTATTTTAATGCACATTGCTCGATTTTTTGACAATGGTATCTAGATTTAGACATAAAAACTCTAATAAAATTCTACCTAGAGGAAACTAAAAGCTCGATGGCACCAATATATATAGGTGTAAGATTTAGATTTCAAAATTCTGAGAGAAGTTTTAGGAGTAATTAGAGGAAATACTGTAGAAACAGAAAAATTCTGCATGAGAGTTATTGACAGTGATGCTTCCCAGATACTTATAATTCAATAAAATTGTATTGTTTAATATTCTAGCAATCGATTAGAAATTAATTTCTTCGACTTTGAAAGTCGAAAATCTTAAATGGATAAATGAAGCGCCAAAGAATAAACGGTTACTAACCTGTAATGAGTGTTGTGAAGACCACTTTTGCTGCCGAACTTGAGTTTCTCATCCTTCGGAATACCCATGTGATAATGGAACTCATGTTTTAATTCGAAGCCAGGCTCAATAACATCAATGTTTTTCAGTAAACTGGTGCTCTCTTGATAAGTGTAATGGATCGAGGACAAACCTGAGAAAAAATCATATTTAAGATTAAAGATAAGACAAAATAGTTTGTATTTTCACCATTCACCTGAAATAGGTTTTTTTTCCTACTTTTCCATGATTTACGATGGAACTGGATGAGGAAATTTTTTTGAGCCTTCCATTCAAATAAGTCTTGTGCAACATAATTTTCTTGCATTACTGCCATGCTAAGGAAAAAGTATGTATGAACCTTGAGGCGTTGCTTTTCCTATGATACAATACAAATTCATTGGAAGAGTTGTAAATGTTTTTCTTCCAATTTTTAGACGATTTTCTTTGCAATTAACTCTAAAATATTTGAAAATTTCGAGGGAAAAAACACCAAACTTTTTTCCAAAGTATTTTTTTTATCAAGGCAACATTCGAATGTTCATACAGCGTTTTAATTAGCATGGCAGCTTTGATGACTATTTCTAAAATTTATCATCTTGTGTCTCGGTAATTTTCAGCTGATATTCAAACGTAAAATTATCAAGTCTTGATAAAGCTATCTGCCTTTCCCAAAATTTAAATAAAATAAAAAATTGATAAATGTGAGAACGTTGATCATATTCTTGAAATTTACAGAGAATAAAAATGATATTCAAAGAAAGGAACAAAAGCAATCAATATATACCTGCTAAAACAGTATCCAGTTTTCCAGATTGATCGTAGACGTAAGCTACTCTGCCTGATTGATGCGGGTACAATTTTGCAATGACTTGACCCTCATCGTTGTACCTCAGCTCGTACGGATGGCGACTTGTTGGAGAGTAGTATTGATATTTGAAGAAACCAAGGGAGGTTTGTAATGAGAAAGCGTGGATATGACCGCGAGGAGTTGTTAATGACTGTAAGGCACCAGCATCATCGTATTGAAGAAGATAATCGCTTCCTCTTGGCGTAGTTACTTTCAGAGGCTAGAAACAAAATTTATCAATGGTCAGAAAAAATGGAAATTATTATTGAAATATGACATGAAGAAGTATTTCATTTGAATTTAGAATGCTCTAGTACTGATTTGGAGCCTTTTTTCTTTTCTCGATTGTTACTTGACAAATTGATCATTGACGGCAAATGAGGTATTAATCATACAGTGCTTTACATTTATGTTTCCACTGTATAGCTGTGTGTATGAAATAATAAGTATATACAAAAGTTAAAGTATGAAAGTGAGTGTGTGTATGAGTGTATGAAAAACTTCAGGGTTAAGAGAAAAAATCATAAAGAAAATGTTTGCAACACTTAGTTTGACTTTTACTATGCAAGTTGCACATTATCCATTGTGACTTCATGATTTCACAACGTCAGACATGCATTTACAATACGCCTCAAAACTAATTTAGATATTCAAAAATATTAATAGGATAAGTTATTTACCAGTCCGCTGAACATATCTTTGAAAGTATATAACATTGATTTATCATCTGCATAACGGATTTCTGCCAATCTTCCGGCTCTGTCAAAGTGATAACTTTCATTCAATCCTCCCCATCGCCATGTGGATAGACGTCCGAATCGGTCGTAATCAAGTTCAACGCCAGCAAACATTCCATTCCTAAAATGAAAAAATGAAAAAATGAGGGGTATAGGAACAATATTAAAATTGAGAAAAATGACTGCCATTTTCTTTAAATCATTTTTTAATCCTTCAAAAACACAGTAATTAAAAAGGTTTATGTATCTCCTGATGTCTGATCTTTTTAAAAATGTTCCAAAATGAGTATGGATACCATGAAAGAAAATAATTTATTAGGAAAATTTGCTGGGAAAATTAAGACAATTTTCTGAAGAAATTCAAGCTTTTTCTCGGGCCTCCAGAGGTCAAATTAATACATAACTCATTGGGAAAATTATAAAATGCTCACCTAGGACCCCACTTTGTAGGCCGAGATGTCCTGTCATAAGTAACATTCAGAAGCTCAACTCTGTCATCCATGAAAACAGCTACAGTGCCCGTCTCTCGATCATATTCCAGACTCAGCAGATTGTCACCGTTGATACGCAGCTTGCGCACAACTTGAGCAATTGGTTCCTTAGGGCTTTTGTTGACGTGTCGTACCGAATATTTCCACTCGAAGCGATTCGCTAAATCACCGCCAATGTCTGTTTTCTGTTTGGCAGGTACAGGGTAGCTTTCGGCCAAAACTGGGTCTATATCAGCTAAAATAGGGTAAGAAACGGTATCAATACTAATTGTGTGTCCCCATGGTGCGACTGTAGAGACGCTGTTATCGCTCGATAGCACAGACTGATATTCAGCTTCTCCTCGTTTGGTTACGACCGTCGATCCTTTAATCAGCATGGCAACCGGCTGTTTGTCGTCGTAGGTAACTTTGACCATGGCTCCTTTGATGCTCAGATCAAACGAGAGCTTAACAATCTTTCCGGTCGGTGTTACGGCACCTGTCAGACGTCCAAATTCATCATAATTATAGACATAACTTCTACCAGTTGAATCTAATTTGCTCTTCATGAGTCCGCTAGGACCATGATAATCAAAAGTGACATTGTAGTTGTCTGGAGTGCTGATTTCACTTAGGAGCTTCATTTTTGACAGCCTCAACCGACATTTCTGTCCTTTTGTGTTTTCAATCGAGTTGACTTGACTAGAGTAGTCTCGGAGCAAGAAAACTTTATTTCCAGCAGAGTCTGTTACTGTGCTTAACTTTCCGTTGCTTGTGTTGACGGTGTAAGTGAAAATATAGCTCATCTCTCCAGTCAGGATATTTTTAGTGGCGATGTGTTGTCCAAAACGATTGAATATGTAAAGCTCTTGAGATTCCGGCGAATAGACCTCGTACTCTCTCGCTGCGTTAGCTTCCGGTAGACTGGCAATTACCGAACGGATCCTGTAGTTAGCTTGGTCTGCTATGTGAAGGATTCCATCAGGAGAGACAATAATGGATGAGATGGTGTTGAATTTTGAGCTTGTGGCAAGGAAGTGATCTTCCTCAAAGCAGTCACAGCCTCTATCTAAGCAGTTGCATCTGGATTCTGCACCTACATAATGCATAATTTTGCCATCAGTTCCAATGACACGGATCCTATTGATGCGTTGAGAATCACTTTCAGCTACATACAGGTCTCCGTTGGGACCGAAAGCGATACTTTGCGGCATCACCAAGGTGGCATGGGTGGCGAGTTCGATATCTGAGTGACCTTTGGCAGGGCAATGGAGAGGTCGGCCAGCAACGACTTTTACTCGGCTGTCTGATGTCAGTTGGAGGACCATGTGATCATCTATTACATGCAATGTATCATCAAGGGGATTGATGGCAAGATCAGTCGGCCATCTCAGGTGGACTTCTTCGATGTTCAATGTGCCTTCGCACGGGATTGGTTTCCAGTGGGATTTGTGCATGTGATTTCCGACGACTGTGGTGATGATTCCATCTCGATCGACCATGCGGATATTTGTGCCATCCGCAAAGTAAAGCGTGTTATCGCCTGAAACTGCAACTCCTGTAAGAAAGAAAAAATTGGTTAGTTAAAAAAAATGCATTTAAGAAGGCATAGTATCGAGTTTAAACGATTCCAAATTAGAACTGGGAAATCATTTCTTGAAAAATTTGACTTTACAGAAATCATTTTTATTGATTGCGTCCTCTCTATAATAACATTGATGCGCAATCAATTACAAAGTAAAAAATTAATCTGACAGCTAAAAAAATTTAGGTGCTGAAAATTTGATAAAATATTTGGTAAAAATGCATGGAGCATATTAATACTTCTTTCTCACAGTAATACTGAAGAGCATATTTTTAAATTAAGACACTACAAAGAATTTGATGTGAAATGAAGGAATTCGTTTTGTCGAATCAGTGATACAAGTGGTAGTAATACAACAGTACACAACTGTAAACTAAAATAAACCAACCTTTCGGATAAGCAAGTTTAGCATCCCTTGCTAGTGCTCCATCTCCACAATGAGCTTCATCTCCTGGTAAACATCTTTCCCCGGATCCAACAGCTGGAACCCAGTTGTGATCGGGATTTGAAAAATCATTCGGATCGCGAATTTTCAGTATTTGATGAGATTCTGGATCCGAGATATACACAGTGCCATCCAAAGGACTCAATGCGATATGATACCGATAAGAGACTCTCGTCACATTGAGTCTCACTACAGTTTTGACTGTTCCATCTACCATGATCCTCCGGATCAGATTGAAATCACCAACAAATATTGAGCCGTCAGGGGCAGCAGCAAGAGCAACTGGTGCGAGTAACCGTTGTTTGGTGCCAGCTGTGCCGTCGCATTCAGTCGAGCAGTCGAACGGACGTTGGTGTCCATCTCCGAGGGTTGTTTTGATGATGCGGGGTTTGTGTTTTAAGTAGATGTTTGAGCCATCTCCTTTCTGCAGGATTCCTTCATGGAAATTATAGCGGTGGTGGATGTCTAAATTCCAACCTCCTACTTCGGAAATGCTCATGTCGTGGCCGCTTAACTTGGTTGTTTGCACATCCCACATGATGTCTCGGCAATCTTTGTACTGATACCCGACTTTCACCAGAGCTGTTGTGACTCCATACACCCGTTGCCTGGAAAAATTAAGCAATCTGCATTAAGAATGGCGAACTAATCAACCAATAGGAAGTAACAACAGTTGGATATTTAAAAGCTTCTTAAAAGGCTCCTTGTCAAAGTTAAACAATATCAACGACTTAGAAAACAAAGATTTTACGACAATGATTGCAGTGAACGATCATTTCCAAATGGAGAAAATGACACTACTGTTCTTTTGTAAGTTGAAAGAAGACTTTTACAAGTCAGAAAAGAGCTCATATTTGAAATTTCTCTTGTTGCACTGTGCATGAATGATCTTTTGTTTTGACTGATATTTTAAATCTGAGTTGGCGCAACCAGTTAGTTTCTGTGTTTTCTTTTCAAATTTACTCAGGACATAAGTTTAGTTTCAGCCTACCTGTAAACATTTAATCTGTTCCATGCGTATGTGAATTTGATGCCAGGATCAGCTTCAAAAGTTTTTTCGAAAAGAATTCCTTCAATCGTGATGCGCAAGTGGATCAACTGCAGGGTATCAGGAATGGTTTCAGGTGTGAGTTGAAGCTGAATTGTTGAGAGGTAGCCTGCAGATCGGGAACTGTGATAGATTAAATTGAGACCAGTGCCTGGGATCTGGAAACTCTCTTGCACAACCTGAAAAGAGGAAATAACACAGGAGAAATTAATCACTTTAATTTAATCACATTAATCAGTTTTTTTTTTCTACTTTGTACAAAGAAAACATTAGTACAAAATAGATTTATCTAAATAGACTTATCTTGAATAGACTGATATGTATCTCCTAATTAATCAGTATGGAATGATGAAAAAAAAGTTGCTGCTGAAGATAACTCCTCATACCAAATTGTTAAGAAATTTTATAACTACTTATGACTTTTTTTACCTACATAAATTTATTCATTTTGTCCAAAACTACTTTTACTTTAAGGAGAATGCACTACAGTTTCATATTTATTTCATTTCCTTCATTTTTCCTAGAGTCTTTACGTTTATTCTAGGATGTCAAATATACAAACCTGCGATTCTGCCAAGATAGAGCTCCGATCTGGGCACGCTCCTTGGAAGCCGTGTTTCCATGTCGCTAAAACAACAGGTTTCATGAGGTCGTAATCATGAACCTTACAAGAAGATGATATGGTGCTCACAGCTTTTTCGTCTCCCATTTGCAGAACAATTGTATCGATGATAACAACCTGAAGAATGAAATAAAACAAAAATGAGAAATTTGCTGAATCAAGTTATTTAAAAGGAGGATTAAAACGGTAAAAGGTTAAAGAGTACTTCTTCGTTAATTGAGTGTTAAAATTAAAATAAATTTATGTTGAATGCCAATGGTTATATCTAGGATGAGATGGCAATCTTTTCGATCTTTTTTTCTTTGTTAAAAATGTAAGAAAAATCAGAAACTTAGGAGCTATTTTTCCGCTAGTATTCATTAGCAAATTACAATGTCCAATCATATTCCAGACAAGGTGAAATATTAGAGGTAAAAGCTACCTAAATCAAGTAAAGAACCAGGAGGACAAACTGTTGTTTTACCTCATTCCATGGGACATTGATGATACGGCTTTGCGACTTGAACGGACTGCGCCCGAACTGGAGAGTGACCGCACCTCCACCATTGACTAAAATATCAAACCATCCATCATCTCGAGTCAACGTAAAGCCTTCCAAGGGGATACTTGTACTCACTCGTACACCCATGAGGCCCATCCCCATTTGAGTGACCACGCGACCTCGAACCACTGCTGATCGACTGTAAAGACAAATCAAACATCATGAGAAAAAAAGAAACAATATAAAAATCAAACGAGTTAGACTGAGCACGAGGAATTATCTATTCCGGAGGTGATATTTTGAATGCATACGCTGTGAACATATTCTGCTGCAAACAGTGAAAAAAAGATTAGATATTATCAGGAGTCATTGCAGGATGTGAGCAAGTTTTCATGAAACACAGCTTCCATGGTAAGATGGTTACTCGTCTTGTGACCGTTATTACTATTTGAGTGTTCATGCTTTTATCCTCGAGAGAGGTGGAGAATATGAGATCGAATAATTTACTGCCCTTAAAAATGGAGACATTAAGTGCAGCAAACAGTAAAAATCTTGCATCCGTGTAGCTACCGTGATATTTCCAGGGGGAGGATCATTCATAGCCCCAATGTTAGGTGGAAAGGGAATGCCTAAAGATGGTGGATCCAGGGAGGGGATCATTCAGAAAATTCAGCTTTTTAAATTTTTAAAATTTATTAAAGCGGAAATTCAACTTGGATTTACGACAAAAAATCCCAGAAATTTTACGACACAACACTTTAACCCCTCACAGATTATTTCCATGAGAACAGGAAGGAAAAGCAAAATTGAATTGACATTTCGGTCAAATTGTCAGTCCCCCCCTCCCCCTCGTGGCTTTGCATAAGGGTTCTGGGCTGCTATTTGGTGCAAGAATACTGCTGAAAAAAGTGATATAAATTTCTCGGTGTGAAACAGTGATCAACTACCAATTGGGGCTGAGAATAAAAAAAAAACAATGTTTTGAAAATTTCTCTTTGCATATGATACAATGGGAAAAAAAGAATGAGATTACAGAAAAGAAGCAAACATGTAAAACAAGACAAAAGGAGGGGTGGGAGAACATAAAACACAACATACGCATGCTTACACATATAAATACACACACAACTACTGGAGAGACTGAAATGTAAAGACTGACAAGAGATATTTTATGAATAAAACTACGTAATGAAGGGGAGAAAATGCTTTTAACAAAAAAAAACAAAAAAAAAAAAAAAACTACTGAGGGTAACTAAGATAGAGGATATACTTCAGATGAGGGGAACAGGGGTTTAAAAAATACTATAAATGAATTTCCTTCATCAATTCTTCTGATTTAATTCCGTAAGCAAAGGAAACATAGAAACGAACCTCATGAATTGATAATGTGACGCAAAATTTTGTTGTGAGCTATTAATAGTTCAAAGTACATATTTACTTTTCTGAGGAAAAACGTAATTGACGATCCTAGAAATGAGTTTCATATGCTAGTTCATCTTTGAAAGTAACACTTGTGAGGATCCTCAGAATCATTTTAGGAGCAAAAATAGAAAAAAGAAATCCTACCATCAGGGATTTTGTGCGATAGATTTAAAAAGTAATTTTAGATTACAGACCCTAAACAATTGATGAATTCATGGAGAACTTATGGTCCTTTATAAGGATTGAATGGAGGGGAAAAAAATAATGAGAGGAGATTTGATGGTAAAATGAGTAAAAGGGAGAACGTGTGAGGTAATTTGGAGAGGTCAAATAAATTGACGGTACCATTTTATGCATCCTTACCTTGCATTGAAGTAGTTCCAAAAAACACTGAGCAGCGTTAAGACATACGTTATTATCCGTTAGCCTTTTATCAATCAATTTTACCAAGAAAGTATTTTAACATTTTCAACAATTAAAAGTTCTTCCACAGATTAATGCTTGCTTAGCAGAGCTTAATTTTACATCGATAACTCGAGACAGAAATTTATTGGCAGAAAGAAAAAAAAAATTGTTTAAAAAAAATGAGACTTTTCCATGAAGCCTGATAGGTACATCAAATCCTCAGCTCTTCAAATTTAAAAGTTATGATCGATAAATCTGGAAGAATTTTTCATTATGAATGAAGTCTTAACCAATTATGACATTGATTTTTAGGTTGAGTAAAAAATAAAAGATCTTGAGTGACTCACAATCACACAAACTTCTGGCGAAGAGGAAATTCAGTTCAAATAATCTGTGGAGTGAAAGATTGCTCACCTCAGCATAAGTTGCGCACCAAGATTACCAATGTAAATATAATATTTTGATTCAAATGTGAGGAGAGCTCCTAAGCTCAAAAAAGAGAAAATCGTAGCCGAAAACTAAAATAGACCAAGTTGGGGCTAATTATATAAAATTTGTAAGTTTTAAATTTTTTTTGGTGCTCACAAGAGAAAATACGATATTTTATCAAATCTACAGAGAAAATTTGAACTGAAAACACAAATGAACACAACATACAATCACTCGATTGGTGGGGTGAAACATGGATGAAATTCACAAGGGGCACAACACCGCATAGAGATGACATCACTTTGACGATTTAGAATCAGAGTATGAGAGGAAAAAAAATGAATATTCTATGTTACAGTTTGGACTAAGAAATAGATGTCCTTCGAAGATCGGAACAGGAGAGAGAGACATAAATAAAAAACGGGAAAGAAAGAACTGAACAGATTAAAGAGAAAAATAAAAAGGTTAAAAAAACCATCACTTCTCCCACGTACTGCAAAATTGTAGAGTGGAAACGAAAGAGGGGATCTTTCTTGAAGTTTCATTTCCAAAATTTAATTGAAGGCTGTATAAAATGATACCCATCAACCTAAAAGAGAGTTTCAAAGTACTTTCATTTGGTTTGAGTTCCTCAAGTTGCGATCTCCTTTTAGTTTGAGGGTTTACATACATAGAGCCTCCGCAATTTGCCACCGTAAAAGTGATAAAGTGATTTTCACTCACAAGGAAAGAAAATTAAATGAATCAAAGTATTTACCTTTCATTGAAATTCTCCTGCTTTGCATAGTTTTGAAGGCTTCCTTCTTCAATTAAGAATTTCATCCTCTCAAAGAATGAGGCAGTAATAGCTGGCGGCTGCTTCCTCAACAAAATGTCAATGGGTTTGGGAGCTAAAACGCAGAGCTGGCTACTTCGGCACAGGTGATTAGAGCAACATTCAGGATCTTCACAGTCCATTAGACCATCTGTAGAATTGAAAAATTCATGGTAAAATATTTAATCACTTATTCAAACACTCGTAACACTTTTTCCCTCATTTTATCTTGATAATATTTTGACTATGCGGAAATGAATTCCAACTTTTGACAGAAAGACAATAAGCTTGGCTGTTGGTTGAAACATTCAAATATTCTACCATTAATCAGGTATACCTTTGAATTAATATATATTTGTGCTGGCTGCATTTTAAAATCAACAGCTATTTTCTCAACAGTATTGAATTGCAACAAAGTTTGAGTGGCACTCAAGAGCACTTAGAGCTTAAAAACGTACTGTTATCGCTTACCTTTGTCGTTATCTCTTCCATCTCCACAATTCTGTTCGAGAAGAACACTGCAATCTTTTCCATCCCATCCGTCAGAGCACCTACACTCCCATTGGCTGTCAGAGTTGACTCTACATTGTCCGTGCCCTGAGCAGCTGTTGGGACAGCCCTCAAGGGTACAATGTCTTCCATTCCAGCCGGTAACACAAAGACAAGTCCCGTTTTTGCATTGACCGTGATCATTGCACCTGAAAATATTAAGATGCAAAGTTGTTACAGCAGCTGTAGTGCATAAGAAAATAAAACTGTTTTAGACAAAGTTTTAATTGAAGCATTTCTTTGAGTGTCCTCTTGACAAGCAATATGTCGATGACATTTTTTGGATTATCTATACAATTTTTTAAAATTTAGCTTAAATTGAAGGGCCAGGGATCTCTTAGTCAACCAGAAGTTGGTTTCTGAATTTCAATATGATGATGAAATTTTTGGAGCCCTCTGAATATTTGAGCGACAATAGAACAAAACTACACATTGGACATACCTAGAATCGCAGAGTTTCTGATTACAAAAATCTCCTGTCCAGCCTGGGTTGCATTGACAGGTGTTCCCGACACAGTGACCGTTTAGTCCACAATCTAAGTCACACAACTCTCTGGAGCAATCTTCACCAGACCACATTGCTTCGCAGATGCACGACTGGGTCTCAAGGTCGAATTTGCCATGTCCTGAGCAGTCAGGCAAACACTGGAGTGCATCCTTATCCATTTCACTGCAGTCGACACTTTTCCAGCCTTTCTTGCAGACACACTGGCCAGCTATGCAGAAACCATGTCCAGAGCAAGTTGGATGGGGACAATCGGCTGGAAATTCAAAATTTAAAATAAATTACATGGGAATGTAACCACCAATCGACAAATACTTTCAATAACTATGAACGATCAGAAATGTAGGGCGAACGACAAATTTTTAAGACCATGAATCTAGCACAAGCCAAATTCCAAACTAAGATCTTTAAGTATATTAAAATGATTCAACAGGGCCACTTCTATAGCCAATACTGTAAAATTATGGTCCAGTCAATATGTTTTGTACACAATAAGTAAAGAAAAAAGTATTCCATGACTCACCCTCTTCGCAAAATTTGCCCTTGAATCCTCGAGCGCACACGCACTTTCCATTTGAGCAGTGCCCATGTCCGTTGCAGTCGGGAACCTCACATTCATCGTGACGAAGGTTACATTCTTTGCCTTTCCACCCTGGATTACACTGACATTCACCGTTGACGTATTCTCCTCTTTGACTACACAATACTGGACAAACACCTGAAATCATAACGTTTGATCAGTAAATATTACTCACAGTAACATTACAAAATATAATTTAATAGCTTTTCATGCTAAACTCTCTGTCAAATATGAAGGAAGGAGCTTCGAGTGGTATGTAAAAATTTCACTTTTCCACAGCATGAACGTGGATATTTTGACAAAAATAGGCGGTGAACACGTCAAAAGTTTACATTCATTTTTTGCTGTCATTTTAAACATTCTAGGTCTACATGCTAAAGTAAAACTTCTTATCTTCGTCAAAAAACTTCCATCTTTGCCTCTCGCAAACTTAGCAAAAATTCAATTTATTGGATTCACGTTGAATTTTTTTATTTTGACAGAAGAAAAAAGTACCTACGATGTCTTGAAAAGTCCCCTTTCCTGTTCGTCATGGTTGATGCCCAAGCCTCATTTTAAATTATTCTTTGGGTTCACCCTTTGCATGGCTCTTCAGTCAATAATGGTTTTGAATTTACAGACTTCAAAGCAAATGATTCACTGTTAATATTTGAGTGTTGTGACAGGACAAATCGGAAAATCTACAACAGGTTCAGCCTATTTACTTTTCAAGAACAATTCGATCTTTATTGTACCTTGTATTAAGTAGATAAGTTACTTATCAGGTTGAAAACTGATTTGAGGCTGATTCCCACAATTAACTTACTTTCACTGCAGTCTTCTCCACCGAATCCAGGCGTGCACTGACACCGGCCCATTAAACACTGTCCTTTGCCATTGCAACCACCAGGGCAACTCTTTGTAAGCTCATCGGAGACTGCGGCAACCAGAATAACTTCTTGCGCATCACCATCATCATTGTACAGAGACAAAAACCAATGGCCTGGTTCCAAGTAATGCATTATTTCTTTCTTCACGCTTGTCTGCTGTGGACAGGACAGATGCAAAAACGATGATTAGGAGAAATTGAAAATGAAAGTTGACAGGGAAAGCACCTGATTGGCTGATCAGTGGAAGAGAGATGTATGTATGTAATTACAATGTGTTAGAAAAATTTCAAGTTAGGCATAATGAGCGAAAAGTAAAAATATCCTCGCTCCAGATTTGCAAGAAAAGAGAGAGTAAATGTCTTGTCTTGGAAATTTTACTGCAAGCGGTTGAAAAAAAAAAAAAAAAAAAAAACAACTTACATGTGATGCTCTTGTGAGTCTCGCTTTATAGCCACTTAAGACCTCCAGAAAATGATATTGTGTGTGGGTTGGTAAGGCATTTCTTCTGGCATACATGGCAATATTTGCCCCTCTTGGAATGTTGAAGTCAAATTTGATGTAAGCTGCTTCTGACTGGTAGAATTGCATGTTCCAATAGCCATACGGGGGGATTTCGTTGGATAGTTTTAGGCCGATTGAGATCTGAGCAAACGTTGTACCGTCTGGAGGAAACGACCTTGCTGGAAATGTTTTTGTACCTAAAAAAATATTGACTGATGTTATTATGACATGAGGAAGAGGGAAACTTTTTTGTCTGCACAATAGATGATAGTGCACTAAATTTGAAGCTGACTCAAATTCTCTTTATTTACACCGAATTTCAACTTTATTATAGATGCTTGATGCAGTTGAGAGAACTGACAAAAAAAAAGCCACCAATTACGGTGGCAAAAATATAAGCTGCACACATGAGATACATGCGGCTTTAAAGTAGAATATTGCTTCTCTGTCATTTTTTCTTCTGCTTTCCTCATTCAGCTTCAGATGAATTAGTCTAGTAAAAGTAATAACACTGAAACATTCTTTGCTGCATGGTTTCAATCCTTAAAACTTTTGGCTCTTATTTTTTATCAGAAACCAGTATGACTTCTTCACACCAACAACGAGTTTACATTCCGCTCAATTTAAAGTTGTCAAAACTGCAGGAGCAATATAAGTAAAGTACTGGTAAGTACTGGTTTTTTAATAAAAAAGAAAACAATGACTGCCTGGTTTAATTTTTGCAAACGAATGTTTAAATAAAATGGCATAATGGAGCAAGATAGTGCATAATACATACTATGATGGCATCCGACGAAAACATCCAATAAAAAAATGAAAAAATGAAAACTAGCAAGGGCAATCAAATTTTTAAACAAGCTGTGATTAAGAGCCAACCACCAAAACTATTCCAAATGGATATTACTAGAAACTTGGACAAAACATCACAGTAAAAATCTTGGACGACACAAACATTGGCACGATACAAAATAGAGGTGAGAAAATGCTTAAAAATCCAGAACCACACCAGCTAGCTGAACCATGCATTAAGGGTGTGTTCCATGCAGGTAAGAGGCTCAATAACGCAATCTTGCACTGCCACTATCAATATCAAATTCAAAATTATCTACGCAAAACTAAGCGCAGGAGAAACTAACATTTTTACCCAGCTAGAACAACAACTTATGGAGTTAGAGAAAAGTCTCTTTTAATTTGCTATGCAAAATGAATGAGCTTTGAAGAAAATCTTTGAGTTTCAGCTTCATGACTTAAGGGCTTGTAATTCGTCTGCAAAATTCAGAAAGGGTTCTTATTTACCTTATCAGCCCTTAAAAAATGTTCAATGGAGGGAATATGTTGCAATTCTTGTACATTTTTCGTGGAATTCTAATCAATTAGAACGTTTTTATTTATTGCTTCCTAAAAATGATCTCTTTTTGTTGATTATAATAATCTGAGAAACATTATTACAGGCGGCAGACAAATTCTGCCTCCAGTAGTAACCTTCCATTCATTTCAGAGAAAGGGTCAGTGGACTTAGTCAAAACGGTAGCACAAACTACATAGCATGTGTTCTCTTTAAAATTTCATGTGAAATTTGAAGAAATTTTAACAATTCTGAAGCTAACTCCTGAGTTGGATTTTATGGATTGGCATTGATTAAATGGAAAAGAAGACAATTTTTTATTTCTATTTCTTTGCAGCAGGTAGATCAACTTTACTCGATCTTAAGCATCATTAACTCTGCCAAGAGTCAATGTTTCAACACATTACTGTGTTTAGCCTGCGCTAAAATAAAACTGAAAAGAGAGAACATGTTCGGTAGTTTTAGGCCGATGAGCCTTATCTGCCAGTCCTTTGATAGACCCTGTAGGGGAAGGATATTAGAATTAGAATACTAAATTTACCTTCTTGGACTAGAATAAGAGGAGGTGGAGCTGTTGGACATGCCACCTGGTTATCTTCGACAGTGAACTTTGACGTTGCTGACCCAATCTCGGTTGGTTCAGAGTCTTCGTAATCTTGATTCAGTTCAGATGTCATTTCGATTTTGGGTTCGTAAGGAAGTGTGACAATTGAGGAGGGAACGCTACTTGAGGTAGAGGAGAGTTCAAGGAAAGGTTTAATTTCAATCGAAGGATTTTCCGACACTTCTGAACTATTTTCTTGAACTGAGTATTCTTTAGACGAATGATTTCCTACTGACGGATCGGAGCTATTGCTTAAATGCGGCGCGTTTTTGACTGTTAGAGGAGCGGCCGTTTTGTCTGTGAAGCCATCTTCAATCCCTGTAAACGAGGACTCAGTAATTATTGACATACTTGGATTGCTTTCAGAAGTGCAAGGGCAAAAACACTGGCTTTCAGAAGGTGAGCTGCTGTTTTCGATTGTTGCACTTTCTGTGCTGCTCAAAAACTCTTTCTGGTCTGGACTAAGTTTTTTTTCCTCTTCCATCCTGATGGTTTCAGTGCTATCACTCGCCTGAGTTGTGAATTCCAACTTTGGTGGTAAAGAATTTGGGGCTGTCGGAACTGAGAGCGTTAAAGTATAAAATGGTGTCTTCGGGGTCAAATCGTTCCCTGATGAAAGAGTAACGTCTATGAACACTCGCCCAGATTCAGCCTCATTGATTATCACAGGTCCAGACTTTCTTATTTCTGTTTCGCTGGTGGTTGTTAAGACAGGTTCAGTTTCATGCAAAGTATTGATGTTTCCATGCACCGAGTACACATTTTTGTTAGTAGAATTTAGTGGAGTGGTGCTACTGTTCTTAACGGTAATGTTCATAGGTATCTGCATGGATACATTGTGGATGCTTGATAAAATGTCTTCTAGAGATTCTGATATATTTTTTACTCTGTCTGCGTGTATACTTCCTTCTTGAGGAATTTCATTCGTCATATTATTAGGGATTTTCGTCGCATTTTTTTCTTCAGCTCTCTGGGCATCGCTTTCCTCATTTAAAATTTTGTTCGTCAAAATTTTAAAGTCTGTGTTGTTGGCATCACTTGATTTCATTCGATCATCAGTTTTTTGAATGGAATTTTCATCAGAGTTCTCAACCCTGTACAGGGTATCAGACAAATCAAACTTCTCATTTAAAGGCTCAAAGGAAAATGGCTTCGAGACTGGCTCGGAATTGACAAAAGACTCATCATTCATTATTTCTGACTGATCTGTGTAACCTTCATGATTATCCAAGAATGAAGGAAGACTCTCTGCTTCCTCTTCTGAAATTCTTGAGGCTTTCATGGTTTTCTCTAGACTTTCAAAACTTGGGATCACTGTAAAATCCGTGAGAACCTCCTCTTGTCCTAGAACTGTCATATTTTCTTGTATATTCTGTGACTTTACTTGATTGCTGGTCAAAGAATGAAAGATTTCCCCATCAGAGATGTTATTAGAAGTGTTAGTAGATGAAATAGAGGAACCATTCACCACGGAGAGTCCAATCACCGATTCTTGTGTTGAAGAAGCATATGAAGAAGGTAAAGTGTTAATTAGAATAGTAGAGTTATTAAAAATTATGTTATCATGCTGAGGTGAATACGAACTACTGTCATGCATTTCTACATCAACTACTGGTGCAACTACATGAGAAGTCAAAAATTCCGGCCTGGGCACGAATTCCCCTGCTGAGATGAGGGGAGGAGGAATTTGGGGCTCAAAATCACTGTCCACTCTAACCATCCCTCCTTTTAAAAGGCTAGATTCTGATTCAAGATTATCTGCCTCATTAGGTTCCAAAATTTGACTGCTGTTAACAGATACTAAAGTATTGGGAGAAGAGTATGGTGACACTTGTAAGTCTAAAATATCATCAATTACTGACGGAGACGTCGATTCCTCGATCTCCTCGATTCCTCCATCTTTCGGTAGATATTCAGTTACAAAACTAGAATCATGTACAGGATTTGGATGGAGACTTTCATGCTGAGGTTCATCCCTGTCAGTTGCACTAACTTCATTACTTTGAAAAGTTTTTTCAAGATTCTCAGTCTCCGAAAAGAGATTTGCACTTTCGAATTCCATTAAACTCAGATGGCCAACGGGTCCTTCCTCTTGGTCATTTACTGTGGAAATTTCCAGAGTATTTTGGGTTGGAGGGGGTGAGGGGTTAGTGGGTTCAGAGAAGTCGAAAGGAGGTTCACTACGAGATGCGTGTGAATTAAGAGCATGCTCTACGTCCAAACCACTACTTCGCTTTCTACGCTTCACATGGTATTTTGTCATACCTCCAAGACTGGAGGCTGGAGTCGCAGATGGTTTAGGTCGACTGACTGACGTATTCCTGTTAATTCCAGCATCGGGAAGAATTTTAGCTAATGATTCGCTACTTTCCTCATTGACTAGAACTGTACACGCCTTTGTACTTTCATAAGACCAATGCAATATGTTTGCCACTGGAAATAAAATGATAAGCGTTAACAGCATTCACAAGCAGTTTTAGTAAGGGAATAGGTTCGAAAATATTATCCTAAAACTATACAGTCAAAGTCTTTCATGAAGATAGTCTTATTAGAAAAAAGAAAATTATTTCACGATGATGGAAAAAAAAATAATGTGTTTACACTCTTATCTCATTTTGAAAAATTCTGTCTAGTTTAAATTATATGAAATACATGCTTTCAAACAAAAGTTTGTTGTTGAAAGTTCCTTAAGACTTAGGATTAAAAGAATATTTTTGGTGGGGAAAAATCTTTAAAATGAATGCTCTTCAAAAGTAGAGTGACTTTGACTGCATATTATGTAAACTTAAAAGAGTGTTAATTGGTGGAAGCTGTACTGAATATCTGTCCATTTTAAAGCACTGTGCTGATAAGCAATGCACTGTGTAATTCCGATGAGAGTAATGCGATAGGCCTTCACAGGACGAGTGAACAGAAACATTAAAAAATAAAATATAATAATTTTTTGCTCTGCTGAGTAAAGGTACTAGTTCATTTTTAGCCCTTAACAGAATGGGACTTTAAGCATAAGATGGCTTATCTGAAACACTGTTAAGCCTTCATATAGACCAAGGAGCAAATTGAGCAGAATTCGAGTGTTACTTCTGCTTAGCGTGGGTGATATTTTAAAATATTTTATGTGTTGCAGGAATCTGAACATTACGGTTGGAGAAAATGATTCCATACCTACTCAAAATTGGGAGATGTAAGAAATTTTAGAATTGTGAGTGATTAATAACTTTATAATTAACTGAGGTAGCTAAGTTCATTATTTAAATTAGACATTTTAATTTTGAACTCGAACCAGTAAGTTCTCTAGGTGAAAATATATTTAAAATTTATTGAGTGAATACAGACATCCACCTGAGTATTTAGAAAACCCTCTCTGATAAAAACAACAGAACTTAGATGCTATTGGAAACACAAATAAAGGAAAAAGACCCATTTATAATCCTCTCTTGCCTCGGTTGCCAATAGCACTAAAATCGATATGTAAGTTCTCTTTTAATGTTATTTATCTTTAAACGTAACATTGAACAAACACCGACTAAGTTTCATGACTAGCCAATGGACAGAACAGTTGCATAAATGCAGATTGAAACATTTTCTTTTTAAAATGAGATACTTAAGGTAGGTATCATTAAGTAGCGTTAGAAGCACACATATTATTCCCTTATACACCTTGGTAAGTTTAACAGCTAAACTAGGGCTGATAGCTCAAGCTATGGTGCACAATGAGGAATGTTTTTTATACCGATGATGATGAAGTGAGCAAATGAATTTTGAGAAGATGCCTGATATTCTTTCCCGCACTAAAGAGTCGTAACTATGATACAATGTTATAGCTCCTCAAGAGATATTTATGGTTGTTTATAAAATAAATTCTGCAAGCTGATTGCCACATCCAAGATTCACAATGAACAAGAAGATTACCAGATTCAATTGAATAATATTCGGTACTTCATTTTAGCCTATTTTTGTTGCGACAAAATGTTAACAGACATCCAATAATCAGACTGCCAGAGTTCATTCCGGTTATTACACTATCATAGAACTACAGGAAACATTTGCAAGTCTCATAGATGCGCTATGGATGAATGTCAAGCCAGAGATAGGTATTATTTATGGATACTATTAACATTATTATACAATTACGACTCTTTAGTTTGTTACCTATCAAATGAAAAAAACATGAAACAGCAGGTTTGAATACTTACATGTCATATAGGCTAAAGTGGCAGTTAAAACTAAAGAGAGAAGAATGAATACAACAGCTGTGCATTTCCATGAACACCTTGATGCAAATCCTTTTTGGAACTGAAATCGAGGAGGTGGGAAATGATGTGTTGATGTTGGCCTACGTAAGTTGTTTCTAACGGGCTGTACATGTACAGGATGCCCGTAACCCAAATTATTCCTGAAAAAAGGGTAAGATCTGTTAAACAATTTTACAAAGACAAAAATCTTCGACAGTATGTTAAGAGTTTCTAAAGAGATACTGATCACTTCAAACTGGCGAAAGACCATGCAAAATTAATCCTAAGTAATCCGTGTTCTGGCAGGACATAGAAATCAGAATAATAATCATAGAAGCCAAATTCATTTAAAATATTTAGTTAAACACCATCTAGGGCACAACATGCCATTCAGTATACTTGGTATCAGCCTCCAAAAACAATAAGATTGTAATGGAACATTAAATTTCCCATTTCATGGGCGCAGAAATTTCATGAACAATAGACTTAATTAAGTTACATTAACATAACATGAAGAAATACCAAGTTCTACCAGATTAACGTATTCATCTACACTTTATTGAGGTCTTTGGTGAGTAAAATAAATAAATAATTAGAGGAGAGAGAAATTAATGGGAGCCAGCCCTAAAATATCCCTCTTTATGATAAAGGAATGCATGATATGGAAACTTACCTATCATTTTTTGAAAGTTCTTTAGACGGACTACAACAAGAAGTGTTGGATTTATAATCCAAAGGGTTTTTCGGCACATCTGAAAAACGAAGGATTGACAATTACTTAGCATCGAAACTAACTGAACTAACTGAGCTAGTTGAACAAATAAATACTATGTCTTCTTTTATTTTGTCACATAATTTTTAGATTTTAGTGCACTAGTGCACACGTGGATTTGTTGTGGTTTGATGTAAAATTTAAATTTGGAGGATATTTATTGTTGAGCCACTGATGCCAACGCACTTTCTTGGGTCGGTTTTTTTTTTTAAACAAATCAATGAACGTAATGACTAATGGCATGTAGAAAAATGAACGAAATTGCCTGTTGTACATCAGGATTGTCAAGATACCCACGTATGTTAACGAGCTAAAAGTGGACAGATTTGAATCAATAAGCGATTGACAGAATGACACAACAGGCATTTAAAATATTTTTTCCATTAATGTTAGTGGCAGTATTGACAAGTCTAATAAGTTGCCTATCTTCAAAATGCAAGGCGAACTGTGAGTGACGGAATCTAATGAATGCAGTTTTATTCTATCCTCAGGGAAAGATGATGAACTGGAATGTTTAAGACTGATGCAGAACTGTTGAAGCCATTACCTGCTGGTATGTAGACATTGCCGGAGGGCGTTCTGACAATGCATGACGGTTCAAAATCGTCATCTAGGTCTGTGTGATGTGTGTGAGGAAGGGGGATGTCCCCCAGACGAACGGGGAGACGATTCATGGTCGGATTTCTGGGAGGCACATCAGGAGGATGAGGATCCAACAGACATCCTGCAACAACAAAAATTGAAATTCACCATGAGAATAATGTTAAGAGCAAGGAGAGACAAAAACTTTGCCATACATAAGTGTTAAGACTGATTTAAAAATGAACTCATCGCGCCTTCAATTTGGCAGACGCAACACGGACATCCATCAAGCACGAATAGTTGTATCTCTGCGCCGTCATCGAACATCTGCTCTTACTTTAATTCCGTATGGTGTTGGTTCATTCCATGTGTCTTTGAAGTTGTGCTTAAGGGCTCCTAAAAAGTTTCAGAAAGAAGTATTTCTTACTTTCAAAAACAATAAAAATTAATATACTTGAGTATGGGTCAATTTGACCCAACTTGGGACTTCGCGTTTAGAAAAAAAGTCTTGGACATCTATGAGTTCAGTTTTCACTGAATTTTCTCTAGTGATTTCAGAGAATTCACAGCATTCAAGATGAACTGCAGGTTAGTTTCCCTTTTAAAAAATACAATATGAGTGAAGATTTTGGTGGTCAGAGAGCGAAACCACGCATCTCCGTTTGCAACGTTGCAGACTTCCTGTCATATTTAACATTTTCTTTGGAAAACTATTCAACGAAATTTGTTATAACTTCTTGGTTTTTTGTCTTCTCTGTTTTTGTTCTCTATTATTCTGCTATGAATGTCGGTTAATTACTCTTCGAGCGAAATGAAATTGGAACGGAGATTTTGAAATGCCGCACTGGAGATACGTAGTTTTGCACTTTGCGCTTTGCAACTTGACAATAATTGAAGGCGCGCATTTTTCGACTTTATCCACGGATATGCATCCCTTCTCGGTCCATCCGACGTTCAACTCTGATCGTTACTGATGAGTGGCGACCTTCCGAGAATAGATACTAACGAGCTAAGGAAAAACGCCGTATAAACATTGGAGAGTTGCCAAAATTCCTTCGATAAAAAGTTTATTTTTGAGGAAAGCTATGGATATTTTCCCTTGGAATTTTCAGGAACTTTTGGTGAAATTGCGAACAAAATTATCCGAAAAATCGGCAGAAAAATACATACAAATTTTCCCGAAAACTCGCAATTTTTTAAAGGAAATTTGACAGCGCCTGGAGGCTCATACGGTGTTTTTCCTTAACACGGCAGAAAACCACTACCACCGACCGATGAGACACGGACAAGCCCTCGAAACGAACCTCTTTTGGCCTCTTTCGGCCCTCCAGCCCTCGAAACGAGCCTCTTTTGGGCCTCTTTCGGCCCTTTCAGGGACTTTTGGTGAAATTGCGAACATAATTATCCGAAAAATTGGAAAAAAAAATACAAATTTTCCCGAAAACTTGCAATTTTCTATAGGAAATTTGACAGCGCCTGGAGGCTCATACGACGTTTTTCCTTGGCACGGCAGTAAACCGCCACCACCGACCGATGAGACAGGGCCAAGCCCTCGAAACGAGCCTCTTTCGGCCTCTTTCGGCCCTCCAGCCAGCCCTCGACCCAGGAGCGAAATCCAACTTTTCACTTAATTTAAAATATTTCCCCCTCCTGTTTCCACCCTCGGCGCGCGGTGGAGGTTCGAGTTCCGGGTGCGCGGAATTTTCTTTTGAAGAACGAGGACCCCCGCAAAGCTGATTAAGATTGAAAGTTTGACAGGCGAGGCGGGCGGGGGGGGGGGGGCGATGCAGAGGAGCCGAGATAAAAAAGATAGACGCCCACCTCAGCGGCGGCGTCCGCGGTGACGGGAGGAGGGGGACGGGGTCGGGGAAAACTTTTGTTTTTCCAATCGCATCGTCGGCCGGTAATAAACAGAAACATCAAAGTAAATAATACCCAGATAATAATCAGGGAACGGAGCCGGCGTCTGAATTTATCGGGAATATCTTTGCGTCAGCTTGCGGGCAACGTTGCCGATTCGCTCGAAATTTGAGTCTTCAGATCTGTGGCGATGAAAGTTGTCTTGAGGGCACACGACGAGAAGCAGACGAAAATTCAGTATGTTGGGTTTTTTTATTTTTTTATTTTTTATTTTTTTATTTTTTTATTTTTTTATTTATTTTTTTTTTTTTTTTTTTTTTTTTTTTTTGCCAACAGGGTGTCTACTATAACAGGCTGGCAAAAACAGTTCTTTTACAGTACTTTTTCAGTACATTCCCAAGAGATTCTGTACCTCCACAACAGAAAAATGCAGTATTTTTCCAATACCTTCAACTGACGAAATTCGAAAAATTTAAAACATTAGAAGTTCCCGCTCGAATTGCGACAAAAACGAAAATATTCCATGCAGACTTTCTTGCAAAATTTCCGCACTTTTTCAGTACTTCCAGACCGCCCTGGAAAAATCAGTACTATTTCCGGACTTTCCGGACTTGTAGACACCCTGGCCAATGTGCGTTGAAAATTCAGCATCAAGCTCCAACATACTGTCTTACGATCCGTGCGTCCATCGCAATCAGTTTGGGAGGAGGAAAAAATTGTTAAGAATTTGTAAGAAGGTTGTGAAACATTGCTAGAAAGGACCTTTCATTCGTATCCGTGACAAAAAAAAAAACCCCGCAACGAATCCAGATCACTTGATTTTTTTACCTCCTTTTCTTCTCACAAAATTTTACATCAAGTTCGTGAACTTTAATTATTCGCCCTTTTTACGTAGGGACGACTTTTAAACTTTTAAAAATTATTAGTTTTATGAATATGTATCATTGTTATTATTTTTTTCAACAAGTTGTGAAAGTTGGGCAAGTAAAGGCGTTTCCGGCAAGTGCGCTATGGTTGCGCTGCTTTCTCACAAAATTTGGGGGTGCACCATTATTTTTATAATATTTATATTTAGCATCAAACACAAAGACTTGGAAACACTTAGCCATGTGTCTGTGCCCTTTTCGTGTCAATTTTGCCTCCTACAAGTATTCCGTAGAAATACACTAAGTATTGACACATGGCATTATGATGCTCATCTTATGGTCACTAATTGCACAACGATAAAAAAAAAAAAAAACATTTATCTTAGTCATTTAAAACTGTTAGCGCGTTAAAATGAAGAAAATTAAGCGTTACAGCCGGCAGCACAGCTTCCTAGCTGGCAGGGCCCAAGATGAGAAAGACGAAAAATTAACACCATCGATCCCCCAAGATTGAATACACGGAGAAAAAGCAACAAAACCCCTCACAACCCCCGCTTGCCCCGCAGGAAATAAGAGTTTAACCCTCGCGCCCCCACCCCCGCGCTTCCCCCAAGACTTCACGGCGGAAAATCGAGATAAGCTCTTATCCCGTGCGGATTGTTATTTTATTTTGATTTATTTTGGCCCTTAAAAAGAGTTCCGTGTTCATTTCATAGTTGTCGACGTGGTCTCTTCACCGTCCCGCCATTGAGTTTGAGGATTGGTAAATAACTATTCGCGTAGCGGTTGTCCGATCGAGTGACACTGTATCACGTGTTGCAGCTAACCAATCCGAAGGAGAAACGAACGGACAGTCAGCGCAAAAAGGGTGATGATTAGTTCTGTTGAATCAATACTTCATTGAAGTGTAAACCTTATGTTACTTGGTGGTCAACGTTTGGTGACTTTTTGCTTAATATGTAGGTGCGATGAGTATAAAAATACTTCTCGAGAGAGATTTTTATCATAAATGCTTGAAAATGGGGGGAGAAAAGTTTATTGGACTTGCTTTAGCACGAGCAAATTTCAGAAGTTCAATGTCGGATTATCCTGACGTCTTGCGGATACATTTTTTTAGCTTTCTAGCAACGGTTTTTCAGCTAATAGATGCTTTGGACGATCTTAGGCCGACAGAAAACAATATTTACATTGTTTCCAACACCTCCGAATTTCGGAAACAAAAAATACGCCAAATGTGTCACTCTATGGACTTTAAAATGGACGTATTTATGCTAAAAGGAACTATGTCGTACGTAAAACCTATGGACATAGTTTCTTTTAGCATAAATACGTCCAAATCTCAAAGACTCCGGGGGAATGAAGTATCTCAATGGACAAAGCCCTCTCATGAGTTTTTTGTCGATCAAGCTCGTTCGACGAGCTGTCGATAATGGGCATGTCGCGGGCCGGGGTTTCCAGACGGGCCACGACTACTGGACACTGACCCACGTCGAATCCCTGTTTTGGTGCATCATCAATCATTTAGGGGTTGACCAATCGCCATCACGCGGTGCGACTAATCACCAGCACAGGTCGCCCCCCCTCCCTCGGCGCCCCCTCATCCCCCCTTCCCCCTTCCGGTGATTCGCACTCATTCGACTCTGCCTACACTTAATGGGAAGATAAATAGACGGTCGGCCGAGAGGGTTCAGAGCGATGGGGAAGAGGGGCGGGGAAAGTATTGGGAGCATACCGGAGTAGCACGCTGTCGATGATGCCAGGGTGGTGAAAAATCGTTGAATTTTTCATTATAATGAAGTATTGAAGTCCGTCAAAAATTTTGAGAGGTTTCGGGGCACTGGAAAAAAAACACATTGGATCTAGAGTCCAGACCCTTAAAAACATCGATAAGAAAAAGCACTCTTGATTCAATCAGAATCTAGCTTATATCAAGAACCAAACCTCTTAATTTAAGCGGATTTTGTTTTGATTCAAGCAAAATCCAATTGAATCATGAGTACTTTTTCTTGTCGATGTATTTAAGAGTCTGGACTCTAGATCCAATGTGTGTTTTTTTTCCAGTGGTTTTGGAGAAACGGCCGGAATTCAACGAGGATTTAAGTTAAGTTTTGAGAGACACAGCCGGAAACTCAGGAATACAAAAAACTGCAGCTGAGAAAAACCCTGCTCCTCTGATGAAAAACTGGATTAAATTTTCCATAAAGAACTATAATTTCTGGCTCATTTTCAAAAGAGCGTAGGAGTTATTGTCCTACGCAGGTAGGTGCTTTTATGGATGAGCCAGAAATGGTAGTTCCCACTGGTAAAAAAAAGTAGCTTGGATCTAGAGTCCAGGCTCTTAAAAACACTGACAAGAAAAAATACTCTTGATTCAAATGGAAATCCGCTTAAATCAAGAGGCTTGACTCTTCGATTCAAGGAAAAATCCGATTGAATCAAGAGTATTTTTTCTTGTCAATGTTTTCAAGAGTCTGGACTTTAGATTCAAGCTACTTTTTTTTACCAGTGCCTTTTTGCAAAATGTAGTGCCAACTCTGAATCCTTGAGACTGCCGAATGCGGATGGTTTTGATTGGCGGGCGGCAACGGTGTACTGGATGGGGTTCTTGCTTCGATGCCCGTGTCCAGTGTCCTACTGTTTGCTCTCGAACTAAACCAATTTGCATGTAAGCTCATCAGAGTGACGAAGCGGCTGGAGTGGCAAACAGCGGCCGCGCCATCTACCGTCCACCGTCCGCCATGCCACTTGAGCCCGCGAGAATAAACAAACAGAGATGTTTCAAAATTGGGCGGCTTCCCGCTGCCCGTCGCTGCCAATTTTCCACCGATCGAGCACCGAGAAAAATTACACCGAGACCACGGCTATGTGTGAGGATGTTGCATGTGTGAGGAATTTGCGATTTGACTATTGATTCTTACGTAAAAGTTCGCGAGAAACACGATGGTGCCACTGGTTTTCTCTGAAATCAACTCCCAAGCTCAAAAAAAGCTCTTAAGTTGAGGCCAAAATGGGGGGGGGGGATATCCCACGCTATTCTGAGAGTCCACCTCTACATCAAGAAAAACTCTCCATGCAAAGATAGGGAGCAAATACATTAATCGTGATGCCGTGTTTTCAGTTTAACAGTCCCCAAATAAAGTGGCAGCCCTGTCAATGTATTTGCTCCCTATCTTTGCATGGAGAGTTAGTCCTGATGTAGAGGTGGACTCTCAGGATAGCGGGGGATATCCCCTCCATTTTGGCCTCAACTTGAGAGCTTTTTTTGAGCTTGGGAGTTGATTTCAGAGTAAATCAGTTGGCTAGTTTCATCAAAGTTTTTTTTTAAAAAAATGTGCCGATCTAGTGCGGGCTAAAGTAAGGAGCTCCCACTCTATAAAAGGCTCCTGATGAAATCGTGACACGAACAAGTCGATCTCTGAGAATACCACTTTTTTCACTCACTGGAGTTGTTTTTGCCTAACCGTCAAATGAAGGCGGACAACGCCCCTTGACACTGAACGTGGTTCCAACATGGGCAACAGAGTATCTTCAGCCTTCATTTGGACGATTAGGCAAAACACATCCCTTGCGTCGAAATAAATGTATTCCCAGACATTGACGTGATAGTGCGTGTCTTCGTTCCTTCCTAGCCTCGCGAATAGTGTGAAACATCAAAACTGGCAACACCGCTTCCGTAATTTCGGTAGGAACACATTCATTTGATACCCGCTTACTGGGAAGCGGAACTCACGTTAAAGCCGGTTGATTTTTCGACCAATAAATATAATTATAAATTACCACCCCCGCCTCCCCCTTCGGTGCCCGGTTCGGGTCGGGTGTCCTCCACCCCTCTAGCCCTTCCACGTCAAATCCGCTATTTGCCTTCCTCCTCTTTTATATTAATTTAAATGGATTTTCGTTGTTCACTCGGACAAGCATTCGAGTGATTTCGAAGGCGGGACGGTGGAGCTGAACTGAAAGCGCCCCCCTTGATTTGCACGGTCGTACGTAATTGCTTTTAAACTCGTAAATGTGATTATTTTCTTTGATATTCATATGACTTTATTTGACAAATTTTTAACCTGATAGCCTGATAGCCAGATATAGTACAGCAATAAATGTTAACTCCAGAAATGATATTTACAAAGTCAAATTTTCCCCTGGAAAAGTCAGTATCTTGATTCAAGACAATTCTTGTAAAAAAATTAATTAAAGAAAAAAAAAAAAAAAAAAAAAAAAAAAAAAAAAACACGACGACGTCATTGCGGAGCATCAAGGACAGCCAAAACAAAAACAACCCTATTTTGAATGAATTGAGTTCATTGGAAAAGATCCAGCACACATTTGCAAAAAAAAATGAGCGTGAGAAGAGATTGGAGCCCGATAACTGACATTGAATTGAAGATATAACTGGTTTGTGGAACGGGAGTATTTTTTTTTCCTCTTTTTTTTCACAATTAATTTGATTCCTTTGGATAAGTAAAACTCTACACGCATTCAATTTTTGATTGATTTCAGTCGGTTCTTTTCTGCTAAACTCGGTCTCCAAGCATTTGGCGAAATAGATATTTTCTCTTGGGCTGGATGCCTGATTTTCTACCCTTCCGACCATAGGGGTTACAAGGACCGCAAGAATAGTTAGAAGAAGATCAAGGAAGGAGGGATGGGAGTGGTGGAAACGGTGCCTGAAAGAGGAGGCTCGGTGCTTGCTCGGAGAGGAACCGAAGAAAGTTGGGGCTCTTTAATCTCCCGTGTTCTAATTAGAGGGTTAGCGAGGAAGTTATGATGAATTAAAAGCTGTATTAAATAGTCGACACTCAGGCTCACTCCTGTTTTTTCGCTTCTAAGTCGACGTCGATGGAAAACGAGGAAAATTCTGGATTGCCCCTGCACGTCAAGCGTTACCATGGCAGTCTCTGCAATAGGAAAATATAGTAGCCTCAATCATGACGTTTTGGCTCAGCTATAGCAAATTGTTTACCCTTCGAACGATAAAGGTTAGGAAAGGAACAGTGCTCAATTGAGAAGCCTGCCGAAACCATTGAAAGGCGCGATTTGACTCACGTAGAGTATTGAGTTTCTCGTGACCGGGCAATTCAAATTTCATGTAACCAATGTAAGATTAAAACGTTAATATCTGAGTTTGGAGTTTATTTCAGCAATTTTTGGTGTAAGAATCGTGTTCTACATGAAATTCTAGTTAGAAACATGCATCAAAGTGCTGAAATTTGTACCTTGTCTATTGGTCCATTTTCGGGGTAAGGACTTACACCTAATGGGCAATTACTACCGACGCCTAGTGGTCAAATCGGACGAGAAAGCACCGGATTTCGGGTCTGAAAAGGCGTCAATCTGGACCCGCAGCGTTGTCAGATCGCAATTTTCCAGCGATTCGCGCATGGTAAAAACGCAGGGATGTTCCACCGGGGAGCGACGCCGCGCGAACCCGGCGATGATAAATAAGACACCATCTTCGTTCTGCTCAGCGGCGTGCGCACTGCGCGGAGCCCGACGCCTTAATGACGCCTTAACACGGTACAAACGCGACAGGTCGAGCCGTGATTGATGTCGCGTCTGCAACACACTCCTAATATTTACATCAAATCTGCATTTTAGTCGAGTTCCACCTTTGCGCTTGTTTATTCCCCCATTTTTTAGCCCCGCGCTTCGACTCGGGGAGCTTCGGGATCGTGCGGTCGCGCCGCGGATCTGTCAACCACCGCGCTGCCAAAGCTCCCTGGAAATCGATGCTTCCCCCAGGGTGTCTACTAAAATAGGCGGGCCAAAAATCAGTACTTTTTCAGTACATTCCCAAAAAAATTCAGTACCTCCTCAATAGAAAAATTCAGTACTTTTTTAGTGCCTCAATTTGATGAAATTCGAAAAATTTCAAATATTTGTATTTCTCGCTCAAATTGAGACAAAAATGACAAAAAAATGAAAAAAATTCCGGACCTTTTGCGGAATTTCCGCATTTTTTTCAGTACTTCCGGACCCCCCTCAAAAAATCAGTACTATATCTGGACTTTCCGGAAATTCCGGACTTGTTGACACCCTGTTCTCCTCACGTGGACTACCGTGAAATGGAAAAGCGTCCTTTAGAACATTCGGATCCAGCCCAATTCGCTCCCAAAAACATTTTTTTTAGGAGACTTGTGAATATTTCCCCTTTTATAACTTATCAGATACCTACTTTCGATAAAATCGTAAACGGAATTCTTTTCAAAAAATTGTCAGAAAAAGATCCGCGAGTTCCTTTAAAAATTCATACTTAAAAAAAGGAAATTCGGCGACGTCTGAAGGTTCATACGCCGTTCTTTCCTACTACGGCAGTGAAAGCGCAACGGCAGTCTATGATTCCGAATTTTCGGGAAAATTTTTAAATATTTGTCCTCCAATTTTTCATGTAGTTTTGCTCGCAATTTCACCTGAAGTTCCAGAAAATTTCAAGGAGAAATATTCATAACTTTCTTCAATAATAACTATTTTCTGAAAACTCTCGAATTTTCATACGGCGTTTTTCCTTAGCACGGCCAAAGAAAAATTGGGAACGCATGAAGGTTCATACGACACTTTCCCTTGGCACGGCAGTACGAGCTGCCTGTTTCTAAGTTCAAGAGGACAAGATACTCAGGAAAAAAAAAACACATTGGATCTAGAGTCCAGATTCTTGAAAACATTGACAAGAAAACGGACTCTTGATTCAATCAGATCTAAGCTTAAATCAAAAGGGAATTCGCTCAAATTAAGAGGCTTGGTTCTTGATTTAAGCTTAAATCTGATCGAATCAAGAGTATTTTTTCTTGTCGATGTTTTTAAGAGTCTGGACTCTAGATCCAAGGTGTTTTTTTTTTCTTCCAGTGTGTAACTTAAAAATTGTACGTGGCAATCGTGGCATACTAGATTTCGGAGTAAACATTGCACCGCAGGGCTCCGGCAGCGAGCTCGGCTCGAGGATGCACTCGTACGCCGATGGGGCGGCTGCACAAATCACTCCCAATCTGATTGGAGAGCAATCCTCGGTTGTGAGAAACACCGCGTCTGAGACCCCTGGACGTTTCCATGTTCCACCTCCGACCATCCGACAAGCTCGTGCGACGAAACGCAATTTTTTGCCCGCCGTGGTAACGCACAGGTGCATCGTGTTGCCTTTCCACGAGCAAATAGAGACCATTCGCTCACCACTCAGTGACACGTGGAAACTTTTTATTCGGAAGGTTGTTCATTTTTTCATGGACGGTAGGACTTATTTGGACCGCGTTAAACAGAAAGGAACCGAGCCACATCAGCTGTTGCCAAATTTAACAGGGGAATTTGATTTTTAACGAGAGAACATTTGTGCGGATTCCTTTAAAAATTTTAAGGAATTCGCGTCGTATTATGGAAAAAATTAATAGAAATTTGCACAAAAATTCGCACAACCGTTTTCATGTAAAAAAATAAATCGCCCGATTAAATTTGGCAATAGCTGATGTGGCTTAGTTCCTTTCCGTTTAACGCGGTCCATTTATGCTAAGAGGAACCATGTGAAAATGGACGATATCAAGAGATCGCTAAGACACCGCGCGTTGATGACGGCGCAGAGATACAACTATTCGTACTTCATGGATGTCCGTGTTGCGTCTGCAAAATTGAAGGCGCGATGGCGTGAGGCGTGAACTCGCAATGTTCTATTCTGTGCTGCCGATGAGGTATCGCTCTGATTCCGGATTAAAGTTAAAAATCGAGGCCGGCTTACGCATTTTCTATCTTTGGCTGTGTTGCCCACGTAGCCCTCCAAGTACGAGGGGCGTTCAATAAGTAAGTATCCCCCCTCTCTAAAATCCATAAGAATGGACCAATTTTAAAAAACTTGGGCTCAAAATCTTCCTTAAGATATTTCGAGTTCAACAAAACAAACCGCAACAAAATCGGACCATGTGCGGCCGAACGCGAGCCGTTTGAACGCGCCGAGGTGCTCGACGCTCCCGCCGAATCTGCGAGGATTTGAAGTCCGCTACAGGAGAAGAGCTTCTCTGCCAAAGCCTCAGTCGTTCATCACTGACGAAAAATCAAAGAAATTTTTGTAGAATAAGGGGCTTACCTCACTTCTCCACATAACCAGCTCGATCCAAGCAAGTCTGATACTGAGACTAAGACTAACAGAACAGCTTTTGGATGCCTCGTGCGTGGAAGTCTTTCAGCTGACCGCGGATGAAAGAGTGGACGGCTTGTTTGACCTCTTCCACTGATTCAAAATTAACTCCTCCAAGTTCAGATTTCAGGAACGGAAATAAATGGTGGTCTGGTTTGCCATTTATTATCGTATCTGAAATCTGAACTCGGAGGAGTTAATTTTGAATCAGTGGAAGAGGTCAAACAAGCCGTCCACTCTTTCATCCGCGGTCAGCCGAAAGACTTCCACGCACGAGGCATCCAAAAGCTGTTCTGTTAGTCTTAGTCTCAGTATCAGACTTGCTTGGATCGAGCTGGTTATGTGGAGAAGTGAGGTAAGCCCCTTATTCTACAAAAATTTCTTTGATTTTTCGTCAGTGATGAACGACTGAGGCTTTGGCAGAGAAGCTCTTCTCCTGTAGCGGACTTCAAATCCTCGCAGATTCGGCGGGAGCGTCGAGCACCTCGGCGCGTTCAAACGGCTCGCGTTCGGCCGCACATGGTCCGATTTTGTTGCGGTTTGTTTTGTTGAACTCGAAATATCCTAAGGAAGATTTTGAGCCCAAGTTTTTTAAAATTGGTCCATTCTTATGGATTTTAGAGAGGGGGGGATACTTACTTATTGAACGCCCCTCGTAACATTACAAAAAAGATTAACGGAATCACCAAAACATAGAAATAGAGCAGGAGAAAAGACGCGCGTTGATGACGGCGCAGTGATACAACTATTCGTACTTGATGGATGTCCGTGTTGCATCTGAAAAATTGAAGGCGCGATGGCGCGAGGCATGAACTTGCAATGCTCGGCTCTGTGCTGCCAATGAGGTATCGCTCGAATCCGGGAGAAAAGTAAAATTACAAGGCCCAAATAAGTCTCTCCCATCTTCGGCTGTGTCCACGTTCGATTTTTTCTTTTTTTCAAATGTATTCGTGGACCTATTTCGAAAGATCTTATGTACCGGCTCCATACAACCCGCGGGGCACGATTTTTCGATGAGCATCGGGCCAATTTGACTCGGCTAAGGCATATACGGGGTAAATGAAAATAATCAAACCAATGGGGCGTTATTTCAAACGCTTAGTCTTATATTACTGTACTGACTTTTAAACAGAGTATGTTAACATCTTCAGAGCAAGAGCCATTATTCAGGGTTTCTGAAAACTTTCGGGGGAAAATTGTAATGCTTCTACTCAGTTTTTCTAATGGTCCAGCTTTTCTACCAACGCTAATTTTCAAATCTGATCTGAACACTTGTTCAATTGAGGGCATACGTCCTACAACGTGAGGAACAGGAAGATTAATTGCTCGAACAGGTCTTGATAGGTGCAGAGCATCTGGGGGTATTTTTCAGACGTCCTGTTGGTAAGACGGGCAGACTTGGCGCTCTGCCGTGCTGAGGAAGAACACCGTATGAACATTCGAGAGTTGCCAAATTTCCATCGATAAAACGTTTATTTATGAGGAAATCTATGAATACATTTCCCTGAAATTTTCACAATTTTGACACTTAGATAAAATTACAAACAAAATTATCTGAGAAATCGTCAGAAAAATATTCAAAAATTATCTTGAAAATTGGCGATTTGCGAGAGGAAATTTGGCAACGCGTGAAGGCTCATACGGTGTTTTTTTTCAGCACGGCAGAATGTGACATGCCCGTCGTCGATTGCTCGTGAGCGATCGCACGCGGTTCTGAAGCGAGCGATGTTGCCAACTGGCCCATAAAATTCCCACCGAGGAAAAGGAGACAGGTGAATTTTGGCACGAAAATCCGCACCACGGGCTGCAATTTCGCCGAATCATCACAGAATTCGAGTCTACGGCAGTATTTTCTGTGCGAGATTTTGTTCAAAACGGCAACGTTGATCGTGACCGCGACCTAGGTCAAGCGGCTAAGTAATGTGACGTTTGCGTGCTAACGCGCGCATGCGCAACAAGAGATTTGAGATCGAGGCGACTCTAACAGCAATGAAGTTGAACGAATGGACCACGAGTCTTTGTATTCGCAACATTTACCGATACTACTTTGTGAAGAAAAAACATCGTATGAGGAAATAAATGATGCCAATTTTACCCCCTTCCCCCCTAAAAATATTGTTCTGAGAGAGTCACGAACATTTCTTTGAGATAATGCAGATAAAATAGCGAATAAAACTTCAACCGATGGGATCGCTCAACTCTTCCAATGTCTTCTTTGTCTATAGCTTTGTCTATCAGTTCCAAAAATCAACCGACAGCGGGCCGATTATTGATACTGATAGACAAAGCAATAGACAGAGACGACAAAAGGGATTTGGAGGGATCCTATTGGTGGAAACGGGTGGTTGCAATGGACAAAGGAGGTAGGTAATAGACTAACTAACGGCCACTCACGAGAGACCCGACAGTAGTCTATCATTTTCCCCCTTAGTCTATGAGAACCAACTATGTCAACCAGTAGGATCGCTCCATACTCCCTATGTCATCTTTGTCTATCGCTTTGTCTATCAGTTTCAATAATCGCTCCGCTGGTAACCGTTTGTACCAGTCTTCTCGAACGAAATTTCCGGGTTTGATAACCTGAGTTGAAACTCGGCGGAATTAATTGTAAGTTGAGATCGCAGCCGGGATTTTCCGCCAGGTTCGTTAGGTCGAAGAACGGCCACGTAGACGACACCGTCTCAAAGCTTTGAGAAGAGACTTCTCTTAATCACCTCAATACGACATCCTGCCTCACGGCTCGGAGAAAAAGGAACGTGGAGTCGAAAATCGGCATTGATTGGATTTTTTACCGGAGCAAATGACAAGGCGAAAAATAAAACAATTTAATTAGGAAGAGTTAAATTCATCAGTCTCCGGGCCGGGAAAGTTGCTACGCTTAATTAGAGAACTCGGTACAATCTCTTCGTGTTGAGTCTTAATTGCTGAAAAGAAAAATTAAGCGAGGGGGTCCGTTGGAAAGCCTGCAAAATCGATGCGATAGAGGAGAAGACGGGAAAGGGGGGTGGAAAAATTTAACGATGACGTGAAGAAAGTTTTCGTGTTCGCTATGAGGTTGGCCCGTAATTACGGAGAGGGCAGAGGTAGCGGCGACAGAAGGCGAAGCTAATGTCGGGAACGGAAAATGGGAAAAATGGAAAAGAGAAACGTGCGGTGGAGGATGATAATTACAGGTAAAATACGATTGGTGGACTCGCTAATAAACCCCCGCTTGATTCGATTTTTTTTTTAACCGAATAAAATGATTGTGAGAGAGGAAAATCTGGGTCCGCTATAGCCCCTTCAAAATAGTTGGATGCACATTTGTTGGCAGTGCGGGCGGAGAGCACACAGGATAAATCAAGGCACTTCGAGGCTCTAGCGTTACGTCTAGAGGAAGCAGAAAGATAGGCTGATTCAGTGCAGATGAATGACTATTGTTTATTGTATTTAAAAAACTTAGCAAGTTTTGTTCGTTAGTAGCGCGGAAAACTTAATACTTACTCTAACGCAGTATCATTGTAATATAGAATTTCTACATGGTAACTATATGTATATAAACTGAGATGATGAGATTTGCATGATTATCGAGTATGATATTGCCTCCTCGAGCGATTCCAAAAGAAAATGGCCAAAATTATTGAGAGCTCTATAGATTTAACGAAAGACGTCACGATTTAAATGGAACTTATTTAGAAAAGGACATCCGAGGTTGAAGAGACCCATCTGCATCGGCTGATAAGATATAGCAGATACCGACGAAAGCACACAATTAGGGTACAAAGTTTCTTTTCATCATCGAAATTAGACAAGTTACTTCTGCTTGATGGCGCTCGAATATCTTTCATATCAGTTTTATCGACGCTTGAAAATTTTCACTGTTCACTTCCTCAGATGTTCTGACAAATTATCAGCCTCTCTGTGTCTCGTTGAATACGAACATATCGAACTCTTGGAATGCTCGAGGTGGAGAAAATATAGACACGGCTCCAAGAAACTGCACGAGAAAGCGTAATGCATGATGAAGGAAGCGCAAAGCCGCGAGAACAAAGGATTTTCTTTCCCGGTCGATGCGAGGAAGCTAAGACAGGTTTACGATAATTGGATAGAAAATCTAAGCGCTCTCTGGCGGGCTGTAGCCTGCAACTTACGGGAGGAATTATCGGGAGAGAAAATAATTTCGCCCAAGATAAATACGATGCTCCCATCAATTGGCGGAAAGCTAAACATTGATAGATACGCCGTTAACACGAGGTCAAAGGCGCGCATACACGGGCACCGGGCGTCGTCCTTTATTTTCCAACTTTCCTAATTTCCTCGCCACTCAACTTCCGCCGGGGAAATGAAAAACTCTCATTTTTGTAACGCTACAGATTTATTATCCCACCTTCCGTTCCGCTCGGCCATTATTTCGTCCAATTTACCGGATTCGCCCGGTCGGGGAGTTGATTCCGGAATTTTCCCCCGTTCCGCCGGGATTTTGACCCATATTTCTAATTATTTTCCACGACTTTCTCCTATTTTCCCGCGTTCTCTCATACTTCTCGCTATTTATAGACGGTGCTCGATGAAGTAGGATGCTCAGATCAACCGAAAGTTACTATTGTAAGAATTTTGATTCGTAAAATTGTATTTTCTTTCTTTTTTTTCAGATGAGGTAACCGTCTAATATCAAATTTGAAACCGTGTGGGGTCTCATAAGACCAGGATCTGTTTAACAGGGTGTCTACTAAAATAGGCTGGTCAAAAATAAGTACTTTTACAGTACTTTTTCAGTACATTCTCGAGAAATTCCGTACTTTTTGAGTGCCTCCATTTGAAGAAATTAGAGAAATTTCAAAAATTTGAAATTGCGACAAAAATAACAAAAACTTTAAAAAGATTCCGGACCTTTTTGCGGAATTTCCGCACTTTCGCAGTACTTTCGGACCGCCCTTAAAAAATCAGTACTATTTCCGGATTTGTAGACACCCTGGTTCAGGAATGACTATGAACACGACCCTTAAACCTGCATAATTCGTCGTTACCCTAACGAAATAACGAAACTTCATTTCAATGTTGCCAAATTTCCCGTCGCAAATCATATATTTTTTTGGAGAATCTCGAGCATTCCTCACTGAAAATTCCACTCATTTTTCCTCAGATTCCGAGGAAAAATAAAATGTTTGATAAATATTGCACGCGGGTATAACTTCGTAAAATAAATCAAGTGTTTGAGTCAAACTGGCAACCTTGGAATGGAGTTCCGTTCCTCCGAGCGGGAAACGACGATTCGTCCCTGTAGTTTCACCATGAACATTGGTTTTGGAGGATAAGGTTTTCCGGGCGGAGTGCGATATCTCCGAGGTACTTTTCCTCCAATTTTCAGTATGATTCCCGGGAAATAAAAGCGAGGGCCCGACAACTGCGAGACCAGTGGCGTGGCGTGAATGATCGATTATCGATATCTCGCCATTGGAAGCTATGGTAAAGAATCGATTACTAAGGTGCTCGCTGCGAACACCCTAATAATCTATCTTTATCATAGGTTTCAGTGGCGTATCGATCGATATATCGCAAAGCACGCCACGCCACTGTGCGAGACAGTAACTAGATGAGTAGATGACTATAGGACACGACAAGAAGGCACTCATGCGGTAGCGCAGCTCTCGCCGCACAACGGAACAAGTCAATAGGAGAGGTCGGACAAACCTTGTAATCTTTAAACGCTAATAATTCATTTTATACCAAACTTTGAGGTTCTAAAAGTGGTGTTATTGGTTTCTTCGTGAAATTTTACTAGAGAGGCACCCCTAAAAATTTCAAATGTGATGTATTAAACATCAAAATTTGCAGTTTCAGTAAATAAAATTCTTGTCCGACCTCTCTAATTGACTAGGTCCACTGTGCGTCGGGCCGCTCTCGCCTCTCATTGTTCATGTATGTGCATTTCCAGCATTGACTTTGAAATAGAAAACACGTCAATGCTGATGGCAGATACGCCACACGAAAAACCCCTCCGAACCTGTACAGGATGTCCTAAAAAAGCTCACCGGTGCAGCCTGGAATGTAGCTTTTATTGAGTCGGGTCGTGAGTGAAATTCAGTCGGATCATGGAGAGAATGAAAACGGAAAGAGAGAAAAAAAACTTGGCCCTCGGCGGGTTTACCTCTGGGGTCCGTGTGCGAGATAACACGGAACCAGCATGCGATCCGACTCTTACTGGTTCCTCTGGAATCATTTTTGACCTCGTTAGTACTCAACATACTACTCAGAAAACGGGGAATGGTTCAATAATAGCACGTCATTCTTCAGACAGACTCCGTACTGGCTATCAAAACCAGCACTGGAAAAAAACACATTGGATCTAGAGTCCAGACTCTTAAAAACATCGACAAGAAATAAAACTCTTGATTCAATCAGATTTTTGCTTGAATCAAAACGAAATCCGCTTAAATTAAGAGGCTTGGTTCTTCATTTAAGCTAGATTCTGATTGAATCAAGAGTGATTTTTCTTGTCGATGTTTTTAAGAGTCTAGACTCTAGATCCAATGTGTTTTTTTTCCCCCAGTGTTGGTTCATCCGTAATGCGCATGGAGCAATTAGTGCACATTAATGCACCACTGAATTGATTAATCGAAAGTGGAAAAAAACTTTGGCTTGTGATACCGCAATGGATGACGTCATCAACAGCGCAACCACGCGCAAGAATGCTAAAAGTGGCAGCAAACGCGCGCTGGAGTGCGGCAAACGCGAGCACAATGGGACGAAGGCGCGCGTCCCCGAAAAGCTCGGGTCCCCGGAGCGTCCCCTCTGGGATTCTGCCCCCGTCCCTTCATCCCCCCGCGCCCCCCTTCGCCCCCCGGTGCGCCACCTGAGCTGAGTTGATAACCTCCTCTGGCTCCTCTCCCAAGTGAATTACAACCTGCATTGCCGCTATTTTTCGAAAATTCCACTCAACACGCTAAACTCATATAGTTTAAAACCCTAGTGAATTATTCTAAACGCCCTGCAGTATAATGTAAGTCCTAACTTTTTCTTGCGTATTTAATTTACCTCCTCTGGAAAACTTCTGAAAAAATACAGACCTAGTTAAGAAAACGGGGTCGCCTCTTGTCCGAGATTTGTTAAATCCTTGATTTTTGGGGTTACAATTCTCCAGACTTTTCTTGGTTTTTCCTGTTTTTCAGCCCTGATTTATTAAGTACTTATGTAGGTCCTATCTTTTTCTTATGTATTTAATTTACCTTCTCTGGAAAAGGCTTAAAACCAGCTCGCATTTCGAGTGTGTTACAAGGGGGAGAAGCAGAAGCAAAGTGGTGGAAAAACGAAAAAAAAATAAAAAAATTGCGAAATACTTAAAGGCCCTCTACTTTTAAAAGTATCTCCCGATATTTCTTTCTCTTTCTCTCTTCCTCTTTTTTCTGAGTCTCTCTCACTCCACCTGATACACTTTAAACTGCGAACAAAATCCGACCAACGCGGCAACGTTAGAGGCCTGCGCCACTGAGATACGAAGACTCATCCACAAAATGCACCGCGCCGAACGATTCCCCAGGCTAACCAAAAATTTCATTTTCGAATCCGGACCGAGGGGGTTGCCACATGGACGTGAATACCATCCGACTTCAAGTCAAACTTAATGGGATACACTTCTCGGCCAAGTCTGGCATCGCCGCGACCGAAACGGAACCAGGGTTCTTGTGGGGGTTGCAGTTGCATTGATCACCGAATTTCGTTTGCGCGGTCCCTTGATACTACGACGCTTTCGAGACAGCTTTTCTTGCGACGCAATTTAATTATCAGATGGAAACCTATAAGCTTCTTGACACCGGGCCAAGGATGATAGGAATTCCTCCCTTGGTTTCAATTAATTGATCCTTCTCGAAAACGGGCAGCTCAGTATATTTAGTGATGAGCGTATATGAACTGATGTAATTGCAAGAGGTCACGAATTACTAAAACAGGAGGAGTGCTGACTAAAGAGGTCCATTTCCTTCAAAAATTTCACTGTCAAATTTTTTAAACTTTAAATCAAAATAATTGCGACGGATTCTCAAAATGTTTGATTATGTTCAGTAAATTTTTAAACAATATGAACATAGTTTTGAGTCTTTTACTTGTGATTAGTTAAAAGCTTAGAGAGGTTCCTCAAGTTTTTATGATTATCTAAGCAGCATATATCCACTCAAAACGCGCAGGCAAAATTTTGACGCAGTTATGCTAAAAAGAACTATGTGAAATTAACTTTGATAAGAATCAACTGTGAGAGCAGATCCTAAACACACATCTTTTTTACTTGATTTATTTTCACCTAGTTCTTCTCGGAAAAAAGCCATTAATTTATTACGAATTTGAATGTATAGTTGTTCAAATGATCAAAATGTTCAAAATTAATTTTTTCACGACTTACGAAAGTGGAGTAATTTCTGTACGGGTATATCTTACCTGCAACAAAAAAAGAAACATTTCATTAAAAAAAATTTCACTGGAACTTTTAACATATTTTTTTTCAGTGTGTGTATCTACGATTGAGTTTAAAAATTGCGTCATTTTGGCTGATTCTCACCTGAACATTTTACAGAGCCAAACTTCGAGACCAAATCCTCAGTGTATCAGGGTGGAAAAGGTGGTTTCCATGACGACGGGCAGCGTCGTTTATTCATTCACATGTAATGGACATGTAAATGAAACACAGGAGGGAAAAAAAATTGGACGCGCTCTCGGAGCTTTATTATGCCAATAATATTGTTTCACGGAATAATTAGTGACGTCTAATGACATAACATGGGTATCAAAAAACGCCGGGGCTAGACCTTCGGTACACTGTTGCCGACGTTGACGGACGAATCGCAATTTTCGGCGCATAAATTGGCAGTTTTTCTGAAGATTTGGCAAGTGCGAGCGCCGAAACGGGAAATTCATAAGGGCATCCGACGTCATTAAATTAATCGTAAAACGCCATGGCGGGCATCAACATCCCCTAGAGATGCACTCTTTTTGAATCATTATTCCTTCCTGCGGGTCATTTCATGCGGCGCAGCCTCAAACTTAATATGGCTTTTAATCACCCGGTCGTAAAAACTTTCAAAATACCTAAATTTATTAAAAGTCCGTATCCGCAACGCGTCACAGAATAACACGACTTTGAGCTTTCCGGTACGAAAAATACATAAATAAAAATCTGCCACTATGGGGTATGTTTGATTTCAATATTGAAATATGCATTTTAAGCAACTTAATTTATTGATAATAAAAGCAGTGACGTGACTTAATGCTCCAAACTTTCCTTTTCTAAATATTTCTCAGATTTTTCAGGGAAAATTGTGGTCTATCAGACTCAATTTTTACAAAGGAACAGAGAAATTCAGTACAGAGAAAGTTCGAAAAAAGTGAGCCTTATGGTTGAAAAAAGTGTGTTTATATTTACACAGAACCTCTAGAGGCGGTAAAAATTTAAAGCACTACAAGAAAGAGTGTTCAATTCCTCCGTGCGTCTGGACTGAACGCAAACAGGAGAGCCGTATAAAATAAAATACGAAAGTAAGAGAGCCAAAGAAGTACATCGGAGCAAAGATACGAGGCTCCCAACATTTCACACGCACGGAGGCGAGGGGTAGGTGATAAGGGGGTATCGCGGCGGCTCCAGCGGGGGGCGGATGGGCGGAGGGGTGGTCCGAATGCATCATTAATCAGCGTCGAAGATTGGAAACAGCGAAACCTAATCGATTCGGCCGAACTTCAAATTATGACTAAATTCTTCTTTGTTTCCACATCGAGCCTCAGAACCACCCTCAACTCCTCGGGGCTCACGCACCAACCCCCCGCCCCCGCCAAAGTCGCCCTCTCGTTAATATCCAATGAATAAGTTGCGTAATGAAGTCGGTCCGCGGCCGAGCGATGCCACATCGCCCCCGGGATCGGCGCTCGACTCCGACGCCAACGCGTTCTCGCGGTCGGATCTTGCAGCTCCGCTCTGCGGCCTGCGTAAGACATTACACTTGGCTTAGAATTTAATTTCGGAGCCCTTCCGATAGTCTTATTACCCCTTGCTGCGCTGATTGGGACCGGGGCGGGGGTTTGCGAAAGAATAGACCGCCAATTACGCCCTAACTTTCGGGGCCGCGGGTGCCGGAAGCTCAAACGTGTCGCTTTTCCCTTGCAATTATTTCATCCCCCGAGTTTCTCCAGCCTCCTCTTCAGACTTACATCAAATTTCTGTTTGACTCCTCAAGGTTTTTTTTTTTTTTTATTTTTTTCCTTCGAAAAATAATACTTGCCCGTCCAGTTCTTGCAACCATTCTACATTCTTAAAATCGGTATTGATCTCATCACTATCACAAATTTATCATGGCAAGCCGGACAATTTTATGAGACATATTTGGAGCTGGAAATACTAAGGTTTTGCAAGAGTTTGGTCAACAATCATTACATTTAAGCGGGAAAAACTTACTCTGCTTGGTGTTATTAGATGAAGAAATGATCAATATGATGGCTACACATGGAAAACCACTCGGACGGAATAAAATAATTAATCTGAAATAAGGGAAGGGAAAACACCGTCAAGATCGATAAATCAATGAATCTTACAAACAAAACTAATAGTAAGTAAATAAAAATAGAAGCTAACTGCCTGACCTGCTCTGAGCTGCTCAATAATTTCTAAGAATATTGTGTCCCCCACATTGTTCCCATTACATGTGAAATCCCCTTTTTCCAGGATATTGGTGGTACCGTCATCATTGAAATTCTAAATTACATCTATTGGGTCCAAATAACAACGGTGACACAATCTATTTCTATGCTGCAGATGAGAATACAGATGTATCTATCACTATAGATGTATCTATGCACCTAAACCACTATGATCGATAGATGCAAAACAATTTCAGTGTTCGGGCAGAATATAGATCGTTCCTTCGTGGCGGTGTTTTCTTGCATCCGCTCTGTTTTGGAAGAAAACACGCTGGATTTATGAGCCTTCCCGCCTGCCAGTGCATCTACAAATAAACCCACCCACATTCGTGAAGCCAAGATGCACAACGCACTTAATTTCGTTAGTGTGGTACAAATTTGCATTCAACAAGACGGACATAAATAATACGGATGGTGAAATATGAAAAACTGGAGAAAAGACTCCACAACGGACGAGCCGCCGGATTACAGGGCCCTCGGGATGGGACAGATTTATATCGAAATCATTATAATATTAGCATATATCACGGACCTAAACAGTCCGACTGATTGCCGGGATACTGGTTCGGTTTACTGGTTCAACTCGAGCGCACGGATCCCGCGTTTTTAGTGATTAAGCGGATACTTTTGAATTTATGGCCCCCGAAGTAGCCGGGACATCGGTCGGGAAAAAAATATGAAATAGAAAAGGAAAGGGAAAATAAAAAAATAAAAAGGGCTTGCGGGGAGGGAAGGCTGGAGGGGGGAGAAAGCGTGACTCATCCCGGGTTGCGAAGCTGCGACCGTGACCAATTTTTGATGTATTAACGCAACTGTTTTATGCTTTGTGTGCGAGTGACACCACTCGACTCAGTCTTGCTCGTGGTTCCAGTTCCACGGTTCCTCCACGGTTGCCGACTCAGGGGTTTTTAAACACCAGGGCTGCCTTTTACGGGAGGGTAAAGGTCCGTGGCATTTCTGGGGGAATCATGCCTTTGACCTCATTCTCCTGAGAGAGACTAACACCTAATCCTCATTTTTATCAAAGAAGTTATGATATACACATCGATAGCAATCTGATATTTTCCGAATCTCAGCTTTTGACAAAGTTTTTAAGGATTCCCTCACAGGAAAAAAAAACACATTGGATCTAGAGTCCAGACTCTTGAAAACATTGACAAGAAAAAATACTCTTGATTCAATCGGATTTTTGCTTGAATCAAAACGAAATCCGCTTGAATTAAGAGGCTTGGTTCTTGATTTAAGCTAGATTCTGATTGAATCAAGGGTGCTTTTTCTTGTCGATGTTTTTAAGAGTCTGGACTCTAGATCCAATGTGTTTTTTTCCCCCAGTGTAATCCTCATTTTTATGAAAGAAGTTATGATATACACATCGATAGCAATCTGATTTTTTCCGAATCCGGGCATTTGACAAACTTTTTCAGGATTCCCTGGTTAAATCCTAAAGAGTTTACGATCAGAATAATCAGACATCGCGCTATGAACGCAACTGAGATAAGCTAAGAAACATAATGTACTTAAAAAAAGTTTTTTCATGATTTTGTTGAAGTTTTTATTCATATTTTTTCGCTTTCTCCAACTTTAAAGGCGCATAAAAATACTTATTTCAGCAAAATGGATAAGCTTTTCCTTGTGACTTTGGGTGAGATATGGGAAAAACACATTTCTGCGCCCCTCTTTTCTTAAGAAGTTAAAATTGTCAAAGTTATTACGTAAGCGATTGAAGTATACTTTCCCTCCAACTATTACCACAATCTTCGCAGTTCTTTTCGTTGCAACGTACCTCTTCAAATTAGACCCATAAAGCAGAATCCTTAAAGCCTTGGTAAATTCAATAGTTGGTTAAAGTTCTCAACAGTCTTATCCGTCAGGATCCCTAATTTCCAAAAATTTCTGAAACTTTTCATTCATTCATCAATTAACTGATTCTGCACTCTGCACTCTCCAAAAAATTACGGCAAATTCGGCAACACAGGACCGTCTTTGGTCCGTTTCCACTCCGTTCCTCGAGTTAATCCATCATGAGCGCGTATAATCTAAATGTTTTCGAGTCCGTGGGTTCCGGGGTTGCCCGTGGCCTTAGCGCCCTTTTCGAGCCCTGGCCCCGCGCAGCTGTCGAGGAACTCTTTTTCCACGCGAGGGGGGAGGGGGAGGGGGTTAAATTGGCTCCGATGAATTTACATTTCATTCAATCCGGTGCTCGGGATGAGAACTGAGAAGAGCCCACTCTCACTCACACCGCGACGGAAGTAATGTTCCGCCTCGTCTGGTGTGCGTGAGCGATGACAAAATGAATATAAACGAGCTTCCAGACGAAAGTTCGGAGACAAGTGATCGAGGGCTCTAAATTTCCCGCTGATCGAGACCGCTTTTACCCCCCGAGTGGGCCGCTCCATTGTGGCGGTGGAAATTGTAACAAATGCTCGGAAATGTTCCTCCTGCAACCGGGAAGGAACAAGTTGAACGCGAGGATCGAGTATCTCATGCAGAGACCCGGTGTTGAAAGCTTCGTGGGGTGCGTTAGTAGCTTTCGGGGTTCCCGATTTTTCTGCCTGATGGTGAATGATGAGTGACGTGTCTGAGCATTGCATTTCGATGGATAAAGTCGGGATACGCGCATCTCCAATTGCAAGGTTGCAAATCTCCGCTCAAGTTGTATTTTTCTCAAAATGGAACGGCAAACAGTTCTCACTAAAATTTACGGTGGTTTTTTTTTTTTTTTAATTTAACTTTTTCTCTTCAAAAATATTGACAGGCAGGCAATCTCAATTCGCAAGAAAGTGGGAAAAGGGCGGGAAAAAATTTAATGGCCAACACTTGGATCGGCGTGAACAGATTCGGCTTAACTACACCAGACGTTGCCTAGATTCCTCCATGTTTAATTTTTTTTTTTATTAAAAATTTAACCGATATTCTGACTTGAAATTAAGGAGTGAATTTTGATGAATCTAGAAGAAATTAACAGATCCTTTCAAGGCATCATTCTCAGGAAGTTTCTTTTGCAAAAATACAACATTAGAAGAACGTAGGCACCATTAAATGTAGATAAGCTGATTCAGCGTAAATCCCTTCATTTCATGAGCCGAAAAACTGAACCCGTCGCCGATTCCTTGCAAATGCTAGACATTGGCGGATCTAGCAAATTGGCGATATTGTCTTTCCTCCATTTAAACCTATGGAAATTTATCGATACTTGCTCCGACAAGAATCGATTATTTAGCATAGGTTTAACTGGAGGAAATCCGGTACTGCCAAATTACTGGATCCGCCTCTGATGCTAGAGTTCACCTCTGTCGATGAACTTGTGTACCGATGTACCTATACCTATCAAAATACATCGAGGAAGATATTTAAACCACGAAAACATCCGAGAGTCAAGTCACAAATTCAAAATCAGCGTGAGACATCATAAAAAGGGTCCAGGGAAAAGAGCCCAGAAAGGGTCCGATTTACACTACTGCGGGAGGGGGGGGAGGGGGGTCCTTAAAGCGCGTGGACTTGGCTTTCGTCTCGGCCTCGGATGCGTCTCAATTTGCATGGCAGAGCTTCTGCTTCTCCTCGGAGCAGATTGTTTTTTGATGAATTGACATTACCTGGGCAGGGCGCCTTCGTTAAGGATCCCTGTCCCCCGGCCGGCTCCCGGAGCACAAACAAAGGGATAAACAAACGCTCGTCCCTTAATCAGCCGTGCCCCCTCCCGGTCCCTTCAAAGGGACTCGTAATTAATTTATCATGCATAATTTATCAGTAGCCAAAACATAAAAACGAGTATGCGCCAACGCGGTGTTGTCGCGCTCTTATATAAAATCACATATTTTTTTTGTTAATTCGAGGAGCTTTTCGGCACAAGCTGTTTCAATTAATTAAAATATTTTAAATTTTGTCACATTGATGACGAGGCCCGCTCGAAACGCGTCTGTGTACGATACGAATGACTTTTGTCGCAAGTGAAGAAAATTTTAAAAAATTTCAACTACTAGAAAATCACATCTTGCAATTTATTTGTTTTGTTTGAGGAGACCGAGGGATGGAAGTTTTCCTCGGAAGTTCAGGACCGAGAAAAGGATTTTCCGGGAAATATTTCAAAGTCATACACGAATTACATGAACTCTTTAAGTTAATCTTCTCTCACTATTCTCACCAATCTCACCATTTTCCACCGTTTCCAGTCTTATTCCAACTTTCACTCGATCTTTTGATTTTTTACAATTTTCCTGATGAATACCACCCTTGAAAATGTGTATGTATTCGAGGGTTTCCTTACGTTGCTAACAGGCAATTCAAAGGATAATCAGGTCCGGCAACCATGCGCAACTACTGGGTGCGCGTAACAATCGGGGGGACAGTTGAAAAATAACTCAAGATGAAGATGAGCGGTGGATTAAAGGAGAACGGTGCTGCCATTCGTGAGAAAAAATCGCGAATCTCTCATAAATCACGACTTAGTTAACATATATTTTTCAGCACATTTCGGCTACGACGAGAGCCAGTCTGGAAGCTTCCTTTCAATTATCCACTATTCATAAGGTATACACTGAGACGGTAATTCGCTTTGGAATAAGTATCTCTTTTTTTCGCCCCCCTCTTTACTGTCTCATCCTTCCCCCTTCCGCTGCCCCCCCTTCCCGGTCTGTTTCCTTCCTTTGGGAGGTGTCAGAGTAACCGCCCAAATTTTTTGCCCTTATTCTGCCAAAGAGAGCGATCGAAAATGAACGGTTGAATGGCGAGTTAAAAGATTGATCATTTCCGGTAAAATTTTCAAGACGGGTATAAAAAAACCGAGAAACAACTGTCATGATGTCGCTGTATAATTTCGATAAAATTAGGTGCTAATGCTTAAAAAAGGCATATTCATCTCAAACAAACATCGTAGATTAAAATAATTAGCGTATATCATTAAATTACTTTCTTACTGGCCGTTAGGAAGCGTTGAGCGATTTGCCTGCTGGCAATTCCGGTGCTTAGTGAACTTTTCAGGCACGCTGCTCGACACGTAACTCAAAGACAAATTAATATTATTACAATATTTTAACTAAATCTTTAAGCTATGAACTTACTAAAATCAATTGATTTATTAAACTTCAAAGGCTACTGTTTAAAACTCAAGTTAACAATGTGATATCTAATATTACTTTCCAGTAATCTTACTTTGTTACGACTTGTCTTAATTTATGTAAGAATGACGGGCGATTTGTACATAGTTTATATCATATTTAACTAAAAAGCTTTATCTAGTATAGTTTGCATCGAGATAAGGGTACAACGAAATACTGCTGGCATAAGCAAAAGTGAAGTGTCTAAAATTAAAACTGGACTTATTTAATTTGACGGGCGATAATGGAGAGCTTTCATTTGCCTCCATATTTCTTTGAATGCGGTTATAAATCTACTATGTTGCAAATTTTTTTCGGCGTGATTTGGTGAGATGGGAATGATTTTCAGCACAAACTTGGAGATAGAAATCAACATTGTGCAGTCTTGTGGATCATCTTCCCTCCTTTGGAAAAAATCACAGGAAAAGCCCCTTTATAGAACTATTGTGCACCTTGAAAATCCTTTCGAACTACTTTCTCTGAATTAATTCGACCACACATCCCTCGTTTCCCGCAGTATATCCTCCCCTATCAGATCCGGCGATTCGGGGACCAAATTTTAATCTATTCACCCTACTTTTTTTACGACCGATCCGACGATTCTAGGGTCATAAACAAATAAAATTCGCCCTCGAAGCAGGGCGCGGGCCCGCGATATAAACAATTACTTTCCTTCGGTTTTATTTTCTGAATCAGTGCAACGAAAGGCGCTTCAGTCGTTTGCCCACATTGTTCGGTTGTTTGAGTAAAAAAGTAACTATTTACATTAAGTTATGGTCGGTCTTAATATAAAAAAAGAAGAAAGGAAAAACAATCGTAAAAGTTAATGGGCAGAAATAAAACCGAAACGCGGAAGGGTGGGCGCGGGAGGAGATGGTATCTGGAAAACGTCTACGCGCTCTGTGTTTCAAGGGAAGACGCGGGTTTCCGTCGCGGAAAACTCGCGACTTGGCTTTTTCCGGCGGGAGAGAATGGCGATTTGGCAATGCCGAGGTTGTAGTTCATCTTCTTGAAGCGGACTAAAACAGAATACGGAAGGAGGGAAATTTAATTCCATTTACGAATGGCAAGTGACGGTGAAATCCTATTTACAGGTTCATCCGCGCATAATGGGCGTTCAATTATTGGCACAAAGCGATACGGCACGATTATCCCACTTCCATGCTGGTAGAACTCGTTAATTTGTAAGGGAAGGTCCGTCCGTGGTTGCGGTTGAGATTGTATTGAGAGTAGGGCAGGCAAAATATTTACCGATTCGATAAGCGGTCGGTCCGTCGGTCGGGAATAAAGAAGAAAGTAGTGGTAGAAGGAAAAAACGGAATATTAATATAAACGTAATTTCAGGAATTTTTGAAGGGTAAAAACTTTCTTGGGCGCATTTATTCCGTTCTTAAGAACAGTCCCGTGGCCAAAAACATGAAACTTTTCGGTTGTTTCGTCGTTGTTCAGAATCACACTTTTCAAAACCTAAAATCGGGCGTTTTCGGAAGAAGCGGGATTTGCACCACCTAAAATCGGACATTTTCGGAAAAGCAGAATTTTTACATCTATCCTCACGATACGAGTTTAAAAAAGAAAAAAAGGAAGAAAAAAATTGAAACTAAAAGATCCTTGGATCCTGAAAACCACATTTCTAAAGTGCAGTAAATTTTTATTTTTTCCACGTTAGGCAATAACAAGGCGAACGAATACTCTAAGAACGGTACGAAAGCGTTTTATTTTAAGCTGAACAATGTGCGGCTGGTAACTTTTGAA